>NC_079427.1:12684948-12817448 GCF_026213295.1 Gadus chalcogrammus | reverse complement strand
TCTCACCTATACTAATCACTCACGCACACACACACTCACACACACGCTCACAAACGCATGTAAGCATGCACACACACTTACACACAAAAACAGGCACGCACATATATAAACAGGCATTGACACACACAGACACGCACACACACACACACACACACACACACACACACACACACACACACACACACACACACACACACACACACACACACACACACACACACACACACACAAAAAATAAACATGAACACACACACACACAAACACACACACACACACACACACACACACACACACACACACACACACACACACACACACACACACACACACACACACACGCACACACACACACACACGCACACACACACACACACAGACCAGGAGGTATTGGTGAGGCGATAGCATCCAGGGGATGCCAGGGCAGAGATGGAGTGTGGCACAAGCCTTTGATGTTAATCCAGGACATGGGCATGTAACAAACGCAGATACCAAATTACACCCTGTCCCTCTTTGATCTCTAATACCCCATGCCTGCCTCACAGAGGTAATACGATTGTGTGTGCATGTGTGTGTGTGCGTGTGTGTGTGTGTGTGTGTGTGTGTGTGTGTGTGTGTGTGTGTGTGTGTGTGTGTGTGTGTGTGTGTGTGTGTGTGTGTGTGTGTGTGTGTGTGTGTGTGTGTGTGTGTGTGTGTGTGTGTGTGTGTGTGTGTGTGTGTGTGTGTGTGTTTTGCATACACATGTTTTTATTCATTCCTACAAAGAAAGAGGTAGGGGAAATGGAATGAAAGTTGCTTACATCTGTGTGGCTGACTATATTGAGTGTTGAATGCATGTGTTCACTGTGTGTGTGTGTGTGTGCGTCTGTGTGTGTTTGTGTGTGTGTGCATGTGCACATAGATGCGTGTGTGTATGTTTGTGCATGTGCACTTGCATGCGTGTGTGCGTGCCTGTATGCGACACGGCGTGCCCTGGGAAAGCGAGCCCTGCCAGAGGCGCAAAGTGTGGCTGGTGGAAACATGTTTGTGAGACAGCGTCTTCGCAGTTTGTCTTGTCATCACGCCTTTCTCCCCAGGACTCCCCCTCCGACCCCCCCTCCACCCCAACCCCTGCCCTCCCAGCACAAGCGGATCCGGTTGCGTCTTGGATTTCCGTCTGAACCAGTCTCTAATCTCAGTGACGGACGAGTGTGAACGGGATCACTTCTCAGCCTTGTAAGGTGGCCCCGGCAAAGGAATTAGCACAACACATGTTTATGTCCTCCTCATTATCCAGACGCAGCGCGCAGAGCCCTGAGTGACAAGGACGGCCCGAGGAATCCATGATTGGAGGGATTATTATTATTTGGGATTTGGAGACCGGATTCTGGCTTTTCACACGAAGAGCATGGCAGCTGCCATTATATTGGTGACCTTGTGGACGGTTAACAGGCTTTTCACAGCATAATTGGAGAAGGGCAAACCTCTGAAACTGGACCATTAAGGTTGAAGTGGTTTGAGCAAATGATTCAGGCATGCTTGATATTAATAATAAGCTTTCAAACTGAGATACTAGGAAGGCACTGTTTTATTTATGTTTTTTGTGGGGTGTGTTTTTTTCCCTGAGAGTTCAAAACAAAACAACAAATACAAACTGAAACACGCATTTGTAGGGAATTATCAAAATGATCGGTGACGTCACCTTAAAATGTTTTGCTCAGGTAGAGACAGAGTGAACAAAAGGGAGGGATCGAGAGATTGAGAGGGAGATTGAGGACCAAAAGGGATATATCTGAAAGCAATATAATCAACTTGATATGTATTGACAAATGTTACAAAAATGAAATGTCACATACACACAGGTAAAATACTTGACTGTGCCGAAACAAAATCCTTTATAAAAAAAAGCATTACAAATCAAGTACATTCGATCAAAAGCCTCGGTTGCCGTTGGGAAGAGCCATAGATGTTAGCATTAATAATGACATGTCATTTGATAAAACGATGTGTTATGGCAATATGTGCCACCATGCATTTCTCAAGTGGATTCAACACTCCCAGCACGTGTTTACTTTGCGGCATAGCTGCCTGTTTCTGGCAGGATGTTTAACGCTTGAAGGCAATCTTTTGACATTTAGTGACATCTAGTGTCTGGTGGATATCTACACACGAGGGCTTTTCTATAAATAATCTTTACTTGGCTTTTACTGTTTTAACTAGCATAACCTGTCCAATACGCAAAAAAAGTCATACAATTTGTGCGGTACTGCAAAAGTTGTGCGTTACTTACTGCAGAAAGCTGACTGTCCTCGTCGCTCTCTTACTGGCAACTAATTAGGCTACCTTGTTTACAAACACATGCAAACGCTTAGATGTACCTGAATGGCTGAATGATGTAATGGAAACTATGCATCCACAGGGGTATGATGTCTCACTCACAGGGGCTGGAAAGAAACAGAGGAAAGCTGTAATCACAGTTTAGTTTAGACCCTTGTGTCCATATTAACAGTTTTATAAATTGTATTAAATGTTGGTGGTTAGTCACTGACAGACATACAAGGAAAAGCAAGACAGAACATAAACATAGCATTGCTAACTAGAGGTGGCCCAAAGCTTTTGTGGCCTTTGGCCAATATTATATTGCCCGAAATCATTTCTGCCCACTTTCCATGTATGAAAAACCATTGAAATGAAAGAGATTAAAGCAAAACTGAGGTAGTCCATGGAAGTAGTTATAAAACTGTTGTACCGTTATAAAATGAGAATTGTAAATCAATTCAAGTTTACCCAAGGTTAGCGACTGCTAAACTAATCGAGGTATTTTTTATAATTGCCAGGCACTTGGTATGATATAAACTGAAATAACATCAAATTTGATGAAAAACCCGATTTTTGCCACAGTCTTTGTTACTGAAATGTGAAACGACATCATAAAAGAACACATGATTTGGATTTCCACTCGTCTCCATTCGTTGCCTCGCTGTTGGGCTTGTTCAGATCATCAAACAGTCCGCTCTCAATCACTTCTTTCTGCCAAGGAATGGAAACGGCACCTGTGCTTAATTCCATGAAAAACTTTTCATCTTTCTCGTCAAACTCCACTTCGTCCACATTGGAGAAGGCATCAAACTTCTCTATATCCTTGGCATAGACGACACTGGTCTTAGGCACCCATGGGGGGTCCAGCAGGCCTGCCTCGAGACGAGGAAGGTTGATATTCTTGAAGAATCTATGTTTCCGTGGGTCTTCGCCACTAATACAAAAGAGAAGGAAATATAAATATCGTATCAATATTTCTAATAAAGTAGCTGCAAAAAGTTGTCAGTATTTTCTGCAGTTCAGATTTGGGTCTCAAATCATAAGGTATTCAAAGAGTATCTGTGGATACCAAATGTTATTTAGTTTACATTTCACATGGATTGAGTTGTATTCTATTCACTTTAGATCTTGTTAAATTGAAGGTCAACATAGGATAAGGTAAGGGAAACAAGGACCCTATTTATGACATGTTATTCTACTTACTGGCACCCAAGCCGTTGCTCAACCCTCTTCTTGAGGAAATGGCCAATGAGTTCTTTGGTGGGATCATCAAAGCGTTTGTGGTGAAACCTGCACTCGTCCTCTAGTGTGCGTCGTACCAGCTCCTCCTTCTGGATCTTCTCCTTGAAGTCCTTGAATGGCAGTCTGGCCGCCACCATCTCATAAATGCTGCAGCCGAGAGACCACCAGTCCACACATGTGTCGTAGAACTCCTGCCTCAGCATCTCTGGGGGCATGTAGCCGTTGGTACCAGCCTGGACGTAACAGAGGAAATACCCTGTTTAGAGGAACTGCGTAGGATGGGCCTTTCTGGTGGTTGAGGGGAACATTTTTGGCAGAATTCAACATTTTCCTGAATGAAATCCACACACATACACGAGTACGCACAAATAATCCCCAGATGGCAAATAATAAAAAGAGGCATGAACACAATCCCGTCTGCAAACAGAACACGCACGCACACACGCAAACACGCACGCACACACACACACACACACACACACACACACACACACACACACACACACACACACACACACACACACACACACACACACACACGCACGCACAGACCTGGGATCAAAGAGGCAAAAGGTGAACGAGGTATTGTATAATAGATTCTAAGCCTACAGACGAAACAGCCTGTCTAGAAATCTAATTTGGTTTAGGACAAGCACTTTTTAATAGGATCAATTAGAGTTATACACTATGGTTGTGTAATGGACTCAGGGTGGAGATCAAGGTAGACCAACCTATTTACGGATTCCCTGCAGTTGTACAGATTGCCCAAAACATAACAATTTGAGAATAGGCCTACGTCGGAAATATTCATAATGCAAGCAAGGCACCACATTTCCAATAGCAATATCTACTATTTAAACATTGTTCAATTATATGTAGGCTAACCGGTGAGCATTAGGTTCCCAACACCCACCCTCTGGCAGAGCTGCTTGCTTCCAGGGAGTTCCACGGCCAGTCCGAGGTCTGAGAGCCGGCACTGCCCATGGCTGTCTAGCAGCACGTTCTCGGGCTTCATATCCCTGTACACGATACTCATGGAGTGCAGGTGGAGGATCCCGCTGGTGATCTGGGCGGTGTAGTACACAACACGCTCCATGCTCAAACCCCGCTCTCCCAGGGAGTAGATGTGGAAGTTAAGGTCTCCCCCGTTCATAAGGGTCATGACCAGGCATAGGTGGGTCTTGTTCTCGTAGGCGTACGCAAGGCTGACTATGAAGAGGCAGTTGACCTTCTCCAGGATCTGCTTCTCCAAAAGGGCCAGCTTCTTGCAGCCTCTCTTCTTCAGACGTTTCTTGCACAGCCTCTTGCAGGCATACATCTTGCCCGTGTTCTTTACCTGCAATGCGCAGACCTGGAGAGAGCAAAGCAATGCACCATGATGCCATCTTGCATTTATTGCAGCCTATTAGTGAATTATGTGAAGGATGTTGTAACACATACTCTTTTCTACTGATGGCGAACTGCAGTAATGTCATACACCTACCTCGCCAAAACCACCTTGACCTAACGTCCGGAACTCATAAAAGTATTTGTCGGTGATCTTCTGCTTCTCAAATTCCTTCCACTGCAAGTACTTCTGAAAGAATGGGCTTCTCTGGTATTCAAAGAAAGGTTTTCCTTTGAGGAACGTTCTGGTGGCGTCCTTCACCTTGCCGGCCATCACCTCCTCAAAGTCCTTCTCTGACACGGACTGGCATCGTAGCGCTGTGTCGCCCGTGAGGTAGGACAGAAAGCTCTCGGAGTCCTGTTGACAGAACCTGGTGATGATGCTCTGCATGGCCTTGTCTCTGGCTTCATCCTCTGCCAGGGCCCACTGGTCCAACTCCTCCAGGAACTCAGCCGCTGCCACATACTGCCCGTCGGAAGCCGCAAGGAATAGGTGGAAGAGCTTCTTCCCGATAGGCTGCTGCTCGCACAGGAAATCGTAGGGAGGTCGACTCCCTGAAGGTAGCCTCAGGGGCTTGGGCAAGAACAAGGCGAGCCTCTGGTCTCTTAGGTCTGCATAGCATAAGTTCTGAGCTTTGAGGTAGACAGTGTTGGCTACCAGGCTGTCGATCCCCTTCATTTTACTGATGTGGGATGTCTCCGAGACCCTCCATACTTTCTGGGGTGTATGCAGAGAGAGTGCTGCGCCTGACGGGCTCTAAGCTCCAAGTCCACACGCCACTTCAGGGTCATGGCATTACAAGGCACCGTGGTCCCACTATCCTGAACACTGTCTTGGTCTGGCGCCACGCCCCTGTGGGAATTAAAATACCCTGTCTTTTGGGATTTGTCTTAAGGTAAGTGAATTTGCCAGCTTATTTGTTGACGCAGCTCAAGGGAAAGCATCTTATGTGGTTTGACCTTAAGAGGCTTTTGCCTCTATTTTTAAAATGATGCACAGTGCCGGGGTTCCCAAATCAAGTCAGTGAACAATCAGTTGGCAGACTGCATTCTAAACACATCATGGCTCCTTGTTTACGTTTACAAACCATACGATTATGGCTTATCATTTTACATACCAAACATATACAGTATATAGTACTAAACATACAGCAGAACGGCATTATTGTTAACTGAACAAGGCAATTGCTTTTATTAAATAATTGCCAAGTAGCCTACTGCTAGGAAAATTACAATATATTTCTATGAAGTTAGATTTATGTGAATCATTGAAATTATAAGTATAAAAAATAATAATAATACCATAACTGGTCGTAGGGTTAATATTCAACACCCAAATTGTTTTTTCTATTTTATTGTTTACCCAAAACTGTAGGTTTAAAACAATAGGCTAAAATGTATTTCATTTTATGAACAATCCTTTATTGTTTAATTGGAAGAGACATATATCCAATATGCTTCGGACAACAAGATAACGGAAAGCATCTGAAATGGGACCATGTAATTGCATGGTAACTCCTCTGCATTCATCATGCTGCATCCATTCAAGGCTGGTCAATCACTGAGTGACAATCACTATTTTCACGTCACATGTCCTCCAATGAAACGTTCAACGTCACACGTATGACAGCATATACATAGGAGCAAGACTTTTAATACCACTTGCTCTGTGCGGAAATTGAAGTGTCCAGTCTGCCCCCCCCCCTTTCATGTTCAAGTGCATGTGGGCAGTTTGAGCTTATTTGCCGATTCGCTGGACCACCCAGTCCTGCTGACACAGAGGACAGCGGTTGTTTTGCTTCACCCACAGCGACATGCAGCAGTTGTGGAACGAGTGGTTGCATTCGCCCCAAACCACTAAAAGAAAGAAAGGAAGAGAGAGACAATTAGTAAATATCACTATCATTGATTCCTATTGTCAAATACACAAAGTAGAAAATGTTTGATTCTATAGATCAGGGGTGGGGAACCTTTTTCACATCAAGGGCCATTTCAATTTTTCCAAAGTCCTCAGAGGGCCGTACCATTATGAACACATAACTAAAGATGAAAAAAAAGACAAAAAAAGTCTATAACTGCTGTGTTACTAAGCCTCATGTTTGCTGCATTTCTAGACGCACCTAATGTGATGGCTGGAACTGTTTTTCTCTAGCAAGGCGTTTGATGTCAGCTGGCAGTGATGATGAAGCTACTCCAGGGATGGGCAACTTTCATGATAAAGAGGGCCACATTTTTTATCATAACCATCGGAGGGCCACATGACTTCACACTTCAACTATACGTGAGCTGAGAGAAGCTACATAATTTTGAATTTGGTAGATGATTTCCTGTGTTCTGGTGCATTTTGGCGATGGCCACTACCTAAAAAATCGTCCAGAATCATAACCTATGTACGGTATGTTAATTGAACCAACATACATTAATTTCATGTTTTCCATGCTCAAACAGCCACATGAATGGTCAGTATTTTTATCAGTGCAAAGGGCTCACATACATCATCATTCAATGAAGTCAAAAAACTGAAAAACCGTGGCCCAACATTAAGTGCAACAACTCAATGAACTCAAACCCAACAAGCAGTTGTAGTAGTTGTAGTGGCGACTTAAGTGGATATCTTTAGTGACTGATATCGCTTCTAAGCAAACTAGACGCATGGGTTTGCCTTTGAATTCTATGAATTCTTCTCATCTTTCTTGAACGAGTTTTCTGTAACTCGATCAATTATTATTATTATTATTATTATTTTTTTTTTTTTTTTTATTTTTTTTTTTTTTTTTTATGTGCAGGCTGAGTGGGCATGCGGGCCGCGGGCCACATGCCCGCGGGCTGCGGGCCGCATGCGGCCCGCGGGCCGCCAGTTCCCCATCCCTGCTATAGATGATCACTGTTGGGGTCCTTGAAGCTGTTAGGAGTTAATCGCCGACATGATCTTACCAACACAGTCCTCTTGTTTGTTTTCGGCCTGGCAGCGGAGGCAGGCGTCTGCAGAGGTACAATAAAGATAACCTCATAAATGACAACTTCTTCGCGTTGAGACCTTCATTTTACATGCTAATATGAATCACGTCAGCCCCTCAAGTGACTAGCCGAGTTAGCTAGCCATGTCACTAACTTACCCATCACTTGCACCCTACAAATTGCACATGTGTCGCATTCAACATCCCAACTCCACATAGCCACCGCATTCCACTTCTTGAGAGAAAACATCTTGTCACCGCCCGATTTGGACCCAGACGAAGTGCTGTGAACGTGGACTATTCCCGGCTCGTCGCCCTCTTCCATCTCTGCTAAGGAGCCGGGCACGATAGCTAGCTGCACTAGCTAACAAAATGGACGAAACTATCCGTACATGTATGCTAGCTCGGAGTGAACCCGGTAGCTTGCTAGCTGTCATTTAGTTTTTACAAAAGAGGGCGCTGTTGCAGAGGCTATAATGAAATTCTCTCTCTCTCTCTCTCTCTCTCTCTCTCTCTCTCTCTCTCTCTCTCTCTCTCTCTCTCTCTCTCTCTCTCTCTCTCTCTCTCTCTCTCTCTCTCTCATATACACAGAAACACAGCAAACGCACACTAATATATTTATATATATAAGTTCTGAAATAGCAAGGAGATGCCTTGTTTTACACACTATTATAAGAGCCATTTGACTATCATCTAAAGTTGATTAGTTATATAATGACAAAACCTTACAGGACAAGTTGTTGAATAAGTATGTAGTGCTGGGAAACTACAACACTAAGTTTGGACAGCACCTGAGGGCACACGTTCATTTTCATAATGAATAAATTACTAATCTTGCTGTGGTTTAATCGTGTTGTTGTTTATTAAACAAGCAAGAGGAACTGCAATCTATAACACAATATGGGAAATAAAAACACACCCAAAACAATACAATGTTATGTAGGCCTAGCAGTAGGCCTACTTCCTCAAACCTAATCAGTGTGAATAATGTATCAGCATTCACACTCTAGATATTGAAATATTATATATATATAATACTTAAATATCTAAAGTGTGAATGCTGATACATGAATAGTTGAAAGAAATAGGAAGTTTAAATCCAATAATAATAATTATTATTGGATTTAAACTTCCTATTTCTTTCAACTAAAGGTCTATAAAACTATAAAGGTCAATAGGGAATGAGACATGGCCACGGCCCTAAAAAAACAACAGATTCTATTAGTTCTGCTCTATTCCAAAACCCCGCCCAGCACCGTCGTCACCTTGTTCAGCAGGCCATACCACGAGTGGAATTTACAGTTAGGGGCCACATCATACCCGGCTCCCCGTGCTTCAGAGTGACGGTCGGGAATATATTCGGGAACACTTCCATGCTGTGCTATGGAAAGCCTACCCCCCTTTTCTCTCTAGAATAATAGCGAATGCAGACACTTCTCTTGGTTAAGTCGACAATAGCCTATTTAGAGTAATGCCAAGGGTGTAGTTACACCAGCGTTTAAATGGCGCATCAGGGACTCACTTTCCATAGTACAGTTTTCTTTTGAGGTTAACAGGGGTGTTCACAAACGTATCAGTGACGAAGTATGGGCTGACATCGGGTTGTTATCCAGCACTGTTTTATGAATATTTCAAACATTGCCCTTGAAGTTATCCTTGGGGTGCCTGGGAGAACCCCACCAACTTGTTGCTTTAATTCAATCTACAGTTGATTTCACTCATATTGATCACAGTAGGTCTTTGAACACAACCAGCATTTCTAGCATTTCCAAAAAGATACAATCAAAAGTGTTGTGAGATCAAAATGTCAATCTAATTGAAAGTTAATGTACTATACCTAAAGGTAGCTTTAGATGGTTTTTTTTCTCTTCTAAGATCCAGGCTTATTGATTATATTGCACAGAATAGACAACTGACCTTGAATGACCAGGGTATGAAAGTATGGACCATTCTGATTTAATGACTCTTTTTCCTTTGTCTCCAGTTACATAAATGTAATAAATCAGTTCAAGTAGAGATGAGAACTTCAAAAGGTAAGAAAGCATTGAGAAAAGAGAGATGGAAACCTAGAGCTTTCTTCTTCGACTCACCCCTGTGTTTATATTCCTTCACTATAGGAAGACATGTGTATCAACATGAGCCCATGATAAGAGTAGCAGCTCTGTAAATCGGTTTTGATTTGTTTCATTATTTTCTTCCCTAAGTGAAAATACTTGAGGTTTCATTATAGCACTGATTCTCAGGTTTAACTTGATGGAAACCTGAGATGGTGTGTGTGTGTGTGTGTGTGTGTGTGTGTGTGTGTGTGTGTGTGTGTGTGTGTGTGTGTGTGTGTGTGTGTGTGTGTGTGTGTGTGTGTGTGTGTGTGTCTGTGTGTGTGTTTGTGTGTGTGTGTGTTTATGTGTGTGTGTGTGTGTGTGTGTGTGTGTGTGTGTGTGTGTGTGTGTGTGTGTGTGTGTGTGTGTGTGTGTGTGTGTGTGTGTGTGTGTGTGTGCGTGGTGCACCCCTGCATCATGCACTCTTCTCTCTTGACCTTTTAGAGGTTTCTGCACAAATCATAAACGAACAAACATGTTTTATTCTGCCTGACATGACAGCTATCTGACCTCTACTGTTTAGCAGGATTGCAGCTGTTGATACCATTTATCAGACTATATTTAAAATATGCTTTGCAAAACTGGGTTGAATATGCTGTGTTGAATAATTTGCTGCTTAGTTGAGTGACTATAGCTTTTGTTTCTTGTTGGATACTATAGTCAAATAGTATCCAACAAGGTTGACTCTTTTATTCACCCTCTGTTTATGGTCCTGCTTGGCCAAGTATAATGTAGTAAAAATATGTATGCAGAAGAAGGCCCCCAACTATTTTAGCCATACCCAGTGATCGATGTGTTAACTTGCTCGGTTTTGTTGATTTTATTTGACAGAAATGGACTTAGCGAGTTCAGACGATCTACTTCAGCATCACCTTTCAACTGACAGCTAACATGGTCCAATCAAACGCACAAATGCTTATAGGCGGTTGATTTAAGACCTTCCACCTCACGCACACTGTAATATTTTTTTGAAATTGAATTCATTATTCTTTTACTCAAGTAAAAATACCTGATGATTCGTCACAGCAGTTATTCTCAGGTCGCCCTGGACTGGACCACAGGGACACACTGTGTGTGTGTTTGTGTGTGTGTGTGTGTGTGTGTCTGTGTGTGTGTGTGTGTGTGTGTGTGTGTGTGTGTGTGTGTGTGTGTGTGTGTGTGTGTGTGTGTGTGTGTGTGTGTGTGTGTGTGTGTGTGTGTGTGTGTGCGTGTGTGTGTGTGTGTGTGTATTCTCTCTTGACCTTTTAAAAGTTTCAACACCAATCGTAAAACAACATGACTTGACAGCTATCTGAATGATGCTATTCTGTTTGGCAGGACTGCTGCTTTGGATACAGTTGAACACATTACATTTTAATCAGGTTATTTGAAACTTGGATCAATTTTCTGTGTTGACTTATTTGCTACTTAGTTGAGTGAGTGTAGCTTTCGTTTCCCCATGCAGAAACCAATGGCCCAGAATTTTTTTCAGATGAGGTTGTGTTCTTAATACACTTTATTCCCACTCTATATGCCCCCGTTTGGCCAAGTATAATAAAGTTGAATATGCAGAGGGCCCCTGACTATTGTGTGAACTTTCCTGGTTTTGTTGATTTTATTGGAAAGTACTACTGACGCATGTCCCAGATACCTTCTTTAGATCAGCACTGGCTGTGAATCTATTTTGAGAGCTAAATAATGAGACCATAGAGTGAGTTTGGGATTGAGACGAAAGTGAGTTTTTTTTAAAAAGTGGGCGATCAATGGATTTTACAAACCATGCTGTGTCCAATCAACACATGTGATATTGTTAATAGTATATACGCTAGTGAAATTCCTGAAAATCTTATTTGAAACATATGCAATATAATTCTGCTTATTTCGAACAATGAGCTGGACGCCAATAAAGAATCACAAATGTTGTTGGGAGAAAGATTTTGAAAAGTATCTCTTACATTTTTGTATTTCATGCTTGTCAGTTCAAGGAATGAAGGAACCAACTCGCCCCATGCATCTTTTTGTTGCAGTTGATAACTCTATGATCTGATATAAATCAGATTTATCGAGATATTTAGAGGACGATTCCTTGACATCACACAAGACAATGAGACTATATCACATTTATAGAGGTAACTCTTCATGGTTTTCAGACGCTTATCTGGGTTAACCTTAGAATGGGAGTCCAGAATAACATTAGCTCAATGATCTCTCAGTGCCTCTCTGGGTTATGGGCGGTGGTGGACTCCTGACTGGATTGGTATGAGATTGTTTTTATCTTGAGGGGGGAGTTGGGACTGGGATGTATTTATCATTATCAATTATCAAATGCCCCACCCTGTTGTCTGGAGCACCTTTTCTCTCTCTCTCTCTCTCTCTCTCTCTCTCTCTCTCTCTCTCTCACACACACTCTCAATCCGTCCCTCCTCCCTCCTTCCCTGCGTGTGCGTGTGTTGAGTGTGTGTTTGTGTGTTTGTACAGAAAGTGGTTGCCCCTGGCTGAACTTCAGTATCGTTGCTTCCCTGAGGTATGATACCTGATTGTCTCAGGATTTATGTTATTGGCACGCCGTTCTGAATGTAGGACTTCTCTTCGACATCTTTACCCTGCATATTGCGCGCACCGTCTCGCCTGACGAACGCGCCCACCTATTTAACCGCTCAGCCAATCCCGTGTGAGATGTCAGAGAAAGTTTAGCAATCGGCAATAAAGCACGTGCATCACTATATGAGAGGAGATAGGAGGCTGGGGTTGTTAGTGTTCAAAGACGCGGATGGACCTAATGTCGCTGAACATGAATAATGACATGAACCGAGAGGCGGAGGTACAGGTCAATTCCGCATCCAAGCGCATTCGAACAGGTAGGTCCTTCATGCAATTTGGTCCTCGAACCGGTGACTTTAAATTTACCTTGTTTAAATTGTCGACGATTTAGGGTAGGGCGGGTTTGATTCTATATGCGATTCCAGAAGTTCCAGATATATATTTTAATATAAAATAAAGTATTTTTGTATAATTGTCAAATGTAGGCTATAGGCCTTATCATTTAAATGCAATGTAGTAATCACTGCGGAATGCAATCAATTGATCCTTCCTTCAATGTTTGAATTAGGCCAAACAATAGGCCATTATAAACTGAATTCTACTAGACCCAATTCAATCCAACAATTAACATAATCAAATGTTTTTTTCCGCAATTCAACACTGCATAATGTTGGCTCCTTGCCCTTCTTGATCTAGGTTTCTATGTATTTCTTGTTATTGTCATTTTTTTTACATTGCTAGTTTGTAATTTTACATTTTCTTTAATATGACTTATTTACTTTTATATTTATCTCAGTTTTTTTATTTACATGTTTGAACATGCTTGAACTCGGCTGTGGTTGAACTTGTTGTCTGTGTGTGCATGTGTGTTTGTATGTGTATGTGTGTGTGTGTGTGTGTGGGGGGGGGGTTGCGTGTGTATGTGTGTATGTGTGCGTGTGCGTGTGTGTGTGTTTTGTGTTGCAGAGGTGAAGGCCAGGAGGGCTCTGTGGTTGTCAGTGGGCATGCTGTGTCTCTCTCTGCTGCTGGTCGTGCTGGGCATCTACACCACCACCCGCACAGAGAGCTTGAGCATCACAGGGTACTTCTCTGGAGCCATTGTAAGTGTCTCTCATCAACCCCCCCCCCCCCCACACTCATGATCTTGATGGACGTTTATTGACGTCCATTGGCATGCTTTACCTTTTCATCCAAACGTCAACAAACGTCATTCGAAATGACTGAAAGCGGACATGTAATGTTACAATTTCAACACTTCAGCTTGATTTGAGCCGGACTTTCGCTATTTAGACTTTGAGTATTATGTAGATTGTATCTTGAGTTACAGCCCGGCTGTTGAAATAACAGGAGGTCATGAATTATAGAGTTTTACTTGTTGGTCATATCCTCCCACATTCTCCAGGTGGGTAGATGTGGGAGTTAATGTTGTTTTGTATACATTGTAATAACAAGAATATTTTTTGCTTGATTTATTATTCATCGGACAATCATGCTGACAAACTATAGATATTTAATCTTGAATTGTGATTTCTCTTCACAGTTGGCGTTTGGATCGTTCCTAGGGGTTCTCGGGCTCTGCCTTGAAGAGAATCGAAAACAGCTGGTATGTACACTTGGCCTATACATATATATATACATTAGTGTATATATGTTTGTATTGAAAAACGCAGGTCTAGAGGTGGCAGACCAAGGTTTGCCCTGCAGGAATTTTGTATCATTTGACCCTGGAGTTGTGGTCGAGTCCTTCTCAGCTCAGTGTCAGATCTATGTGAGCTTTTCCTAAATTGAGTTATGCTTTAGTTACGCACATGTGTGGGATCTTCTACTGACAGGTCAATATGCTCTCCTTGGGAGACCAGAAATATCAATCTTAGCTTATGTTAAAGGAGGTGGAATAACCAAAGAGCCAAAGGAATGATCCTCAAAGCAGATTAGTCTTGAAGGGGTTATTGTTTTACAAACACATAAAACCTGAGCCAGTTAAGAGCTTATTTATATGAAACGCCCCGCTCAGGTTATTCTACAATACAGTTTCCAGACAGAGTGTCTGGAAACTAGATAGATGGCTTCATAAATAGATAGGTATAAATACTTGATTTATCCTGACGGAAATTCTAGTACCATACCAATTGTATACAGCTGTGAGGTCCTACCTCACAGCTGAGGGAGGTCCTCAGCTGTGAGGATAGCCGTAGGTACTCAAATCTCAGTTCAGTATTTGATGGCTCTGATCATATATATAAAAAAGTAATTCATGTATTTGCATATTTTGGAATCACAGGTAGAAGATAGGTTAAAATATCCACGTGATAAAAAACATATCAATGTGTACAGGACCCTGCCATCCCTCAGTCCGAGTACGCTTCACCTCAGCGCTTCAGTTGAGGTTACGGAATCCATTATCAGAATCTACTTGCTTTGTGATATTTGGATATATTCCTCCTCTCACAAATCTGTGTGTTTTTCGGAAACATTCAGGCTTCATTGAAACTGAAACTGTCATTGAAACTGTCTGAGTCAGTCTGAGTCAGACTCGGAGTGGATCAGAAAAGCCACTGACGTCCATGCTGCAATCCTATGTGATATCATAGTTATGCTTTTTGGGTTATCAAATAAAAAGAAAGAGTATAGACTTGAAACGGATAAATAGATAAATAATCTGTTTATAAAAAATTCTGCAGCCGTGGTCTCCGTCGGCTCAGACTTTAACCTCTACTTGTAAGACTAATAACCCCTGTGGAAACCCCAATCGATAATGTAGCAAATTTCTAAGCGCATATTATATTAACATTTTGCCTGTAATATTACAACGATTAACATTCGTTCACCACAAATGACTCTTAAAAGCAGTGCCAACTTTTAAATATTTTTAAACCATTCAGCGAACTAAAGGCAACAGACTGGTTATCATTTAGGAGGCCACTCAATGACATGTAGAAAACGTCATCAAAAATTAAAAGTGATGGCAGTCAGATTCTTGGAAACTATTCGGCCGGAATGTTGATTGCCTGATGAATTTCAGGTGCTGTTCATTGTTGTGTTTCTTAAATGAGTGGCAATGACAGAATGTCATGTTCTGCTTGTTCGTAATGCTATAATAAGGATTCAAACTCTCAACCTAAGGATCACCAGTACACAGCATTATCCCGTTGAGCCACTGACATGCCTGAACTGCATGAAGCCTCATTCACACCGTGAAAATGACGGGTTAGTTGATAAGCACATATCAAGAAAACTTCAAGCACACATTTCACAAGAGAATTAAGGGCTTTCTTAAAAGAGTACAGATCTGAAAATGTGCACTGTTAATGATATCCACCTAATAATAGCCGTATGGTAGTTATACAATAACAAAATGGTCAGATAGGCAAAATGGGTTGACTGTCGACTGTGTGAAACATTTTTAGGTCATAAGACCCTAGAATCAGACTCATAAATGCGTCTGATTCTAGAGATGAATATTCTGAAAGAATTTTGAGCCCAGGTCAATCTGGTGAGGAGAAATAAGCCTAATTCATGATTTTTTACAATAACGCCACCTTTGGGTGTAGTACCACAAATGTGGGTTTATGGTCAGAGGAGGTTATTGGCAACCATACCTGAACATTTAAAGAGAATTCGACTTACGTATAGGCTGCAATATGACTTTTACAGAATTTAAGAAAAAAAAAAACAGGAGCTCGGGCCGTTAATAAAATAACTAAAACATTCCTCAGGGGGGAAGCGGGATATCAATATTGCAAGAAATTTCGGGAAGCTCAAGGAGGAGATTAATATTAAGTTTGAGCAATAAAGTGTAAAGACCATTCGGGATGCTCGAGGAGGAGAGTAATATTATATTTGAGCAACAAAGTGTAGTCTTGTGGTGGACTCTATAGACATGATTTACCATAATGTGTTATTGACATGTTTTCGTTGTGTTATAGGGACACTGTCTCTTTAAGATCACGTGACTTGTGTGTTGATATGCCGGTCGCCGCAAAGTTTGAATTTAACGTTTTTTATATGATCAAATGAACGACCTGAGTGCATGTTCACATCTAGCATTTTTTTAAATCTGCCGGCGCTTGTTTTACATTATATTACTAGGGAGCAGAGCGTTCCTGGAAAAAGTCACGGCCTTTTTTTTTAAACGCCTCTCCCAACGTTTTTTTCTGCCATACAGAACGTTGAAAAAAGTTCAACTTTCAGGAAGAAAGCGGCCGACATCAGGCGTCTTTTGGGCTACTGACCAATCACAAGCGGAACATTGACACTTCGTCACAAAGGAAACTCTCAACATTCAAAATAAGAAACGATGGCAGACAAATCACTCGGGAAAGTGCAGTTGCAGCGATTAATAGTTGTGATTACAGAACATGTCGAGATCTACGACATGTCTAATGGGCTCTAGCCTGGATACGTAGTAGGCGAGTAACGTCTGGTCTAGAATGGGTTCGTTGCTAGGCGATAGAAAAAACGCTCTCAGGGCTTTTAGGGCAAAAAAACGCTGCCAGCTTTTCTTTTTGTTGAAAAAACGGTCGGCTCAACTTTTCCCGATTACGAAAAACGCTAGATGTGAACACAGCCTAATGTTGCTCTTTGAGGTGAGAAATTGTCTCTTCCCTTCTTTTATCGCAATTTGTGTTATGTTAATATGTTTATGAACATAACGTCTTACCTGGGCGTGTGTGTCGCTGCAGTGTGTGCGTGTGTGTTCTTACCTGGGCGCGTGTGTCGATGGCGGAGCCGTTATGTTTAAAAACATAACGTCTTACCTGGGCGAGTGTCGCTGCGGTGTGTTCTTCTGCGTGTGTATGTGCGTGTGCGAGTGCGTGTGTGTACCTGGTTCTGTCGGCTGTGGTTGACTAACATCACCTTGAAGAAAACCCATTGCAGCCAATGGCATTCGCTCTGATAACTCAGCCTCAATCTCGTGTTTGTTTGTTGTACTTTTAGGTCATACTGTTGACAATATTGTTGACAAAATGACCAGGAGATTACTATTAATTTTATATTAAAATTAACATTTAACAACGGTTTAACAACAGAGAAACGGACTCAAATGCACCTCTCTTAGGCAAAACTTTGGAAATCTGGCAGGGAGAAGACTAAGGCGTAGTCGGGGAAAACAAGTGGGAAACAGAGTGATGGAAACATGCTGACTAAATTGACTAGGAGGCCATTATAATGAGGGTGGGACAGGTGAAAACAATCAAGGTGAGGGAGGACAAGCACAGAGGCGGCAAATATGGGGCAGGGAGAGAAGTATCTGAAACGATAGGAGAAGTGAGGAAGACAAGGTAGGAAGGAAACTATGAGAGAATGATGAAACAACAAGCGGAACTCATTGAGAAGGGCGAGATGTGACGCATAGCATGTGATGCTCTTTATGAGTAATTAAATAGCAATTTAATTCACATTAGATTTAATTGAAACATAAAATGTTCAACATGTTCTGCACCCTGTGGCAATCTTCCTGCGTCTAATGTTGAAAGGCTAATATAATCGGACCACAAAATGAACAGTGGTTACTTTAATTGAGGTCAAAACTGAGCTGTCAAGGTCTGTAAAAAATGTCATCAATATTTGTGTTGTAAATCTTGAGGGCAGCACTGTGGCAAGCAGAGACTCTTCATCTCACTGCATCTCAAGGAAAAAAGTCATGATGTTATGGCTGGTGTACAGAAAGAAACAGTCCTCTCCATTTCTCCATATCTGTTTCTACATAAAACTGAAGCCATCGTTGGCCTCGCACAAGCTCTCGGCTTATTTGCTACTCCTCCCTGTAGAATGAGGACATCATGTCTGTTTCTCATTAGCGTTACTTACACTAACAGAGAACGTGGGATAGGAAGTCAAACTAATCCTGACATGTGAAGTCAGTGAGTTAAACAGAGGGTAGAATTCCACAAAGTGTCCCCTGTATCACTCAACGATCGGTTAATTAAGCTATTGAGGCATAGAGCCTCAGTGGACCGATTCTCAGGATGCCAATATGGACTATTAAAACACTTAATGATGAAGTAGATAAGAGAGGGTTTTTTTGGAGAGCTCAGCAGTGGATTCCTGTGGGACAGGCTGGATGGATGTGCTTGGATCAGAGAGCCGTGCTTGGATGCAACGTTGTTGTTGTTGGGATTCTTAGACCATCAGCTGCCCTGGCGCCTGATAAGTTCAGATGACCGCATGTGATAAGAAGATACAAAGGGGAAAAGTGCAGACGTGCTTCTGATTAAACTTTTTCTTTCAACCAACTAGAGTTAAAAAATATGCATTTTTTAAGATAGTCACAATGATATGTTATTAGTTATCTATTCATGTATTCATGATGCCCGATACATACAAGGACATCCAAGAAAGCATACTTACATACACTAAACCTGAAACAGACCTCTCTCCATTGCATATCCCGGTTATGAGACAGAAACAGCATTCACGCCAGACTCTTTGAAAAGGTTCCACAGTTATATGGGCTGTTTATCTTTCATGGTTTGTGTAGGATAATAACAGCCAGCCGTGACCCCGGTTACCTAGCGCACTTACTGTCAGGGTCAATTTGATGGACTCCGTGTCGTGCCTTATTACTATGGTCTGTTCATCTGCATTCCCATTGAGCTGAGTTTATATTCCTGACAGTGGGACGTGGGGACTGTCTATAGAGGTTAGGGTGTTTGACTCCCAGCTGAAAGGTTAAAACCCATTTCTCTGCATTTCTACTGTGTGTTTTTGAGCAAGAAGGCCTAAACGCCTACCAGCTGTTAATATGTCCTCCTTTATTGTGGTTCACATCTCTACCCAGCTGACGGCGGCCATTGTTTTCCTGAGCTTGGGAATCATTGCGGCCTTTCTGTGTCTGGTGATAGACGGCGTCTTCATCGTCTTCAACATGGTGAGCTACCCTCACCCCTCTGACCGTCTTGCCATGAAACAGGACGATGGATTGTATATTTAAACAAATCATTGTTGTCCCAATAAGGGGTCCAAAGGTTTTTTTTGTCACAGGAGGCTTTTGTGTCACTAGGATTTAGAGGCTGGGGGGGCTTTGCCCCTAGCAGTTTCCGAAGCTCATGCCCGTGTGTAGCGCTTGCCGACATTTTTTCATCATATCTTTAAAGTGGCTCTTTAATTCATCATTTATCAGTCCCTCCAGAAAAACGTGATTATGTGTTTTTCATTGCATAAAATTGCATAAATATGCCGCATATTTCATCGCATTTTTTAAGAAAACGTGCCGCATAATCAAGGATTTTTGGCCGCAACAATCACAAAAAAATGCCGCATTTTTCTGGAGGGACTGATTTATTACAGTAGAGAGTACAACAGGCCCTACCTGGGCCTGTTTTCTGGCTCACTTTCTTTTCTTTACTTGCCTCTCCTGAGTCTTCAGGATGTCCTTCTTTTTAAAAATATAAATAAGCTAAACAAATGTAGGAGTAGGTATGATTTAAGTCTACATATTGGGGTGAGTTCAAGGAAAAAAGGTTAGAAAAA
This sequence comes from Gadus chalcogrammus, assembly GCF_026213295.1. Taxonomy (NCBI): domain Eukaryota; kingdom Metazoa; phylum Chordata; class Actinopteri; order Gadiformes; family Gadidae; genus Gadus; species Gadus chalcogrammus. The sequence continues at coordinate 12,797,479 of NC_079427.1, read as the reverse complement.
TGTATCCATAAATGCACTCTGAAACAATTTTAATCCAAATTAAAGACAACTTCTTATTGTATTAGTATTTATTTCAACTCATATTCTGGCTTATTATGTTAAGTGCAGGCATGTTACGATTTCCTTGACAAAAATAAATAAAAAATAATAATGTGTAGGGGGGGCTTTTGAACATCTTGGGGGGCTTAGCCCCCCCAAAATAGACCTAACGACATCCCTGGTTATCATCTCCTTCTTAATTGTATTCATGTCATTCATTTAATTCCAGCAATTGTCCCGTGAGTGAATGTATCTTTTGTTCTCTGGGCTGTTTGTTTGTTTTAAACGGTCAGCCCACAAAACACGACGACTTCAGGATACTATAACGTACCCTGTCTAAATTGTCCAGGTGAAAGCTGTTAGACAGCCTATTCGAGCAAGCAATTTATCAGCTATAGCAGTTTTTTATGTAATATTAATATTTTCCAGCAACAAAATTCTTTACATATACTCCGGCCTTTTAAATGTATTGGAGACTTGCCATATAAAACACAAATCTTGTCAGGATATTGTTTACCTAGCAGTTGTGAAACGTTTGCAGGAAAATCCAAACCACTAAATAAATACTGGTTCAGCTTAGCTATGTTTTTGTTGGCTCTTAAATTAAGAAAAGTACTAAAAAAAACACATTTCAGAGGGGAAAGGAACAGGAAACTAATGAAACAAATTTTACCTGGACAGTTGGTTCGAATTATGCTATTAATTAATGTATTAGCCTACTTTACAATACCAACTCATGTGGCGGGATAGGGTAGTGGCTATGAAAAGGTACTGGGTTTCCTCAGGTCTGCCGTGTACCTGTGGGCATCATAGAGCAAGTCGCTTTGGAATAAATATCTGCTAAATTACAAATAATTTTTGCAGGTAGAATATAAATGTTAGTCTAATGAGTACTCTTGACTTCTGGAGTATTGCAATGAAGTACAATTTTAACTATGGTCTAATTCAATTCAACAGCGTTTCTATTTGCAAATTGTACTGGCTGTTTGTGCCTTTAGTTAAGCATCTATAATCGACAAGTAATAATTTGCAATTGATCCCAAACATTTTAAGATTTTATTTTCCATTTCTGCCAGGATATTCGACCTTTAAAAGCTGGAAGGTGTCAGTTCTACACCAGCGGGAACAGCTATATCTATGAGAACTACCATGCCTCTGTGAGTATCAGTGGTACAGGCATCATGGTCAAATGTAACGTGTTGATATGCCAACTTCAATTTGAAAGATATATTGTTGGTTGATCCATCAGTACCTTATTAATACTTTGTATAGTTTATTTTAGCATCTTTGCTACACTTTGCTGAGTGTGTGTTGGCGTCCTCCGGTAGGTTCCCTGCAGAAACCTGGAGGAGTCCTGCAGTGTGACTATACGCAGTGGCACCTGCTACTGTTGTGATCTGTACGACTGTGCCAAGTGAGACATTACTATCCTCCTCCTCCTCCTCCTCCTCCTCCTCCTCCTCCTCCTCCTCCTCCTCCTCCTCCTCCTCCTCCTCTTTTGTCCTTATGCTCCTCTATGATCCTCCTCATCTTAATCTATCTCAGAGCACAAAACCATTAAACAGTCAGATTTTTTCTGGTTCAGATTGTATCCCCTCCCTTTTCCCTACTGACATTTATCTGAATTCTTGAGATCAACGCTACTATAATTGCTCTCCAGTGATGCACGCTATCCTTTGATGTAGCCATCAAGGACATTGATAATGAGGAAAGCCGATGTGCTCTGTTGCAGTGGAGGCTTCCTCAACAACTACTATGAGTTTGTTGGAGTGCGAGGCTGCCAAGACGTGCTGACCCTTTACATCCTCATCTGGACCCTGACTAGCCTCAACATGGTGGCCTTCATCACGGGCATAGTGACCGCAGCAGTGCTTGGAAGCGTGAAAAGCCTGGTAATAGACACACACAGGCACACACACACATGCACGCACACACGCACAAACACACACACACACACACACACACACACACACACACACACACACACACACACACACACACACACACACACACACACACACACACACACACACACACACACACACACACACACACACACACATATACACATACACATAGGACACTTGCAATTGACTGTGTTAACCTTAAATAAGACCTTTCTGCAATGTCAATGTCAGTTCATGCCTTATTTTAGCAAACACGGGGTGGATTTAGACCCGGCCCCCCAGGAGTCATTCGACCATGAAATCAAAATGACCCAGAGAAGGGTCAAACCATCGAAGAGAAGGTCAATCCATTCCATGCCAGAGGCGGGGTTAATCAGTCTTGTGTCTCTGGTTTATAATGCGGTCGGCAGACAGGCCACTACAGTACATGCATTGAGGAAGACAGGGATGGCAGACCACCTTCTGCGCTCGCGTGCGTCTGTGTGTTTGAGTGTGGGTGCTGGTTTGTATGTGGCTGTGTGTGTTTGTGGCTGTGTGTGTAGTTGTGTGTGTGTGTCGCTGTGTGTGTGTGTGTGTGTGTGTGTGTGTGTGTGTGTGTGTGTGTGTGTGTGTGTGTGTTTGTATGTTTTGCGTTTGTGTGTGTGTGGCTGTGTGTGGCTGTGTGTGTGTGTGGCTGTGTGTGGCTGTTTGTGTGTTGCTGTGTGTGTGTGTGTTTGTGGCTTTGTGTGTGAGTGTGACTGCGTGTTTGTATGTGTGTGTGTGTGTGTGTGTGTGTGTGTGTGTGTGTGTGTGTGTGTGTGTGTGTGTGTGTGTGTGTGTGTGTTTGTGGCTGTGTGTGTGTGTTGTGCTGCTCCATGTGGTTTATGGTCTGGCAGAGGGATCCTCTATAAAGGCAGCCAATGCATCCAGTTGTTTTGCGGCTGTTCAGGCTGACCATGAAATCTCACAGCAACCGGGAAAACTTGAGTTTGGGATCTGGTGCAGATTTTCTAAGTACACGATCCAACCCCACAACCCCCGACCCCACATTCCCCTTAACTGTCTATCGGATCCATCTTTGGTAGTCATGCTAGTGGTTAGGGCAGAGTTAGTGGTTAGGTGGTGGTGTCCGATTCTCTGCCGAAAGATGCGATCAAAGTTCACAATCTCCTCAATCTGGATGACCGTAGGTTACTTTGAATAAAAGCATGCTTTCAAATCACGTGTACGAAGTACTCTCTTCTTTAGGAAAACAGCCAAGCATTTTGAATTCCCTTTAAGGAGTTTGTTCAGAGTTAGGCAGCCCTGTCTAGATACTGACGCAATGGATTAACCGTGTGTTTACACCGAAAGCGAAGCCGCGGCTCAAATCTAGTCGCGTGAATGATGCAAATTCGTCATTAGCCTCAAGTTTGAAATATCTGAAACAGCATCAAGCAGGTTTCGCCTGATGCTGAATCACCCACGCAAGGAAAGTTTGCGGTTCGCACGTGCAACCTCGCCAGAGTAATACAAGTAGTACATTCGCTTTGCTTTTGGTGTGAACGCAACTTAATTAGGCTCATTGATGGTTTAGATAATTTGACTAAACAGAGCTAATCCTCAGTAAGTCCTATGGTTCAGAAGGCCAATGTTGGAACCCATGAAGACAAGCTATGGACCACCATGGAGAAGAATATGTCATCCATTTTATGGGGGCTGTGAATGGCCTTGAATCTTAATTTTTAAATACGCCCAACATGTGGCGTCCCGATGCAAAGTATGCATTATTTGGTTACCATCAGGGGAACCGAAGTAGGACTGAATGAAGTTCTAACCGAGCGAGAAGGGAAGGAAGCATTTGTTCTTCATAAAATGCCACCGCAGGCAAGTAGTAAACATCACCACGGCATGGCCAGAAAATGGCTTCAGCTTTGTGTTGTCTGTTCCAACAGCAAATAAGAAAGGAATACAATCAGATAACTTAGGCTTATTACATTATGGGACCTTGAAACGGCAACAGAGGAAGGGAGGATGGGTTGGAGGGTTATCTGCTGAGCTCCCATACCTGATGAATGGGGCACGTCAAGATTCAAAGAGGACATACTGTTCTCCCAGAACCCGACCTGTTTGAACCCTTGCCTTGGCTCCCAGCCGTCAACTGCATCATCATATTGGGTGAGAAATTAGACATACTATTTGAAAAACCAAAGCAAAATAGGATATATCTTCCCCTAGTATAAAGACATTGGGTCTCCTGTCACAGTATATTGGTTCTGTGTGGTATAGTCTAGGAGTAAGGGTGATATACTCCCAGGCCAAATTTTGCAGGTTCAATACCGGTCTGCGCAAAAGCAGAAAAGCAGAGACTCACGAAGCTTACTTAATGTGTTTACCTTGAGCGTTGCTTCTTAGTGCTGGACCATGAAAGGCTGCAGGCTGCAGGCTGTCAGTCTGCACTATGTACGTTCTGTGTACATATCAGCTATTTGAGAGCCTTTGAGAGATCTTTCATGACATAGTCCGGGATTCACTATGAGTTGCATCTGTTAAGATGATGAAAGGAAAGTGCGATAGGTCCAACCATTCCTCCTAAAGGTGCTAGCATGCTCTGAGAACCCTCTTTTCCTTCTACCATAGCCAGTTCCCACGTCAGCTCACTTCACTGAATACCAGTGAAAGCTGGGCAGTGAACTTCTTCTCAGGCCATTGGTGAGAAGAGGGACAAGAAGAATCGACCCTGTAGGGCAGTTAGATCAGCCTCACATGTCCATGCGTGCCGCTTTTTTTCCTGTATTAATGAATTCATTTATCAATGTCATTGAATTTGAATTTCTGGTGATAGTTAGCAAAGTACGGGCACACACAGGAGTACAATTGTCTGGGAATGTTATGGCCCTGGACTGACATTGAGCAAAACACACACTGACTGTCTGTATTGAATCAAGCCTGCACAGATGCAATCAGATTGAATAATCATGATGTTCCTAAAGCATCCCCAGTAACACGCCACATTTAAACTGTTTAAGTATTATTTGTGTGACACTGAACAACAAGATGTGGTTATCCCAAACCAGGCCTTGTTTACGTTTTTTTCACTGTCTTTAGATGGTTGTTTGTTTTTCACATCGAATATGACTTCAGTGTGTTCAGTGGTGAAAGCTCCCATGCTGAATTCGCTATGGGAGAAATGTGTGTGCTTACATGTGTCCCTTCACAATTGGTGCTTGGCACAGGCTTTTATCTTTTAATGGACATACCGTGCTTATTTTGACGTTGAATTGTGTATTTTGCTACCTGCAAGCTAACGTCTCACTGGACAGGGGCTGTACCCATAGGTCTCAAGTAAGACCTGAATGCAAGCTTTAACATGTGTGACTGTAATGCATGTGTGTTTGTTTTCATGGTCAGACCAGCTACAGGCCAGTGACCCAGTCTTCAGAAGACCGAACGTCTTCTCCTACCGCTCCACTGCTGCTTAGTGACAACCCACACTCGACACAGCCTCTGCACCTGGTCAGTGACATGGAGTTGCAAATCAAACTCTGTATTCCTTTATGTGTCTTCATGGTTCTCTGGTTGCATGTAGACTCCGGTGTGTGGAGGCTTATTATTATTATTTATGTCAGATAATTAAGAATCAAGAAGACAGACTCAGCCTCCCTAACATTTGCTTAAACACTAACTGATAAACAATGCGTGAACATGGTCGTTAGTAAAGCAGTGCGTCGTAATTACCAGAAACCCATGTCTAGAATTCCCCTCATTCTTAGCACCTGCAGAACTGTACTGTGAAGATTAAGGAGTTGAGGTGATTTGTCTTGTGCAGCTGCAGTGTCCCAACAAGATATAGATGAGACGAGTGTAAACATATTACTGTGGTCTACTAATTTTTAACAATTCCAGCACAGAATTATGAAACATCCTTGTCACGTGACACAATGACGTGACACTCATTTCACCAGGCATGGTCCTACAAGCCCCTTCTGATGAATATTACAGAACACTTTGTTTCACAGATCACATTGGACCACAGATCAAGTCTACTTGTTTACTTTTTGTCTGACTGACTTAGGTAGGGATAGCGTGAATCTGTTAGGGGGGTCTAGTTAATCTCTTAAGATGGAAATGATATGGGGCTATATCACAAGATAGACAATTGGCCTCTAAGTTAGATCTTTACAATGTGTAGGAGTCCACGTGATTATAACATGATTGTGGTTTGAAGGGGTCTGATTATACAAATGATCGGACCAAAGGTGCACATGGCTTCAAATCTAGGCTCCTCTGTTTAGCCTTTGACTGGTCAAGACATTCAAATTACTGATCAATCTCCTCCTTGTCTCTCTCTCTCTCTCTCTCTCTCTCTCTCTCTCTCTCTCTCTCTCTCTCTCTCTCTCTCTCTCTCCCCTAGGGAGGCTCTCTGTACCCCTCTTTGGGGTCAGGTAGGGTCACTCCTCAGAGTGATCCGTCCTCTCCGCTGGAGACCAACCCCCCTCCGTTCGCTCCTCTGGCCAGCCGGCTGCGCTACGCGGCCCAGCAGGGCTTCCCAGGCTGAGGCACACCACGGCCCTCTGGCCGGCCCTCACCTACTGGGGAACATCTGCTTCATAATGGGATTCAAGGATTCGGCGTAAAAGTGAGATAAGGGAAATAATGTTATGATGAATATACTGGAGCATGGTGGGGTTTATGATCAACAGTGTGTTGCATTAAGCTTATCGGGAAATAGAGGAGGGAGGGGAGGGCGGGAGTGAGGGCGATCTCTTTAAGATCCTTCCAATAACAGCATGAAGTTTTGTGTGATTGCCTTATAATGCCTTTTAACTCACGCAAGGCATGGGGAGCAAGCCATTGCTAACTGCCATTTATTTCAATGGTATATAGCAGGGGTACTCAAGTAGAAATGATGAGGGGCCACAATTTTTTTTTTCAGTGACTCAAGGGGCCGGTCGGTATACGTGTGACTGAGGCCGATATATGCTCTGTTTTAGACGTAACGCGTAAGCACGTAAGTAACCCCCCCTTGCGCGGTAAAATATCCCCCCTTACGTGCTTTTCGGCCAAAATTCCTGACTATGCGACTAAAACACTACGGCCCTACGCAGCTCGCAAAGACTGTGATTGGCCAGCTAACCACATCCTTTCAGGAGTCTCACATTTCCGGTTTTACAGCATAATAGCGCCATTTTTAAAAGGCTGTGACAGAAGCGAATGAAGAATTTTGAAGAAGGAGAAGAAGAAAACACAAGAACGTATTATGATAATTATAAATATAAACAAGCCAGCGATTTCCACTTCCACGCCCACAGATTCGTTCGTTGCTCCCCCTACTGTTCTGGCGGAGAATCCCCTTGCAACACGCGCAATCCTTAAGGAACCTTAAAGGAACCGTAAATCAAAACTTGTCTAAAACAAGTCCCTTGTGTAAATTACGTGCTTACGTCTCTGCGTCGAAAACGACCCTAAATCGGCCTTGACTGCTGCTGAGATGGACTGTCTGCCTCGAGTTTGGGAGGGCTGGAGCGGTCTGTGGGCTGGAGTGCTATCTGTTTATCGTTGCAACCCCCAGCCTCGTATTGAGATCGCGGCGCGCGGTTTCAAAATAAGAGCGCCCAGCGCGATTATTATTATTATTTTTTTATAATTAAAAAAACTTTTCAGAACAGCTCGAGGGCCATTAATAGACACCCCGCGGGCCACAAAAGGCCCGCGGGCCGCTACTTGAGTATGACTGGTATATAGTATTGCAGTACTTATTTTACTGTTGGACCTCTTAATAATGCCATATACAGAGGGAGAGTTCAGTTATCTAAACACTTGGACACTGTACGAGAGAGTAGAGGGTTACGATGAAGAAGGCTCCAGTTTTACCCCTATGAGACATGAACGTTGACAGGGTAAATAGTCTCCTGAATCAATCACTGAATGGTTGTCACGCATGGGATAACAAATTCTATTTACAATTTAAATAACTACATGAATACTGTTGCTGTTATTTCAATTATGCATTTGGAGGAAAGCTTAATCCGACACGATGACATTAATGCAATAAATCATGATAAACACAAATACACGGCATACTAACATCAAGACAATCACAGTGAAATGTGCACAGTGAAAAGTGTAAAGGATGTTTCTTATATGTATCGTTGGAGGGACATGTTCTGCTATGTTTAATAGGAATATATATATAGGATATCTATTTTGTCAATTAAATGTAAATTACTTATTTTGTCTATAAAATATGTTTTGTGTACCATATGTTGCTGTCATTACAACTTTTACACTATTTTCCCTGGTGTAAAAGTTGAATTCGAAATTGAGTTGGCATCACTATCATGTCATATCCGGCTGCTACTTGCATATGTTTTGTATGTTTAACCCCATTGTCATATGTAAAAGTGCAAATGTCAATCATGCATTATCTGTATGCTTCTTTATTGTTCCATTGACCCCACATTTCAATTAAAAGTGGAACATTTGTTGATGGTATAGTACCAGACTAAAGGTTAGATGTATTTACGTTAACATCAGCTACATCAGGAAAACAAAAGTTAATTTTACGCACACGCACACACACACACACACACACACACACACACACACACACACACACACACACACACACACACACACACACACACACACACACACACACATATAACTTTGGAGGGCTTGCTGTTTTCATTGTTTGAGTCTAGCCTATATAGTTGAGACGACTGAGGAACTGTTGATCAGTGCAGACGATCGTCGCTCTGGATTCTGGCCTTGGCGACAAGCAAACAGGCAGTACCAAGACTGAGTGAACAGATCATTGAAAGATTAGGAAAACTGTACTGTTCTCTCCCTCTGTCTGTCTGTGTGTGTGTTTCTCTCTCTCTCTCTCTCTCTCTCTCTCTCTCTCTCTCTCTCTCTCTCTCTCTCTCTCTCTCTCTCTCTCTCTCTCTCTCTCTCTCTCTCTCTCTCTCTCTCTCTCTCTCGCTCTCTCCTTTAAGTGAAAAGAAACCAGGCATTACCAATACATGTGATATTCTCTTTCCATTTATTGTTCTTCACCCACAATTGAATATTCCGATGTTATCTTTGGTCTCTTCTATAATTCACATTCCTCCCAATACCATTTATTTCAAAATACCTTAAACACACCAACACTTGAGAGCAAATATTTTACACATTGTACATGACATTATATTTTCAACCAGATTCATATGAAATGCTTTTACTTGAATCTGAAGTAAGTGTTTGTGGTTAGGGTCTGAAGACAAAAAGAAGTCAAGCCGTAGGTGTGTCCGATGGTTTTGACTAAAAACCATGGGACATTGTTTTAAGTAAAAACCACGGGACACTTCACCTACAACCTTTTACTCAGACAGATTGTGGTGGGAAGGATCACAGGGATATAGGTATGCTTACCTTCACACGTGAATTGGAAAAACTATCCTCTCTCTCTCTAGAGCCCTATGATTGATACTGTCATCTAGAGTGTAAATATTTCTCTCTTTACATTGTTTTCTCACAGGGTTGTTCTCTTGCGGCGTTCCCTACTGTGAGACCGCCCACTGGACATAGCTCCGAGGAGTGAGTGGTGTTATCTTAGAAAGCAAAGAACATGACCTACGGTTTGATGTTCAATTGGCATCATTTCAACCTTTTCACCTCACCTGACTAACTTTAAAATACAGTTTCAGGTGCATCCTCAGATGGCCAATAGCACTGAAGTCTTTGTGCATGCAGTCAATTCCTATAATATTCAAATGAGAACATTAGAGAAGCTACCAAAGAAGTTGCGAATGAGGATGATGATTCCGGTTGATATTGCCATTTTGCATTTTTATGTTTAATTATAGAGTGAGATAGAGAGAAATGTATGGGAGATAGAGGGGAGGACATGCAGCAAAGGCAGAATTCTAACCCGGGTCGCTGTGATCAGGACTGAGCCTGTGTGGTACTCCCTCTACACGGTGAGCCACAACATGTTTTATTTTCTCATGTTAATAACATATGTCAGGGAAGTTCTCAATCAAGCTTTTAGCCTGAAGACAACATCAAAGATCACAACCATTAAGATAATCCAGCCACACATGTGTTTGGTAGCTCCAGAGAAAGGTGAAGCAAGGGACTATGAGAGTATGGGATAGCGGGCCAGACGTTGCAAGTGACTCAGCTTGGGGCTGTGGGGCCAGAATTGGTGTGGTACACTCCAGAGCTCATTGGAGGTTGCCAAGTGGGAGTATTGAAAAGTGGCAGCTATTATTTACGGATATTTGGTTCATTACTATTCATACATTTAGCATGCTCTTTCATCCAAAGTGATTATATAGCAGGAAGGAATGTTGCTCAAGGGTGCAGACAGGTTGACTGCAGACATTGGGTTTCAAACCCAGAACCGGCTGTCACTCAAACGCCCTAATCACGTGATTATACATGGTAATGACTTACTCATACTGATGTCTGGCATCAATTGGAACAACAATGTAGCATTGGAATCACGCTTGTGAAGCATTATGTTACTCTGAACCAAAGGCTGTCTCTCCTGGCAAAGTCCCTCTCCACAGAAAGAGATGATCATGAGAGCATTTCATTCAGAGCACAACAAGAGTGTGGCTGGGTTTACTCTCCACAGGACAGGGCGACTGGTCAGCTGTGTGATCCCCTGGGGCCACGAGGGCAGAGACAATCTGAGAGAAACCAGTCGGGTTTAAGTCGTCCGCCTTCCGGATGCACGCAGACCGCCTCTCTTCCGGTGAGCCGGTTCATAGCAAATCCTTTGGCCAACATGTCACTGGGGGGTGATACTGTCTGGGTAGCACCCAGCTAACGTTTCGGACCCAGCAGATGACTTCTCCCTAATTGGATTGAGCAAAGGAACATTGGAAGATTTCAGAAACAGCAGAGGATGGCCCCTTTGAGATGCATGGCAGAGATACAACACAGATAACATACATGAATCATGAGGGTTCACTCCATCATGGTGGAATGTGAACTGTAGAGGTCAATGGTCCTACTAAAACATGTATGTGTGTTGTTTTTTTATGGAGCACGGCTCCTTGAAGTCTGTGGATGGTAATTAATTTCCCATTGCTTTTTATAAAGAGTTTTATAAAGATAATAATCTACTCTAAATCACGAGATGTGATGACCGGTTTGGCCATTTCTCAGCTGCAGGTGGGATCGCGTCATGTTGTCCGCCATCCTGAAACAATTTTACACCCCAGTTGGATATTACTTTGTTTTGGAAAGCAAGTTAAACTGCAACATTTTGATGGCTTTTGACTGGAAGCTAATCTTTTTAGATGGTTATAATTCAAGCTCTAACGCAGAAAAAGATTATAATGGGAAATTGGAAAATTTTATGGCTGCAACACATGCTGCAAATACAATGTTAATAATATAACCGCAAGCGGTGATTAACGGGGTCCGAGCGAAATGAAAAGTCAAGAACACACTGATGGAAGATATATAAATAAGACATAATTATGAAGGAAAGATGTTGATGTTCCCCTTAATGCCATACTGTGCCTTGGCTTTCAGGTGACTAGGCTGCTGGTTCATGTTCAGCATTGTCTAAACGGGATTCAAACTCTCAAACTAAGGATCACCAGTACAAGGCATTATCCCCTTGAGCCACTTACTAACCTGAAATGTAGCCTCATCCACATGGTGAAAATGTCTATTGATAAGCGCACAACATCCAGAAAACTCCAAGCAAACATTTCTCAAATGAATTAAGGGCTTTCTTAAAAGCAAATACCTGAAAAATCTTTGAAATTCTGGGGAAATTAAACATTTGTTGTCAAGAACACTAACGGAAGAAATATTAATATGACATAGTTCATTATGAAGGAAAAATGGTTAACGAAGAAGTTCCCTTCAATGCCATACTGTGTCTTGGCAGTCAGATTCTTGGAAACTAATGAGCCGGAATGTTGATTGCCTGTTGAATTTCAGGTGCTGTTCAATGTTGTGTTTCTTAAATGAGTGGCAATGACAGAATGTCATGTTCAGCTTGATTATTACGCTCTAATCGGAATTCAAACACTCAACCTAAGGATCACCAGTACAAGGCATTATCCCATTGAGCCACTGACATTCCTGAACTGCATAAAGCCTCATTCACAAGGTGAAAATCTATTGATAAGCACACATCAAGAAAACTCCAAGCACACATTTCACAAGAGAATTAAGGGCTTTCTTAAAAGAGTATAGATCTGAAAATTTGCACCGTTAATGGTATCCACCTATTGATAGCCGTATGGTAGTTATACAATAACAAAATGGTCATATAGACAAAATGGGTTGAGACTGTGGACGTTTGGCTTTTCTATGAAATTGTGGGAAAAGTAAACATTTTTAGAGCAGGAGACTAGGGTGAAAAAGATGCATCTGATTTTTAGAGATTAATATGATGAAAGAATTTTGAGTCCAGGTCAATCTGGTGAGGAGAAATAAGGCTAGTTCATACCTTTCGGTGCAGTACAACAATTTGGTTTATGGGTAGTGGGGGGTATTGGTATCCACCTAATAAAAGTCTTGTTTTTTTTATACAATAACAAAATGGTCATATAAGAAAAATGGGCTAACTGCTCCAACTTAATGGCCAATATTTCTCAAATGGAACTAAATAAAACAAATTCTGTTTGAAGATTTTTGTCAGGCTTGGTCTAAAGATTTGATGTGGTGAATTTGGTGAATTTTTGAATATTTTTGTAGCCTGTGAATCTTTTTATCATGTTTGGCAATAATGTGAAATTGTGGGAAAAGTTCAAGAGTTTTCAACTTACGCTATAGGCTGCAGTATGACTTTTACAGAATTTGAGAAAAAAAAAAACGTTACAGAAACAATAGGGGACCAAGCAGCTTCGCTGCTCGGACCCCTAATAAACATTCTGTAATGTAAACAACTTTAGTGTCCAATTAGTGTACATAGGGAGCATATAGTGCAGGCTGGATTACTGGGATTGGATGGTTTCCAAAGACACAACAGGAGATGGGGGAATCTCAGTCTAAGATGGGAAAACTTCCCTGCCTTGCGGACGGACGCAGGCTGTCATTAACTAGGCCTGCGTACAGGACTCTGGCTGTGAGCAAACTACGCCAACCGGAGATCAACTTTAATGGCTCACAGATTTCACAACCACAGCTTGTCACAAACGTTTTCAGGAAATACAAAAGCAGTTAAATGGAAAAGCCACCTAGCTCGCTACATAAAAAAGCATTAAAAGAAAATATGAATGGAAGGAAGCAACATTGCCATTTCATCTAAACATTCATCTGTGCATTTGCCATTGGCAGATCCTGTGTAGCCAAACACCAAGGTGGTCCCTTTGTGTTGAAATTGGTGGGGCTATAAGTGCCGAGATGACCTTTTTTATTATGGTCTTCAACGTATGTGAATTAATGTCATGGGGGCTCGATAAGAGAAGATCATTACAGTGTGAAATGAATCACACAAAGGTGCACAAAAAGGGCATAGGGCTACGACAGATGAGACAATACAAAAATACTCCGCACAAAACACGTCGACCACACAAGTAACAGTAATCCATAAATATCTCATCCCGACTTCAACATCGTGTCGACCGTCATGTACTATAGAAAGCACCATTGATTCCAGCGATAACAATATCACCGCCCTGAAATATGGCAAAGAGAAACAACAGAAGAAACAGCTATTTCAGAGCATCTTGAACAAGTAATGCTTTTAAGCCGATGGGGACAGAGTCCTCCTTCAAAAAGCGGAGGGGATATTTGGAATTATGTTGAAACCCACCACATAATTATAAACATACACGCTTACTTTGCGTATTTCAGTGTCGTTAGCCTAACCCGTTGTCATATTAAGTACATCCTTTTAGAACCAATAAAAAAACCCGACAGCCACATAATGATACGGTGCGGCCCTTGGGAATCAACCCTAACACTACTTAAACCACATGCAATTTGAATCCCTCACAACTCCAAAGCACCACTCGGTTTGGACACGGCATCTGATCCAGATAATGTTTATTTTCAAGTTAAAGGGAAAAGTAAAATGTGGATATGGAAAATATTAAAATAAATGACTGAAGGAAAGATAAAAAATAAAACAAACATAACATTTACCTTCATACATAAATAAAGACATATGCTGCATGGATGTTAGCATAGCGTTGACGTATAAATGCAAGCTTAACCTCCAGACTGAATTATTCCTCGATTTGTTTCTGAATGTCTACGCGTCATCGTTGCACCACCTCCAGGAGTTGAGAGACTCACTGGGCTAAAAAGTATTACAAAAAAGTATACATTTATACATTTCACCTGCTGGAGTGTATTCAGTGGTTAAATCCGGTATATTTTTCCCTTTGCAGTCTGTCCATCCGCAGTCTGCAATTAAACAAGATTACTATCAAATACAGTGAAGGAGTACAGGCACTGCATCCACTATCGACAAATGGAGATTATGCAGCGATATTACCACGTACGCACGTTTAATTGTCTGGAGTATTTACGAAAAGCAGCCAGTATTCAAAGTAGCACTGAAGACATTAACAGACATTGAAGTACCATTAATAAATCAACACAATATAAGCAAGTTAAGAAATCACAGTGTTAAGAAAAAGGTACACAAAAACAAAACATGGAAAAATATGACAAATGTGTCACTACAGAAATATATGATTGAGACTAAAAAAATATTTTCCACACAAGTGATAAAACAAATCATTGTCTGACATTGCGTTTTGTTCAGCATTTGTTGTCAATTCAAATTCTAGTTTCTACGTACTTTGTTTTAAACCTCATTGTTCATATGGTCAAATCCTAAATTATGTGGCAGTATAGATATGAATAACCATTCAAAATGCTGCAAGTCAGATGGTTGACATGTGTACTGAGAACAGTGCTATCAAATCCCATCTTCAACTCGTGGGGGGCTGGACTTCTGTCCCAGTATCGGGGATATCCAATTTAAAAAAAACAACTATATTTTTTCCCTTTGAAGTGGGAAAAGGAGAGGGATATATAGAGAGGGTCAGTAACATGGTATAACAAAGCAAGGAGGGCGATACAAGACCATGAGAGAGAGTGAGAATGAAAGAGTGAAAGAGTGAAAGAGAGAGAGTGAGAGAATCGTTTTGGACTGCGATTATCTGGATTGATATCAGGGCTGAGGTTAGCCTCCTAGTGGGATTAATCACAGCAGAGATGAGGACGCCGTAGGTCTGACGCACACACACAGAGGAAAAGGTACCGATATCACACATCACATTCACATAGGTGACCACTGACTGACCAAAGGGGTTCTGAACTGACCGGATGCATCCCAATTGTCTTCGTCGTTAAAAGCCAAAAGACGCTTTAGAGAAATGGTCACATGAACCAAATATATAATTTCTTTACTTTTTTCTTTTTTTTAAACAACTGTATTCAAAATACATTAATATATCTTTTGTTTTTTCAAGTCATCCTACAAAATTGTCTTTGGTTAGGAAAAATAGCAAATTAAACTACCGACTATAAACAGGAATGAATGAACAGGAACAGGGACATGAATTTACAGGAGATCATGCAACTGATCAATATGGGGAACATTAAATGCTGATACCATGTATCTAAATGTTTCCATCTGGACTGATCCAAATGTTTAAAGTGCTTCTGCGTTATTTCCTCACGTCAGGATATGAAAGAAACTGTACATCTATCAACAAAGTAAGGCAGATCGGCTTGAACTTGTTTCTAACAGGTACGCTGTATTTGCTCAGGTTAAATAAAAATAAAAATAAAGTCATGGGGGGGATAAAAAACAAGATATCTGGGGAGGGGGCGGCAGGGAAAATCCCTTTTAAAAAGATTATGATCATAAAGGTCTGCCATTTGCAAAAAATTCCGAGATTGTAAAAAGCATCATAAGGGTTCTTGACGATACAAAAACGAGTGAATAAAAAGTTTTTTTTAGCAGCCTATTCACACACCAACTAATGATGTCTTACAAAAACATTTGTAGGGAGAAAAACAAAAAAATCTGAAACTGAATTTCAAAAGCCAAACAATGTTCTACGCAAACCAAGGCCAAAGAAAAGAGCTGTGTGTATTCCAGACCGGGGGAGTGGGAGTGGGCTAAACCAAATAACACACAGGGGGCTCCTCTGACCACCGCTCGGGGGGACCCGGGAGGAGGACCTGATTGCTGCGGTTTCCACTGTTTCGGTCTTCCCCTTCTACAGGTCAAGTCCTCCAGACCTCCATGTCCCAGTGGCCTCTGGGCCTGTGGGTCCTCTTCCTGGCCGGGGGATGGATTGGGGGGTGGGGCGCTCAGGGGGCCCCGCCCTCTTGGCGGGGCAGGGGCACAACTCCACCAGCTGGGCAGGGGCCATCTTCAGCCGGTCTGGATACTCTTACCCACTATTGGATTGCCCCTGTAACAGACAAGAATACCAGGATTGGTACTAATCACAGAGACAGAGACAGAGACAGAGACAGAGACAGACAGACGGACTTACAGGCTGCCGTATTTGGCGGTGGGGTCGTTCCTGCGGTCGTGCTGCGTCTGCAGCTCCTCCATGACGTTGCGGAGCTGCTTCAGCGTCTGGAAGGTCTCCTTGGGGTCCTGGATGGTGAACTTGGAGTACTCGTCCTGCTCCCTCTGGGGACCCTGGTACACAGCTATACTGGCACACGCGTCTACAGGACACACAGACACACGCGTCACACTATGGCAGACTTTGCCGTTGTCGCAACATATGCAACGTGATTGCACGAGACATTTTTCAATCTTGTTTTCTATTTTATCTGATGGGTAGTTTTTGAATGTATTTCAGGTATCGGATCTTAACGTGACCTCTGCTCAGTGGACGTTATTGTATACATTGATTTAGTGGGGCCTACTATATGCTGTAATGCACTACAGCATATTCAGCTAATGGGGGGTCCTTTAATAAACTAATCAGCCGATACTCAATATGCGAGCATATTCATTACATTTCGAGCATGATGGTTAGACTACATGCAGTTTGACCCCTTGACCTAGGACCAAGGCAGGGGACGGGAGGCAGAGGTGCTTACCCTCCATCTTCTGGAACTTGCCGTCGTTGCATGTGAGCAGGGAGAAGATCCTCTCCGTCTCTCGGTCACAGTCTATGTCCAGCTGGAGGTTGGCCAGCATGGGGCTGTGAAGTAGAGTCAACAGGCATTTGGGGAATCGTCAATGCGTGTTAGGAACTGCCTGTCACCAATGCATAATTCAATTCAGCATTTATTCATTGGAGAACCACCTAAAAAGGAATCCGGCCTGAATATATATGGTTTAGAAACCAAACTATGTGAAGTCAAGTATGTAAGATTGTAACTGTTCCCATTTGATGTCAATTGTATTCCATTGTTGGAGATCATGTGCTGTGTTTACACCACTCACCAATCAATCGTTATTTGGAACGTTTTTAGCGTCAGTTTGATTTCTTCGAGCAGTTTCAAATGTCTCTTTACATGCAAGGTTTAGATGACAAACTTGGAAAACAAACTTCAAATACTGATTTTGATGGTTTGGGCTTCAATCCATTTCCAAATTCTAAATATCTGGCCTGTCATTTTTGATTTCTTGCGTTAAGTTAGTTCAGTTTATATGCCATTATTGTTTGCCAAATGTTCCTAGCGTGTACTTTAATTCTACAGGATTGGACTCACTTTCCTTTATTCTAATCATTGTTTGGTAGAAATTGTATCAACATCAGGTTGTCTCTGAGAAAAGAGTAGGCTATATCAAATTAAAGCAACAACATGAGCACATTATGCAAAGCATCCAGGTGTAGTGAGAAAAAACGAATTAACCTTTGCCATCATGTCTTCACTCACACACCTCTCCTATAGCGCCTCAAGTTTATTATCCTCCATCATAGCTCATAAGAGGGTGGAACTCAAGCTCTGGTGGATTTAGGTTTGCGTTACACCCATATTAAGCAGTGGATCGAGTGCTGTGGTCATCAGAAAAACAATGCTGTGTTCAAGAATGGCGCCATCTAGTGGCCAGCGATGAATAAACGCTGCTGAAACTCGGAATCATGCAAAGGTCTGCAGGTTAGGGCTTTTCAATGCTGTTGGGGGGGGAAAGAGACTCACGTTGTGCAGGGTTTACAGCCCGGGGCGCGGTCACTCAGGCCTTTGCAGCACTGCCAGGCTCCGCCCGTGTACGTAGACGGGTGGAAGTTGGCGAGTCGTCGCTCGTTGCAGCGGCTGAACTGGCTCAGGACCTCCATCCATTCACACGCTTCCACGCAGTTCCCTGCCTGGACGTACAGCGGCTTTTCTGCGTGGACCACCTGAAACATCTGCAGGAACAGGGGGAAAAAAACCAAAGGGTTGAGGTTTGGACTGTTTTGGTTTCACAGGTGGTCTTCTAGTTGGGACAGTGAAATTTTATTTTTCCCCCCCAACAATGAGACCATTTCCAATCTCAATCTGTACAATTCTGGTAGAATTGGATTTACAGAGATGTAAATTAAAAGATCTATAGCTATATACGCCACCATACGTAAATTACCATGTGTAATATGTTACTGTATGTGCATAATGAATAAAAAACATGTAATCTCTGGTGATGGTTTGAATTGTTGGCCCTCCAGGCTTTAATCTACATGGATGTCCGTTGAATAAGCGATGCAGAAGAAAAAGGTGAAACTTACATTTTTGCGATTAAAGGCACTTTCATCCAGCTTCTCAACCGCCCGAATATTTTTGACATCGATGATGCATAGGGCCTCCTTCCCTACAGCAGAGAGCACCGGGTTGATGAATACTTCCTCAAGAACAACAGAGTACACATTACATGAGTGTTTGAGAAATAGCTGTTGTAGAAGGGATGTGGAAGAAGTGATCAGACAGGGGAGTAGGGGGAGGTTGCAACATATTATTCAAGACCACAATCGAGTTTCATGAGAGTGAGAGTAATTGAGAGTAAAGCCGTGTGCATTTCAGCCACCCTCTTATTTTCCCAATGATATGCAAACCCGATTCCTAGCCCTGCCACACACCTCTGGGACATGACACTTGACACAAGAATACATGCTTCAAATGTTAACTATAATGCTAAAAATGAAATATTTTTTTAGAAGATCTTTAGCGTAAAAGGATAACTTTGAGACATATCAACCGTGATGTTATGATATTATTTGAGCCAGCAGTGGCCAAAACAGGCAATTTTAGAGGACATGCATTGCAGTGCGCTATTGCCCCTTAAGAAAACATTGCAGCCTGGTTGGCGGATTATGGCTGACTCTTTCTCGCTCAATACCTCACCAATTCAAAAAAATGGATGTCCACAATTGTATCTTGGACCCAAAATGATTGGAAAATAGGGATCAGGTGGAAGAATCCTAAAGTAATCCTTTCACTGTAAGTGGACACTCGTTGGATAATGTTAAATGATTCATTGGGGCGATGTCTTTGTACGAATCAGAAACAGAAACCAGAGGACGTGTTGATCCATACATGTTTGGTTGTTTCACCACAGAAGTATAAAACGCTGAAAGCCTGAATTCCACTACAGAAAAAAAACACATAAATCTTGTCCTCCCTCCTAAATACCTAGCTAGAGACCAAGCCATAAAATAAGATGGAGTTATTTAAAAGACCGGACATTGCCCTGACAAGGCTTAGCACCTGGCCGTGCGTGAAGAGATTTGTACTGGGAATTGGTCCAAAAACAGTGTAGAAACATTGTAAAAAGGAAGAGTTTGTTGCACTGAGCCTGCATCAATGGAGACTGAAATAACTGGAATTTTCTCAAGTTAATTTGACCATTGTAGACTTTTGTATAACAGCGCTGTTCATGGGTCGCTTGGGATGGCTTGAGGGCCGGGGCCATCAATGAAATTGAGTCTTTCTGTCCCATAAATGCACAATCCATTGTGCATTTATTTGTGCGAAATAGTTTTCCAAGGCATCAAACACATTCTTACTGTGCAGCTATTTTTTGTGACACAATTTAAGAGTCGAACAAGGTTTGCTCCATGCTCTACCAAAGATACGGGGTGTACTCGGACAACAAATCTATCGTCATCTCCCGTCTAGTAGATATACAGAGATATCTAGTGGGACAACTGCTCATTTGATTAACCCTTAATCAAATGAAAAACCTCATTCAGAGGAGCAAAATAATAAGCTTACAATTAATATGTTTATAATTACTGTGTAATTGTAAGCATATTTCCAGATGGGCAGAAGGTCAAGTATTTATAGTCACTCTTAGTTACCTGAGTGAAACTTACAGTATTATTCAATACAAAATAACATAATTATGATTCTCGAGCAGGGGCACACGATTCGCTGACGTGAAATGATTTATTGATGTCTTTCTGCAAATTAGAATTTCTGTTGAAGAACGCTACTAACAAATGACACTGAGCTATGGCCTCCATCTTAGTCCTGAACCATAATATTAACCTCGTTCCCATGACTGCACCATGCTAAATACATGTGATAGTTGACAACGTTTTCCATCTTTTGAACCCACTTTGTTAGATTTTTTATATGTAAATATAAAAAGGTGCATATTATTGCTGGTATTGTAATTTTTTGGGGGATTGATATTGCTTAAATTATATTGTCTGTTCCTTGAGTATTTCTGAACTTGTTTGCTGCTGCTTGGCCGAGGAACCACAATCAAATATATAAACTCCCATGTGCCTTACATCAAATTATAACACGTGTTGCTAATCATTCAAGCACACTCCTTTAATTTCACACGATTTACACCAAGTTATATGGGAGTGAACAATAAAACATCAAGACAAATACATATGGAGTTATTTATCAGACCCGACCCGGCCGTGCCTACTGGTTTTGTCACACAAGCAGTCTACAACACTAAAGGGGAGTCAGCTATGCAAGGGTCAAACCTAAGTCAAGCCTGATAGGTTACGGACCCAGTGGCCCGCCAGGAGGGGATTCTTGTTTTTTGACACAGACAGGCTCAGATTGTGATAGCAAGTGTCTGAAAACATTTCAAATGGATCCCTACAGAGAACTTTGGCTCGATCCAATCAGTTTGTTATTGTGTCTGACCAAGGTTCCCTCAAGAAGAAATCTGGGGGGAGTTTGGTTGTTGTTAGACCTCAATGTAACTGACAGGGGAGACTGGGGGGAAACTTTTGTGAGTTGGGGAGAGGAGCGCCGGTCAGATTTTGTTTTGGTGGACTGCAGAAAGCGCAGCTCAAAGATTAAGGGTGAAGGAGGTTTGAGATTGTAAAGACAATAGGGACACGACTGTAACATTTCAGTATGTGATACTTCTCCCTGAGTGAGACTAGGTTCAATAACAAAATGGGTAAAAGGAACCAGTCGTCTTTCTCTGTAGGGATCCTTTCTCAGAGCGTGCTGTAATGTCTGAAGCACTCCAACTACATACTGGACCAATTTCAAAGATTGTTGCCACGTTAGTCAGTCACTTTGACCAACAGTTATGGGATCAAAGGGAACAGGTTTTAAAATCCTTGAGGTATCCTTTAATTCCCCTTCATCATCCCAGGGTTGACTTCAGATACCAAAGAAAACAACCAGCTGTCCATACTAGTTGGGATCTTGCCTGGGTCATGGCTGAACTTGAAAAGTATTACTCCAGCGACATAGAGTGCAAGGGTACTGGGTTTTCTGGGCATACACATATATCTGTATATCCGGTCTTGATATAAAAAAGCTAGTAGGAAAACTGTTCATTTAATCAACTTTCAGTTAACTTATTTACAAGAGCAACTGTGTATTTGTAGGGATATGACCAGGGATATGATATACTGTTAATTACCCCAGTCTCGCTTCAAGTAACATACAACACTTTTTGATTACAGTGCAGAGCAAAGTAGCACAACCATTGGATTAACATGCCTCCAAACCAGATGAGTTACAGCTTTGCCTTAGACTGGGTAGCCCCGCCCATTCTGCCGGCGATTTGAGTTCACCCTGCACAAGGGTCTGGAGAAGAGCAATTCATCTCTTTCAGCTTCCGATACATTTTTGCGGGAGCCAATCACTAAGCTAGCTTTTCCCCTTCATGCGCTATTGGCTGGTTTAACACAATGACGAGAGGGAAGCGACGGCAAGCAGCCAAACGCGTACAGAGTCAGTTGAACTAGGAGCATCACGCCTCTTGGGCTGAAGAAAATGACAGCAGCTTCCCCAGACCAACATGCAATCTACGATTGAGCTTGGTCTGGGAATAGCCGGACTAGCTTTGCCTAGCACTGACCAAAGAAGGGCTACAAAGGGATCCTGCAAAGACACCTTCACCGGCCCCACAGCTCTGTCTGAATTAGGAGTCACACGTTTTTACCAGAGTTCGAAAGGCATTTGCTGATAGAAAAACATGCAGTGTAGATTAGGTAAGGCAAATAGTTGATCAGCCCGCTCAAAGGGGCCTTGTGAGTACCCTTTGAGCAAATCGAATCTGCTCACATAGTTGGAGCGATTGTGATTGAACATTCCTTTAAATATCACAATCAGAGACAGCGTGTCTGTGTTTTGTGAACTTAAATGGACCATCATCATGACATTTGCTGCATGCGGGACTTCACTAGCCACTCCACATTTTTGCATGCCTTGGAATAGCTCATACTGCTCGAAGCACAGAGAGTTGTTGTTGGTCGGATCTGCATCAATACCTGGGCAAGCACCCAGACGGTATATAATCACACAAAGATCACCCATCTGTAGGACTCGCTGGAAGGGTGAGGAGCTATTGCAATCATGGGAAAACTATCGAACTTCAACACAACGGGGAGCGGAAATGAAAAGAATAATGGACATCTGAGGGCTTCCAGCAAGCCCTCAGATGCAAGCAATTTAACATGCAGGGAGTGTACGCCTCCCACACCGCACAATGCAGTCCATCATTCATACGGCACAACTGTATGTTGTGTCTATAGGCGAGTGGGTCATTTATTTTCAACATATTAACCCAAAAGTGAAAAAAAACAACCCCAAATCTAATTAACACACTTTAAGCCCTTTCATAGGATGTTTGCGTGTGAGCTCAAATGTCTGAATCCATCCCCGAGAGTCCACGAGGAGTCCACCAAGAGCATGTCGGTGTGTTGGTGACCTGTGGCTGAAGTTTCAAACATCATATGACTGGCGTGACTGATTGTCACTGATTTATACCTTTCTCCTCTGGCCAGTATTTACAATCAAACTTCCCACTCTTCTGTTGATACTGTGGGTACGTCAAAATAAATGCAGGATTGACATCACCCAAAAAAGAGTCAGGAGCCTCACCCACGATCTATGAGGTGTTGTAAACAAAACACTGCGACCTCTGCTGCATATTTCCTGCATCACGTCCTGCCTGCTACACGCTCTACCCGGGCACCACCCCTCGCAGTAGGTATACAAAGTATCTCCAATACGCGTCAACACATCTGATGCGGCTTATCTCCGGCGGTGTTTTGCATGTGTGAAAGGTCAACTCCGGATCATCTCTCTGGAGAACCGGAGTGTGTGTGAAAAGCCACACACTATCTCAAGAAACAAACTCTTTTTGGAGTATTGTATACTATTCCAAATATTCTAGAATGCACTCCAGATTCTAGATTTCAATTAGAGTTCCCCAAAGAGGATTGCAGCCTTCCCTTGAAGTGCACTCCATGTCCTTACCTCTGTGTTTGTGATAGGAGAGCTCCCTGTTGGTCACCCTCAGCCACCTCTTCTTGAAGTTCCTCTTGCCGATTCGCTTTCTTCCCTGGGCTCGTTTCTGCACCTCCCTATGGAGACCGGATGAGCCAGGGGTTATATTATGGCTACAGCCCTGCTCAATTGTACACACGATCCCGTTAACATATTGTTATGTTTACATGTTGGAGCACTTTTCACATCGAAATCCAATCACAAAGAGCCCCCTCAATGGATGTGGAATGTCTCGTTTTGCTGGAATTTGTATTCCCACAAAACACATTATTGGTTTGATCAACAATATATAATGGCTTCATGCTGATAATCCTTCTGATTTGGGTCAGAAGCTGTATCAAATTCAGCAACATAATGTTCCCATTTAATATTGTCAGAAACAATATGTGCTTCAAGAGCGTTTCTAACATGCATTCCCTGCATGGCCTTGGGGTCTTGAACATCTGCCCTTTTGATCGAGCCTTGCATTATCCAGCACTAGAACATTAGGTGACAGTGTGTCCCTGAACAATTCTGTGAGGTGCACCATGATGACGTGTGCGTGCACAATGCTGATGTTTGTGTGAACAATGTGCACGAGCATTGGCTGATGTAGGCGTGCACGGGCTGATGTACGTGTGAACGGTGCTGATGTGGGCGTGCACCTCTGATGTACGTGTGAACTGTGCTAATGTGGGCGTGCACAGCTGATGTACGTGTGAAC
This sequence comes from Gadus chalcogrammus, assembly GCF_026213295.1. Classification (NCBI taxonomy): domain Eukaryota; kingdom Metazoa; phylum Chordata; class Actinopteri; order Gadiformes; family Gadidae; genus Gadus; species Gadus chalcogrammus. The sequence continues at coordinate 12,773,224 of NC_079427.1, read as the reverse complement.
GGTGCTAATATGGGTGTGCACCACTGATGTACATGTGAAGGGGGCTGATATGCATGTGCACCGCTGATGTGCGCGGCGCAGAAAGGTTTTGATGTGATCAGTGATTCCAGTAGGGCTCTGGTACCTTCTAACAGGAATGGTGTAACGATATAACAACTAATACGAGAGACATTGTTTCGGCATTAATGTTAGCGCAAATAACCGTTTTCAGTCTGCAGTTTGTATCGCTCCCACTGGCATAATAGTTTTGTTCCACACATTCAAAGTTGTCCTTTCTATTAAAAAGTCACTTTGTTACCTTTTCCCTTTATGCTTCCTTGATTTAGTCTAAAGAATTATGCATTACAGTTTCTTCTAGCACGCTAAAACTATGTTGCTCAGCTTTCCATGGTATTTCTCTAATGACTATAGGATCTCCCTAGGATTGTTCAACATGGTGGCGCAGTCACAGTTTAAAACCATAGATACGTTTTAAAATGAAAGAAATAGCATTCAGAGCACCAAACTTTTGTTTTGCACGACTGATTGCAGTGGCGCTAGAAACACTGTCTTACACTGTGCCCCTGCTGGACTCATGCAGAGGTAACACAGTCTCACACTGTGCCACCAATGGACTCATGCAGAGGTAACACTGTGCCACCCTGGTGGACTCATGCAGGGAACACTGTCTAGTACTCTTGCGTCTCTGCCCATTTAGTTTGTACATTCTTTCTGTGGAAAATGTCAGAGCATTTAAGCTCCAAAAAACATTTTTTTTTTAGCAAATGTACTATGCTTTATTTCACTGAATAGTCTCCAGAACAATTAAATACATTTGACTCAGCAAAGTGCACATCATTATCAAGTTATGCATTTTATTGTGTAGAAACCATTATTTCACGTGAACACACCCCTACCACTACAATTACTTACCCTTCCTTTAGAATGAGTGCATCCTCCATTCCACTTGATTCCTTGTTGACATTAGACGATATCTCGTCAAGAAACTGGGAAGGGATTAAACAGATAACATGGCTGCCCATCAAACTCCCAAAATAATTCACAAACAAAATCCACACGTCAAATAAAAAAGAGACAATGTAAATACCTTTTTAACTTTCTCAATGCACTTGTCTTCTTGGAATGATTTGAAGAAATCATACATGAAGGTTTCCTTGAAACTAGACTGAAGAGAGAAATATCAATCACTCCGAATGTGCATTTTGTTAGGACTGCTAGGTTCCCATAGCAACAACAAATGAACACACACACACACACACACACACACACACACACACACACACACACACACACACACACACACACACACACACACACACACACACACACACACACACACACACACACACACACACACACACACACACACACACACACACACACACATCGAAAGTGGCTGTTATGAAATAAATAAATCGAATAAATAAATCGAGTGCCAGTCTCACCAGTTTGTTCTTGGACAAGCTGCCCCAGCTGCCCAGTGTTTGGATGGTTTTGGAAATGAGCGTGAGCGTACGAGATATCTCAGGATCCTGAAATCAAGGACAGCAAGGACAAGCATGTTATGTGTAGGCCAAACAGGGTCTCATTGCTTATAGATATACACTGTACCTAATGCAATGTGACTCGTGTAAGGGCTGTAAAAGTATATCCAAGTGGTTCTTTTTCCCTAGGCTCCAAATCAGGAAGGGGCTCAGAATGGCCTCTTTACATCCACTGCCAGATATTAGCTGTTTATGTGGATCTACTGGTTCTCTTAGCGAGGATTTTAAAAAAAATGTTTCCTACTTTGAACCTAAGGGACAAAAAAGCGGGGCCCTTTTCCCAAGCATTCAAGTTACGCTATATTGAGATTCCAAAACTGAGGCACTGGGGTCCTGAACCCATGACTACATAATAAATAAAAAAATAAAATTTCTGTATCTCAATAAAAGCAAAATTTTGGCTTTGGACGGCATAAACATGAAGATGCACTTACAGGATGGTGGGGTCGAAGCTGGAAGGAGTGTGGGGACAAGACGGCAACCGCAAAGAACCGCAGGAACACAAAGCTGCTGACCGCAGAGTACTGCACGTGTGGGTCAGCTGTGGAGCGCAACGATGCAAAAAATTAGAAACATGATTAAAAGTCTCCAGAGTCACTGTGTGTTTGGATTGAACGTGTAGCAAAATGACAGCTTTATAGTCTGGAGTGCAAGTTGGGTATTCATAAAACTACAGTGATAAATCTCCTAATCTTTGTGAAGAGTGAACAATCAGCTTCCTCAATAATTTGCTGGTCAAACGGTGAATCATGGCGTATACTGGGACTTGACACCACCTTGTGGTGAATAAATGTACTACAAAAGGTAAAACACTGCTGAACAATCAGGTTTAGAATGCTTGAGCCCCAATTTTTTATTTCTATGATACAAGTCTGCATTTAATGTATTTTTTAATAATATGTTTCACTTGAGTTTATAGTTCTGCTGGTTTAGCCCACGTCTGGTAATGTATAAATAGTTACGTTTTTCAGCATACGCCTTTACCCAAATATATAACATTTTTTGTCTAACAATAATGAGCAAGTAGGCCACAGGTAGACATTAACATTTAGGGCACTTTCCAGTCGCTTTATCCAAAGTGTCTTACAATAAAGTAGTAGTTGTCAGAAGAACCCAGAACCCTATCCTGCCCCACAATGCCACGGTGAAGACTGGTCCCCACCTGGGAACCGCTTGGAGGCCATGTGCCTCAGGGACCTGAACACGTCACACATCAGAGTGGGACAGCTGGCACTGGACTGGGTGATGGAGGAGAAGATCTTCTGGACATAGTTCTGCAGGTTCTCCTGCACGGGGAGACAGCGAAGACTAGACATCTAAACAACATGACCTCAATTCCGCCCGCCGACATGACACCCTGCGGTTGTGTTAAGGGAACAGGTAGTGATGGCCCAGGGGCTTTTAGGTCATTCAGGCACATGTTTAGGGTCGTTACGCCCCCAGCTCTCAACCGGAACGGCACATAAACTTCAAGTTTTAACATATCAGCGCATCTGAGATGGGCAGACGTAAGCCTGGTCATTACAGTGGGTTCTGCTGAACCCAGTATGTTTATAATGCAGGAAGCCGTTCATGAGAATTGAATAGAAATATGAGACATTGTTGTGTGGCGTCTCATTTGAGATACCCTGATCCGCGGTCCGTCATCAAGGTGAGATTCCATTGGCCACAGCCTACCTTGTTGACGTCCACGTTATCACCCTCCTTTAGCTTGATTGGGTCTATCTCGCAGGATTTGTTGGAATCAAAGATCTGGCAAAAAAAGGAGGGTTGAAAATGAGCAGCGCTTGTTATTATTATTATTATTATTATTATTATTATTATTATTATTATTATTATTATTATTATTATTACTGAAACCAGGAATCAAATAAAAAAAAGAACAAGGCTCCTAAATTAGTTTCTTCACCCTAGCCCAGAAAGAGACAGTCCCAGGACTTTTAACTTAATGTTTTCCGAAGACTTTATTTAAAAAAAGCAGATTAACTCCAATGTAATTTACAATTAAAGCAGATTATTTCGAATGCCCGTTAAATTTGAAGCACATTATATCTATAATCAAGCAAAATGCATACAAGGACATTGTTATGCTACAATGTACATACCTCATCTAAAACTGGCTTGAGTGTACCCATTAGGTAACTCTTCCCGACGATCTTCATCATGTCATCTATGCAGCGCGTCGCCAGGGAATTGCCTCGAAAGATGGTGTTGGCCTCCCTGAACGTGCAATAATATTATATTAGCATTACAACATTATTATTATAATATAATCATTACGACAGAGAAACCGGTCACAACCCACTGCTGGAAAAAATATATAAACACATTATATGGTAAAACAAAAGTCAGACATTCTAAAAGTGTTCTGCATGAAAAACATTTCTGCCCCTGCATGCCGTCCCTCCCGCTCCATCAAATAACAAATGAAGAAGCACATTTCCTCATTAGGAAAGCAACACCAGCGATCGACCCAACAATGAGGATTGGGTCAAGCGAGGGACCAGAAGTTGCCGGCCGCGGGCTACTCACTGCGTGTTCTCCAGCTCTAGGGCAGCCACGGCTGTGAGGAAAGGCACCAGGCGGTTGTGGTGGAGCAGCAGGCGCACCAGTGGCAGCACTGCCTCGTACCTCTCCCTGCAGATGTCTCCCAGGATGTGGGCTGCCGATGCAGAGATGGGCTGGAGGGCAGGACCCGGGTGATGGAGGGGAATATAAGGTACAGGAAAGGAAGGGATGTTTATAGAGAGAGTGACGGTGAGGGGAGACATCAATAAACAAAGATGCAACTTTGTTTTTAATTCATTCGTTTTTAATCAACTTCTTACATATAATAACAGGGTAACATATTGAATGAGGTTGGACCAACAGGTCAGGATATGGTAAGAGAAGCAGATAATTTGCACAAATACCATCATGCGTTGGTGGCCTTAACACAACATGAAGCGACATTGGTGAACCGTGGCCCATATTTCATATTTTTTATTATCTGGACCTAAAAATACATTCCAGTGTCATTTATTTACTTAAGTGACTAAAAAACGAACAGACCTTGACGTCTGGGGATTTGAGCAGCAGGTTGCAGAGTGGTTTGTAGCAGGACGAAGGCAGCACCGTGTCCTCTACGTAGTTGACCTTCAGACGCAGCGAGCCCAGGTCGTCGGGCTTGTGCTTGTTTCCGTTCCCTTTGGGCTGCAGAAGGTACCTGCAGGACACAAAGACCGACAGCGGTTCAGGGTTTCATCTCTGTTCAGCTCTCGGGGGAACTTGTGGACCTTTAGCCAAAATAGTTCAGCCAAAGGTAATATCTGGGAGATAATTTATAAAGCAACACGACCTTGTTGGGAAATGATCCAATCAATTTTTTTCTGCTTGCACATACGACTTGCCACCAATAGGTAGAGCACTCCTTCAAGTTTGTGAGTTGAGAACTTTTCGCTACCCTTTATGACAACAAAATGCAACACGTTATTAATAGATACCCGTGGCGCGCGCACACTCAATATATACTTTCAGGCACAAAATGAAACGATAGATCACGGCAGACTGTCTCAGGTTGCGCAGCAGAGTTGTCAGTCGGCCTGTTGCACGACCACATTTCCAGCCTCAACACGGGCCATTAAGTGCTATCACTATGCAAACTGCCGCCCACACAGCTCCCTCGCAGATTGCCATCTGTGACACAACCCTGCGTGTGTGCTGCGGGGCCTGGACACACACCCTTACACAGCAGAACAGAACATTAGCACAGGTTAGCCGCACACTCATGCACACCGGTGAGCAGGAAATACGGGTTAAAGAAGTAGACGCAATAGATCCTAAATAGATTTGATCAGTGCGTATATTTCACAACCGTGTTGTCAATGACACAACTCTGAAACCGTTGACGAACGAGAAATAAAAAGATGGGAACTATTTGGGTTTGACTTCAGTCGAGACAAACGTTTCCCCGTGCAACGCTGCTCTATTTGTTGCCGAGCTCGTCGTGATTCAGGACGCGTGTGTGAAGTAGAATGACATGGGCCTCGCCACACCGAGGCAGATCCGATCTAGCACGTCACATTCTATGCGAGAGGTGGAGTAGGTTGGGTCATAGGGCCGACGTCACAGGCCCGGCAGGTCTCGCTGTGCGATAAACACAGGGTGGAGGAGCGGTGAGCACACACACGACGCTCCTTATCTGCCCCTCCATCGCTCTTTCATTCCGGCTACACTGACTGGCCGATTAGGGAAAAGAAGACAAAGCAATAACAACAACGAAAAGGCCCTGCGAATGCGCAGGGCATTCGCCCGTTCAGCAAAGCATTTATTCATGCATTGCTGAATGGTGAAAGAATCACCACTTGCGCAATGCCCAAATGTGCTTGAATAAGAGGTACAGGTTTACATGAATTAGCTAAACACGTAGGTAGATGCAATTCTCTACTACGTCATTCATGTTCTGCTTCTGGGGCATCATAGTATTGAAACACAGACAAAGGCAAAGTGTTTCAATGTTCATTTCCTTGTAATTAAGCACTCGCAGAAAAAACATAGGATGAAAGACATTTCGATAGCCATTTTATTGACCTGCATCTATTTAAGAACTTTAGGACCTTCCCATTTTGTAACCAGACTTGACTTTTTTTGGTATTTATTTTCACTACCGTCTGTTATTGTTCCACCATGTGTCATGCTGCACTTTATATAATCACTCTGACTACTTGAAGCTTCCATCTTCTCACCAGGCCTTGTGGAAGTTCTCATTCCTCAGGATCTTGATGGACACCCGCGTCTCCCCCAGGAACACGTCCTGGGCCAGGTTCCCGTTGTTCCACAGATCCACTCTGCAGACACAGAGAGGACACGTACAAACGGGTGCAACAGGAAGAAAAAAACGAAAAAAACCTCCCAGTCGCAAGTCGCTTTGATGTGTGTGCCACGCCACTTCATAACAAAAACCAAGCACCATTCATGAGCGGGAAGAGATACGGTCACACTCCTATGCTGGTCTCACCTGCATCGCTTGTTCAAACCAAAACAATGGCATTCAGCGAAGAAACACGTCAAGTCCAAGCCTCACAAACCATGCATGTGTATTTACCTTAACGTCAGTCTAGGGTCTTACCCTATGAGCTACCAGAGTCTACCGTGATGGACGCCCAAACTTTTCCTTAACCAAAAAACCATGGCTCTCCATCAGCAGTCAGATCACACAACATTCATACTTTTCAATTGTTCTTTTGCTATTTCAATATGGTCTTTGAAAAACACACTAAAGTGGATAAAATGAGGTATGGAAAAGTATGAAAACATACTTGATCTCCAGTTTTTCAATGTCCTCTTCCTCCACTTGGAAATTTGACTTTTTCGAGTAGCTGCTGGACCTTGTGACCTGGGGACGGCCTTAGGGTTAGGCTACGCAGAACGCTCAATTTGGAGGCAAGTCATGGTAACGAGCAGTTCATGGTTTCCAATTTAAAACAAAGGCTGCTGTCATGTGAGATTTAGTGGTGATAGATAACAGGAACAATCATGGCCATACCTCAAAGGAGAAGGTCTCTTCAAAATGAGGGTCACTGGTTTTCTTCTTTACCTTGGTCTTCTTATGATCAGATCTGTGAAGAGGATAATCACACATTTCCTTTACACGCAAACGTACTTATGCACTTGTCATTTTGATATCCTCGTTTATTATTGAACAGCGGCTAGAGAACATCTGAAAATGTGAGTAATACATGAAGCACATTTGAGCCTGCGAGAGGAATTGAGAGATGTATAGTGGTATACCATATCTATTAGTGAATGTTTCAGTGGCCTAGTGGAAGTTACCTTGATGGTCCCACCAGGGCGACAGTGGCGTATGGGTCACAGTTCTGCCCACTTATCAACGGAAGTCCCTGGCATTCAATTATCCTAGAGGAGGACAGGACAGCAGGGGCAATATACTGTAAACATAGAGAGACTACTTTTTGGACGATGTCCTGTAAGGTTATATATTAGGGTAGGTTTCAGGGATAAAATACAGTAAACATTTGTAATTATAATCTTTTTTTTTAAATAACAATGGTTCAAATAATCCCCCCCCCCCAAAAAAAGCTGTTGTGGTCGTGCTTTAAATGGCCTTGTAAACAGAGCTCTCTGTGATGCAGGTGTCAACATGCGGTGTATTCACTCCAAACAGGATGTTGCTTATGAGAGCACACACCAGCAGGGAATAGAAATGAATCCATCCTATAACCAAGTCGGGTCAGCGAGCAACCAGCAGTGAGAGTAGCAAACTATAGGATGTTTGTGTATCCATTGCTGGGGAGCCATGGCGATACTTTTCCCTGTAGCCTACACTTTTCCCCCCTTCCTCCCTTCCTCCCTCCCTCTCTCCCTCTCTCTCTCGAGCTCTCCCAATTAGCTACTTTCTGTACATCATGCATGCCTGGGCATTTCACTTCATAGATCCTTCACAAGACCTCGTCATCCCCACTCTGAGGCCCCGCCCTTTCTGAGCACGGTGTAAAAGTACAGCGCATATGGTGAACAGGTGGCAGGTTAAGCTAAGCGCCTGAGAGTCTGAATGGCGGCAGCGGAAAACCGCAGCCGTTGCAGGACGAGGACTCATCGGCTTCCTGTCGAGATGCCATCACTTCCTCCTCGCCGCTACTTCGTGAATGAAGCACAAACAACATCTGCACGCCCAAATGCACAAAATGTATCTTGCGTGCATTTTTCTTTGTGCCACATACAAAAAGCAATCCTAGCCGTTATCTCTACATTTACATTCTCATGTCGATCACGCTCTCTCACTTGAGTTTGGGCTAATGTTAGTCTTCCACGAGCCCAGCACCGACCTTCCCTAAATTAAGTTTGTTTCCAGTTGTTGCTGGCCGACACTAACATTAGGTTAATTTTCAGTCAGTGTTTTATGATGAACAACTGGCATTAGTGCTCGGGTTGTAGTTCTCCAATCCTCACTTTAGTCACCGCTTGGCGTTAGAGAAGTACAGTGTTCCCACGAGGACGTGAAGCAAGCACGAGGGACGGGGGATGTTGAAAGTGGATGCAACCCACATATTATTGGTGTGTTGGTAAACCCGTCGAGAGCTCCCCGGTGGGACTAACCATGTTGAAACCTCTGAGCCCTGAGAGCCCGTGTGGCTCAGCTAACGTACACACACACACACACACACACACACACACACACACACACACACACACACACACACACACACACACACACACACACACACACACACACACACACACACACACACACACACACACACACCTCCAAATGATGCAATTCAACAACCTTGCATTTGCCATCTTGCCTCACATATATCTGAAGATGTGTTAATGTAATTTAAATGAAAACTATCCTCTTTTTTTTTCTTCAGAAATGGTATAACTATAATGCATTTGTTTTGAGCTATTAAGGGTTATGGTTGTCCAATACCAAACAAAAACTTCCATAAAGTCAATGACAGATTGTTACAAACACAAGTCATTTTGGATTGCGGTCGATAAGTAAATAAGGTCATTCCTATTGATCAAGTTGCTATTCCTTTCCCAATATTGTCAATAAATAAATATAAAAATAACAATAAAAACGTATCCTGTCAGTTGTATGTCGTCACAAGCGACTGCTCATCGCATTGCTCACAAGCACGTCAATGGGTTAGAGCAGTTGTGAGTCTGACATACATTGTGGTTGAAAACAAAAATAACATCTGGGTATGCTGGTTTGGTGAGGTATATCACACACAATTACAAATGGCAGATGCCACAGGAAATCTGCCTTTAAATATGCATGCATCCATGCTCACCGAACCAGTAGCTGCTGACATCCAGGTCCGTTGTCTGTGATCAGTTCGCTGAGTCTCATCTCCAGGTGAACCTTACCCTATGGCAAAAAAATAAATAAGGAGCAAAACAACACAAGTTGCTTATACTGAGGCAGCTACTGAAAATTTCAACAGAAGGCTACATTTTGAGTTTACTTTTTTTAAACCATGTGGTGTTCGCAAATGTAAATTTTTTTCAAACTCTGTTCAGAATTAAACAGATAATTTAACAATTGATTGAATTATATTAAACCCGATTAACTATCAAGCAGAGAAAAAAAACGTTGCGATAATTGAATACATAAATAGACATTCATGAGGGTAGCAATGGCAATTGTACTGTCAAATTCAGACAACGTTTATTTTGCATTGCATTTATTCATTTTCCATTTCAGGCAAATCCTACACAATACGTCATTGCATTAATATCGGTCTAGGTACTAATATTAATATGGTGTCAATGTGTCATACACTATGAAAGCCAGCAAGGTCTAATCTGTTCAGATGTGGTTAGGGCCGACTCGGATGTGTCAAGGGAAACCAAGAAGAGAGCCAGAGGAAGACGGATAGAAGATAGACAGAAAGACTGATAGCTTGAGAGAGAAAGACACCCACACACTCTCCGAAAATCAACAGTGGGCAAATATTTCATTAGAGCAGATGGCTATCTGCAACATATCGGTTTAATGGTAATCAACAACAAGTATATCAAAATAAGGCAGTGGTATTAGAGCAATATACAATTTTCTTTTTGGTATATATTTGTTTTGGTATATATATATATATATATATATATATATATATATATATATATAAAAAAAATATTTAAAAAAATGCGATCCAAAAAGCTAACTATGACATTGTTTGCCACAGCGAGGAAAACCACACACACAAACACCTGTGCTACACGGTATGGACGTTTTCACACAGCTTCATCAACCTAACTCTTCCCTCCCCTCAACCCACTTATCTACTTAAACTCTTACGGCCCGTCTACACACACACACACACACACACACACACACACACACACACACACACACACACACACACACACACACACACACACACACACACACACACACACACACACACACACACACACACACACACACACACACACCTTGAGTAGGTAGAGTGGATTGGCGGAGGAAACAAGCTCAGAATAGAATGGTCTACCATGGGCCTGTTGAGTCAACATTTCAACCTGGTTGCTTTAGCGGAATGGTTTTAAATGCGCTACAACTTCCCATGCACCACACCTCACTGTAACACCTGCGTGCTAGAGGCTTAGACATCTCCACTGGACCCTTCCAGTCATGTTGCTCAAGACCATAGCAGTTTCCCATAGGATATGCAATGGACAACCAATGTAACGACGCAATAGCCTGTTGTGAGTGCTGGGGAAGATAGTTGAAATGGCCGGATGATGAGTCATTGGGAAATTAGTTTCTTTAATCTCTCTCTCTCTCTCTCTCTCTCTCTGCGGCAGAGACGTGAAGAGTACAGCTACTGTTTCACCGTGTTCTCCAGCAGATCTCTGTGTACCGCCACGCGGAACAAACGCCCACCTCTTTTTCTCAGCCCCGGTTAAGGACACTACAACCATCGATTGCAACGTAGCCAAGCATCCCCCTCAACCTCCTCATTTTAGAAACATTTGAGATAAAAAATAAAGCAAACAAAGACGCATTTTGTCCGAGCCATTTATAACAATTGTGTGCCTGTAAGACTCTGATTTCATGGCTCGTCATTAGAGTAGTAGTCTCTCCTATGAAGCATAGTCCTCGAGGCTCAGCCTGTCCCACTGTCGCCACAGCCACTACAGATGTCCTGAATGCTATTGAATGACACCAAACTGACACAGCGACAGAGCAACCCCTCTTAAGGCCAGGCTCCCTTGACCCCGTTCACAGGGCAAAGTCTCAACATGGCCTCAGCAGGCAGGTTTGCCATTGAATGTGCAGGCACTGCTACGGCAACAATGCAGAATTGTTGCATGTGGTTATTTGCATGTTGGGCAGGAACATGAAACCCGATGACAGAGGTCACTGGAGACGCAGGATAATGTGCGTCTGTGATCCGTCTCAGACACTATTTTGATTCAATACACCAAGTCTGAGGCGTTTTAGCCCTCGGAGTTCTTCCAAAAAAAACATTGGGAAACAACGCAAAATGTATAAACAGACCATGGAAAGTATGCACACCGTTTTTATCAGACACCTTTCTGTAGGTATTTGGTTACATGAAGCAGAGGTTTGCTGGAAATGATGGAAATGAGTAAAAGATATAATACCAAGAGGGTTCCAGCTGAATGAATTCATTCAACACATTTGGGGCCCCTTTAAAAAACATGGGACTATGTTTCATCACTGAAGGGATTTCGAGCCTGCTTACTCTCTTGGCTTTGTTTGACTTGAGTATTGGCTGAACTCATTGAAACAAATCTCTGCACTCACACAAAAAAATAAACGAACATATGTAAAAAGCTATTTCAAGGTAATCAGGACGCTTTAAATGTATTGTATTGGTTTGTGTTTTCAATGCCGGCACCCACCTGGACTTCTGAGTTGGGGTCTACTGGCTGTAGGCTGAACCATTGCTCCTTTCCACTGTGTTGGTACAGATCCTTCTTCCGAATGGAAACTTTACCTAGAAACACAACAACATGCTGTATGTATACACATGCCTCCTGGAGACACATTACATGCGCGTGTGTGTCCATGAGTGTGTGTATGTGTGTGTGTGTGTCAATGACATACCAACGGGCAGGTCCCTTTGGAAAGATCCCTTTGCGTAAATATAGAAGGATAAATACTGAAATGGTCGTGGAATCTCAAAGAAGAAGTCTTCTCCGTAGAAGGGGCTGTGAATTAGAAGAATGGTGATGGGTCAATACAAGTCTTTTGATGAATGTGAGGTTGTAACCATCTTCGTTTTAAATTAAATTGCACCGTCAAGTTTTTTTCTACCCTTTATATTTTGGCCATGTAATGCAGCCAACTTGTAAAGTCAATGTTTGAACTGCGAATACAGATTTCTTAAAAAATGTACTATAAATAATATAATTATAACGCAATGACACAAAAGCATCAGCACAAAGCAAATCTCCTTACCAACAATAGATTGTTGCTAATGATCAATGGATGCAGTAATTATGATTAGACTATTAGAATATGACTAATAATGTATAGGAATAGGATACCATTATATCCTGGCATTAAATATAAACAAGACAAACCCAAGAATGCCCCGTTGAAAGACAAGTACCATCAGCCACGATTTGTGTTTGTGTATAGATTAAACAAGTCAGGTTATTCTCAAAACAGAACATGGACAGCACCCCAAACATTAACATTAAAGAAAAACAACATTATGTAAAAAGCTGCATGTACATAAAATACTGCGATTGAGGAAACTAATCATGAAATAATCTAGTTATTGTCAAGGATAGTGTTTAGAGGATAAGTTTTAAAAGTGCCACGCCTGAAGAACCAAATCTGTCCCATTTCTGGAATCAGATCAAATCATACCACAATGTTCTATCCTCTGTCTTGTCGAATCAGCCTGCCTGGCAGTAAGCCCTATTATTGGCTTCCAAGGAAAAATAGTGGGTTTCACACTTCCTTTATAATGCATTCTGATCAGAGAAAACCAAGCAGTTCTTCATTATGTACCAGTCACTGAACACAACCACAGCTTTGAAGCGTTAAGCAACGTTTCTAAGGTCAGCAGCAGCACATGACTGGCTGCCCTGTGGGACCTGGACAGGAGACAGAGGGCCCTAGCATCTGTGCCACTCGGCTCTGCCAGGGAAGGCAGCCTCAGAACAGGGATAAGACCGAGATTTGGCCGGCCTGATCTGACAGCGATTGTAGGTTAAGCACTCAGTGCTCAACATACCGGTGGCAGATGGACCATCTGTCCGAACGTGACGGCAGAAATCTTCGGATTAACGTTATTATTTGGAAAAATATTGTATACGTGTACGTACATTTTTGCCAGCAATATAAGCATTTACTTTACCTGAGGCATATATCACTGCTGGAGGACCCAGGATTATTTCCTGTTATATAGCATGGAAAGTATCCCAGACAAGGTATTGCCTCAGTGCTTATTGAAATGCATAATTCCACATTTCTTCATGTTATCAATAAACATTGCTCTTATGATATACAAACTAAAAGGGAATGTTCACCAACCAGTGTTTCTCCCCATTTTAAATGTGCCAAAATATTACAGTTAGAACAAATGGAAATATTGTCTTTACATTTATGACAAGCTCTCCTCTTAAAACCACACCCTTACTCAACTCTTAACATTTGTCATCTAGAGACTATCAAAAGGAAAAACAAATCCATTCAGAGAACACACTGGTCATCCGCACGGTAATCAATTGAACGATTGCCTTCCGCTCCCACAGTGCTCGTGGACAGTAGCTGGTGAAACATCTTGCCTGACACTTCCGCAGTAAAAAAAAGAAAAAGAAAAAAGGTTTGGCAACAGATCCGATGCCGCACACACGCCCACGCGTCCTCCAGTGAAAAAGCTCAGCATTACATGGAGCTATGCACTCTCACAGCCTCTACATTCTCGGTGCACTCAAACATAAACCCACACCTACGCCTACACTCACATCCTTCGCCAGTGTCATGCTTGCTTGCACAATAACGTTAAAGGTGCTAGGCACAACCAGTTGTCACCCTCCCCTACCCAACATTCTTTATCTTTAGTCATTTATAGGTTGTGATAAATTCATATTATGAACCTCAGGGAGGGCATTGATGCCTTCCGAACCCTGGGTCCAAGAAACCAACTTAGCCAATGAAGATTGGTATGGGGAGTGAAAAGAGCTGGCCAGAAATGGAGTGATTACAGCTGGACATGTAGGCAAATAGGGGATAGTTAGGTAGATAAGCTGCAAGAGAATGAAAGAGAAATACACAGGGGAAAGCGTGGGAGGAAACACTTCCACAGACACTGTAAAATGGAGCCCTTTGAACAGGTTTAAAAGCAGAGAGCGAGAGGGAGCGAGCGAGAGCGAGAGAATATAAAGCTGTTGTGAAATACCTGTAATGTTTACAGGGAGACTAGAAACAGAAACATTAACTTCCTGGATGGTCCATCTCCAACATGTACACGAGCAGGTCGTCAACATACAGCTAGTCGTCATCACGCAGCTTTCAGTCCGCATCTGACCCATGTTGCCCAACTCTGACACTCAACACACCTTGCAGGTCTGAATCATGTTACATTTAGTCACTAAGTAGAAGCTTTTATCCACATCAACTGTAGGAGGAAAAGGTAGCCTCTAGATATCTTGCTCCAGGCTACCTCTAGGTAGTTTATGGACACGGTGGAATCAAAAAAACTTTGCTTGTTTTAAAGGAGTGTCGGCCCCACAATGTAGTTCAACTCAGTGGATTTAAGGAGTTTGTTGTGACTAATTCAGCATCACAAAGTTTAAACAACTTTTTTTCATTGTTAACACTTAGTTTTACCTTCAACTCCTTAAAAGTCATACGAACCTCTTCCTTAAATGATATTCAGCATATCATTTTTGGAACACGCACCAAGCTGTCAAAAATGCATTCATTCAATTCTGTTGACAATTTGAGCAGAATATCTATCTTGTGCTTTCACAGATAGCCAAGTGGAACCCGTTAGACCCAGTATCATAAATACTGAGAATTAATGAGAAAAATTAGGAAAATATGAACAGGATGTTACATATCCCCATCAACCTCCACTTCAGCAAGCGTGCAAGTCTGCAAAACCCTTCCATGGACAAAGCAGACTAAAATCTACTCTGTTTCTGTGTCTGTGTGTACAGCAGGTTTTACAGGTGCTTCGCAGATAATATGAAAAAAATATGTCTTGGAAAGATTCATGGGTATTTCCTGCGATCAACAAGTTTAGTTTTCGAACATTCCAACCAGAATGGGTAATAACAAATAAATAATAAATTGCAACTGACTTGATATTGATAGTGTCTAACATGCAAGGTAACAAACTAACAGTCATTGATACTGTTTAATATCCATCATCCTGAGATATGAGCCAAAGTTAGAATGAACAGGAAGCAGTATTTCAATTTTAACAATTCAACACATGTAATAACGTCATATTAGTCTGACAAAAAACAAAAGTAGGAACAGTACCCAACCACGTTTTAATATAACACCGCCGTAACCAACCACTGAAACTGGAACTGAAATGGAAAATGGTGTGTGTGAACTTAACCTCACTTGAATGATGGTGAGTCAACGTAATACTACTGCTTACCTGAGGCTTTTGTCGAACACCTTTGTGCGGAAGACCTCCTCCTGATCCAGGCTGATGGTGCAAAAGGTACAAAGATCCCTCTGCCGATTTGGAGCTGAGACTGGTCCCAAGTTCTTAGCTTCACCTACAAAAAGACAATTACTGTAATTAGGACTGATATTTATAATGCTACTTTTACATACCATAACCTTTTAAAAGGTAATACAATAATTTTGTATTATTATGATTGTCATATTTATTATTTATATGCAAATATGCATTTTTGTATTATAGAAATTATTTATTTTATTATTATCCCATAACCTCTTTTATAGTCATTTGGTAATGTTTAATTAACTATAAACATTGTCAAACTATGGTTATGGCTAGCGTTATACTATTATTTTGAAAAAGAAAATACACAACAAATCATTGATGCATTATCCACAGTTTTTATATTACTTCACAAAGCCAACAGCAGTATTTCAGATTTAATGGGCCTATACGATATATATATGTTAAACAACACGAAAGGCCAATGAGAGTTTAGCCATTTGGCAGGAAGTTTGCAAAGCGCAGATAGCTTTGAGGGTAATGTGGTCTGAGACATAAAACTTCAACTTCCTGCACATATAGCAACACTAAAACGCTGATTTAAGAAGAAAAAATACCTCCGAACAGATCAAGGCCTAGGGCACAGGGTGTTATCCGTGTTTATATCAAAGTGCATTCACAAACCATGGGGGAAAAAAAATATCACGGAAAGATGTTTTCGACTTGTAAATTGTGAACAGCTATCCATTATGGCTACTCAGATGTTGACCTCACAGTGTGCAATTTTCATATTTGAGTGTACATTGAACGAGGTCATGGAGCGGGCAGACTTTAGCCAGAGCTTCTAAAGGTCTTCTAAGCACATAGAGAAAGTGAGTGGGAAAAGCGTAGAGATGAGCTCTTTAACAGGCTATTAATAATGGCCTATGGCTAATCCTGGTAATGGCCGATCCGAACAACACCAGGCAAATGTCACCAAGCTCACTTCTATCTGGCTGATCTGTTGGGGACTCTAAATATACTCAGTGTGTTCCTAGACCCAAAACCAAATCGACTAAATAAAAAAAGAACTATGATTCTGCTCAAAATATTTACAAATACACATTAAAGTGAACATTAAAGTGACACTGAAAATGCTACATGGGCAATTGGACTTCATGAACCTACAAAATACTTGAACACATTTTACAATAAGTTTAACATCATTATTAACATGCATGCATGGATTGTTGGAGGCTTTCTACGTAAACAAAAAAATAGCAGTTACTCCATGCTAAACAGGGAAGAATGAAGTTTCGTAAGACAGCAAACTGAGTTACATAGCATGATAGTTCCTCTATATTGTTCTGCTTACGGTTTTTGTCCCCATGATAATTAACAGTAGTAAAGCTGTAATTTAGGTTATTTTGCTATTACGACATGGACACATTTCTATATATTTGCCACATAGTACAATGTATAATTTAGGCAGGGGGAGGGAGCTGGGGGGGAGCAAGGATAGATGTTCAAATAATAAAACAACCCAATGATGAATGTGTTCTTATAACTTTGCCCTTCACATTGTCAATGTTTGATGTACATACACATTTGGAACCATACTGGAACCATACTGCTGTCCGAGACAGCAAAATCAGTTTGCTGTCAGAATATATTTTCAGTGTCTCGGAGTGGACAGCAATATTTTGGACCTATGGTCTTACATTCCACTGCAAAAGGAGACCACCACAATCAGCAGTTCGCCTACTTCCAATTCACAAAAATGCTTAGAAATGCCTGTTATTTTCTGTGCAGATTATTGAATCAAAATAATGCTGTGTATTTAAATTAGGTCTTTACGTGAAAACACGCGAATTAGTTTTGATTACATGCAGAAAACGAGATAGATAGATGCCTATAACTTTGTGCTGAGGGGGCTATGACTGATACCTGTGATGCTACTGCTTTGAGACACAATCGACCAGCCTTGTTCGGCTACTAAACAGTGTTATGGTAAAGAGGCGTATAACCGAACTTGACGTGAAATAAGAGTAATAGCATCATTAAGTGCAAGTAACATTGACTTAATGTTAGCCGAATTTCTAATCTTATGTTATCGGACAAGTGAGGTTAGCAGCCTTGGTGTAATCGTTTTTTTGAACGTTTGTAAATCAACCAAGAAATACCACCCTCGTAGTCAGCAAACTTGCTGTGTTAATAGTTGGGAATTCAATGAATGAATCATTCACAACAACCAACTACTAGTAGCTGGTGCTAGCTTGGGAGCTAACTCAACACCAACGTTAGCCTACCAAACAGATGAAGTGTCTGCCCCTCCGGTGTCGTCTGTTGATAACACCGCGCCCCTTCTTTTCCCCTGCTCTTCGTTTGGTTTATTCTACCATCGCTTCTACACAACAGATCGATTAAATGTGTTTTTAAACTTACATATCTTCCCCCGCAGGCTCTGTAAGACCCGAATCCTCACGTCGTCTTCTTCCGCCATGGTCTGATGTGACTGCCGCTGTAGCCTCGGTACATTCAACGATGTCTTATCATATCCGTTTATGAATGCGAGCAGGGCCAGCCCATACCAAATCGTCACTAGGTGGACTCATGCACACTTTTCCAGCGAGGTCTGAGAAAAAAACGTTTCGGTTCCGTAAAATGTCTCGCTGGGCGTTCAATTTAACTTTTCTTATAAACCCTCGTGGACTTCATATCAAGATTTATTCGACGTTTTTGGTGTTAACGCGACGAGCGCAATTGAACTGGCGGCAGGGGAGGGGACGTACACTACAGTTGACCAAGTATGTTTTTGTTTTGTGAATGGCATTCATCATAGATACACGCTTGTTTCCTACTTGTCTTTTGCAAGGGGCGGAACTGGCGCGCGTTCCAGTACGGAGCGACAGACTTTGGTCGACATTTAATATCCGACGTTTCCGAATCCGAAAATACAGGATAGTTAAGTCATGTGAATTTTCAACACTCACGATTCATCATCATCATAATAATAATAATGATAATAATAATAATAAAGTAAGTATAAGTAACCTACATTTAATTTATAAAGCACATTTATACCCACGGCATAACTGACCAAAGTGCTGAACAGTGGATAACTAAAAAGACAAATAATAGAAAAAACACATGTGACCAATAGTCTTAATTATATAAAACATAATTATAAGGAAACGTTCAATATCTTCAATATATCATAATCATAATAAGTTGGGCAATTAAATTATATTTTCTCTATCTATATATATTTATTGATATATAGTAGTGTGTCTCTAGACAGTCCAATTAATTTATGCATAGCTAGCTACCATTCTTTTGGATATTTGTCATCAAGGCTTTCTATTTTGGATTTTATTCTTTTAAATTCCTTAGATGGTGAACGTTGCAATCAACAGGTCAATTATGATCCAAAAAGTATTTTGCAAACTGTTCCCTTAATGTTTGTTTGTGGGTGTTTTCAGGCAAGAAAGAAACAGGGACCATTCAATATCTTACTATGGTGTTATTAATAAGCAAATTTATTTCTTTATTATAACACCTTTGCATATTTATACATATTAAACACACAAAATTCGCATTGTTAATCTCAATGTTGCCTATAATATACATTAAATCAATAACAACTTACTGAACGATGAATATGCAAGTATGCAATCAAAAGACATAAACCAACAATAAAAAATTAATTTTTCGTAAAAGTTAAATGACGAGGAATACATCAGTGATTTCTGTTACATCTGCTTTTATACTCCAATTCCTCTGAACCAATTAAATAAGACCTGAATCACGCAAGGCAATAATCACAATATAATTGTATTTATCAGCCACATTCTAGAGAATGTCTCCATAAAATAAAACTTCTCAAGATTAGATTTACGATTATAATCTTGCAGGATTTCCTCCATGCGGAAATTCTAAAATAAGGTTTATTTCAGAAGTCTACAAAATAATCTCTTAAAACATGTATTTAAAATGGATACACCCTTTTTATATTTGTGATTTCAATTGACATTGGCCATTTCAAATCAATGTTTTACTGAGGCATTTATTTGTATTTTCAATCAAGAGAAAGAATGGATGAAGGATAACCTTACAATGTCAGTTAAACTAGTTGCAATCAAATCATAGATGAAGTAGTTTCACATGTACTCCTGAACAGTCAACTTCCCTCTTGCTCCAAATAACTACTGGCCCTCAAAAACAGGCTCCTGTTTGCAAACCCAATGCTCCGTCTTGCAGATAGAAATCCCTTTTTTTACAGATTCTTGTTTCCACAACAGATGAGGGTGCTTCTCATGAAGCGTTTTTGGCCTTTTCAAAAGTCCCCTGCTATTGTCCCTCTCATGCGCTTGCATTTTGGAAGGGAGATGAAGAGAATCTTGTACATCCATTCTCTTTTTTGACATTTTATATTTCACCTTTGTGGGTAACTCAGGAAAAACACTGTCGCTGTTTGAAGATGAAAGCAGATCTTTTGTTTTGGAATGCGGTTCTTGGAAGGATTTTGTCGCAACAGACGGGAAGCCAGCCTTTCCTTCCATCTTCGGTGCAGTGTTTCCTGTACAAGTACCCGTTCCTTCCTCATTGCATCTGAGGTGAGTTACCTCTTCGTCATCTTCCTCAGATTTAATGGTATGTTGGCCGTCTTCAGCCAGTTGAGTTGCATGTTTAGAACGTGGTGGGCACTTGTTATATTTATACCCTTTCCCGTTTCCCAATTCCTGGTGTTTTCTTTCATGGCTTCTCTTTGTGGCAAGGTATAGAAAGCGCTGGGGACAAAATGAGCAGTGGTACTTCTTCTCAGTGCTGCATCTCTGCGGTGTGTTATCGAAACAGGAGCCGCTTTCCATGCAGTTGTTGCAGACGTAATCTCCACCGCCAGGCACCTCCCCGGGTGGACCCTGTTCTCCACACGTCCGACAGAAACACGGATGGGAACCAATTACATGGGCCCTCAAGCCGGACTCTGTGATGAAGGAGCTGTCGCAGATGTCACATTTGTAGGAGGCTCTTGGCGAACGGTTCCTGATGTTGCATTGTGTGTCCGTGCTGTTGGCTGAGGTACTATTGTCTGTTGCCAGGCTTCTCCTCTCTGGGTATCCCTCTTTGGCTGGAGCTCTGGCTACTGAAGTTGGAGGTAAAGAATATTGTTGATCTTTTCTGTGTTTGAATCTCATCTTCTTCTTTTTTTTTTTTGCTTTATATGAATAGTAGGGACGCCAGGATTTGTCGGCGGCTTCGTGGTCATTGGGATCTTCGTATGTCTCGGCCTCTTTTACAGCTGAGATTTCCATTTGAGTTTGAAGCCTGGCACTACCAGAGCTATCCTCAGTTGAAAACCACTCACCTGGGGTCTCCCTTTGTCTGCTTTTCTTCCTCTTCCTGGGGAACAGATTTGAACCCTTGATTTGACGCCTGATAATGGCCTCGTTCCCTATTTTGACTGTGATCTGACAGAGTGGCAGAGCATCCCCATCCACAGATGGACCTGGACAAACAGGCTTAGCGAGGTATGTTTCCGTTTTTCTGCTACATACTGTCTTACCCTGCTTCAAACTGTCTGTTCCTGAGAGAAGTATCTCCTTGGTCATGGCTTCCACTCTTTTTGCTGCGGCTGATAGTTCACCGAGCTTGTTAACAGTTTTCAATGTTTTGGTCAAGAATGGTATATTACGACTGAAGTGGTCCATGTTCATTATCGTTACTGTGTTCTCGTCACAGCTCGCTGCAGTGGTTTCTGTCTGCAAATTTTTTGGATGGTTGTGATGGAGGGGATGTGAACTCCTGTGTTCAACATCTTTGCTATAGTCTCTTTTTCGACATGTTGTATAACTATCAATATCTGGCTCTAACGGCTGTTTAAAGTTGATGTGAGGCGTCACAGGGGCCACCGTCTTTGTCGTTGCCATGAATGTCATTGGTATATTGAAGGAACCAGGCTCAGGGTTGCTGTTTTCCTCACTTGGAGTGATGAGAGAGTTGTTCTCCCCCATGGTGCTCTCAACACTGTCTCCATAGGTCTCACTGTACGTCTTGTATCGCTTTTTTCGAAACTTCATTGGAAGAAGCCTGTACAGTTTGATAGGATAAACACTAGCTTTGAATCCGCCTTTGGCTGATTTCTTCTTCACCGCTAGTCTCGGGTCAATGCCATGAAATGCCTTTTGATGGTTTTTTAGAATATAGTAAGTCATGAACGTTTCTAAGCAGAAGATGCACTGGTATCGACGTTCACCTGTATGCCAGATTTCATGCTTGGTACGGTACTCTGCCAGGGCAAAAACTTTATTACAGTAATGACAAGGGTAGGCCCTCTGCCAAGAATGTACATTCTCATGCCGTTTCAGACTGGACAAGGTGATATAAACCCGTTTACACACACTGCAATTGTAAACCCTCTGACTGCCACCTGTCTTTTCTACCCTCGCCATGCCCTGCCGGGCTTCTGATGGGTTGTTTTGATCTGGTTCTGGAATACAAGGGCTGTGTGGGTCATCAGGAGGTACCTCTTCTGCTTGCTTATCCATGGTTGCTACATTGTCTGAATGGATGTCCATTATTAAGGTTTCAACGGGATCTGTCTCAGGAGGGTCTTGTATGGCCTTAAGACAGCCATGCTCGTGGTTGCGTAACCGCTTGAGGTGCATAAACTTCCTGTCGCAGAATTTGCAAAACAGATGACTGACAAAACGTCTTTTGTGCACTTCCATATGGAGGGTGAGAAGAGCGTTATTGGTGAATATCTCTGGACAGTATTCACATCCGTAGATTGATATGCTGTCTTCTACATGAGGGGAGAGAGTGGGTGGCTCAAACTCCATCTGAAAATTATCTGTGGTTACTGCATCATCTGTGTTCTTCTCTGGTTCCGGTTCTGCGTTGAGTGGGGGTGGGGCAATGACTACAGCTGTCATGTAGGAGATGACTCCTGTAGGAGAACTGTCTGCTACTGGCCAATTAGCATCTGGAATGTCTGTGGATTGTTGTGAATCTTTGGTAGAGGTCGTATTTCTCTCTAATGTGCCTCTCAACCGATGACGTTTTTTCAGTGGGCCTATATTCTGGATGGCAAGCTGCTTTGTCTGTAGCTGTGAAGGCTTTGGTCCCATTTTACAGTCTTTGGGGTTTCTGTCTTTTTGCTCCTCAGTCTGGATCACTGCATAGGAGTGTTCAGACAGGGCATGTGGTAGCTCATTTGTTGCAGTGAGACAAGAGATGATGGGGCAACTAGCTAGGACTTGCCCCACATCTGGTGACTTCCTCTCCCCATCAGTTGGAACCAGTGGGGTGAAGGGGTTGTTTCCGGGTCCTACTTCAGTGATAGAGAAAGCATTGGTGATCCGTGGCCCTGTGGTTGCGTTTATATCCACAGGCCTGGACGGCTCCTTCTTGGTGTTCTTTGGCTCTGGGCCCTGGCTGGGATCTATATTCATAACACCTCTGACCCGCATGATCTTGGAAACGGTAGAGCTTTGTCTATCCGGTTCTGAGAGCTTCTCTAAGAAAGGAATTCCTAGTCTTTTCCCAGCTGCCACTAGGCCCCTTGTTTCGTCCGCACCAGCCGACGCCACTTTAGACGAGTAGATGAAGTTGAGGATACTGGCAAACACTTCAGACTTCAGGTCCACTAACTCCAGCACCTGGCTGGAGCTCCAGCTTTGGGAGGCAATCAAGGCGTTCCTGAAGTAGCCACTGCAGGCCGCTAGAATGTTCCTGTGGGCTCTGAACTTTACATCCTCCACAACGATGGTCACGTCGCAGAAGAGGCCTTCAGAGCGCAGGTCATTGAGTTTGCTCAGCACAGCATGGGAGTGAGTGCAGTCCATCAGGTCTTGAGTGTAGGGTGACACTACAGTCATCTGTAAAGAGAGCAAAAGTAGTGTTCAAACAAATCCAACGGAAACCATCAAAATGAATGATCAAGTTTTTTTTTAAATCTAATTGTATTTTGTTATTTACTATTATACATATTGAAAGTTAAATTTAAGCTGATATAGTATCATGCCTTTTATTGTGTTGTTTTTAGTTTGAAATGTTCTGTATAAACAAAGTTGAATGCGATGTATTTTTCGCTGCAGAATCTTTCAATTGAAGTGAATGGGTTGGTTACAATGGAAGGCTTTTAAGCTACTCCAGTTTTTGTACACTAGATGTCAGTAGTGTCCTTAATGCCGAGAAAATGTCTGCCATACTTGGTGAACGTGGATAAGTTATGCCCTTTTGTTGTAGTCTTAAAGTCAGCCTTTCTTGTGGTAATAATACGATATTTTTTGTTGGTATAATTGGTTGTTTTGGCACATAATCAATCCATAGTCCATCTTGTAACAAGATATGCCTTAAAGATGTGTCTTAACAGTTACTAAAAGGCAAAAAAGAAAAACATTTGAAACACTGATGATGAACTATCCTTGACGAATGACCTGCAACTGGTCTGCGTGGGAGCTAAAACATGCTGAAACATCTTCATCTTTGTGATGAAGTAGTGATTTCATCACCACTTTTCTTGTTTCTTTAGGTTGCTTCATGATTTCCAATTGAATACATCACAGAAAACAACAGGCAGCCAACTGCATGCAGCCAATTTTACATAGACAGCAGTTGGTGAGTCATCCGTTTCCGTTTTAATAGCCCTTTCTTTCAATCATTACTGGTACACAGCAAAAGAGACACATTGATTCTCCCACCCACATATCTGTATCAGATCAAACAGATACAGCAATGAACTTAATAACATACAAAAGTTGTTGTTAGTGATTAACATTGTGATAACAATGAATTTAAAAGCCATAGATTAATAGTTTGGGCCTTGAAGTCTACCGACCTTTACCTCACAGGATGGTTGATGGTAAATTCTAAGCCAACGTGCCTGTAGTTTGACAAGGGTGTTAGGTTCAAATTGAATCATGTCTGATTACTTTGGGCAGTGAGTCACTTCTTGAGTGAATCATCGTGCCTCAAATAAGATAGACTGTTTCATTAAAACAATAAAGTTATTTTTTGTGGTGAAGTAATGAAGTTAAAATAGACTCTCTGCATTTGATTTCACAATCTTGATGAATAAGATCACCCATTGTGTAATATATTGATCCACAGGATCACTCATTTCATTTTGGATTTCACAATGTTCTCAGAGTTAGCAAGATGCTCAGCTTGATGGAATAGCCTTTTATAGGGAGACACCTTGGTTATATTGATTGATAAAATCAAATAAAAACAATTACTATGCTTTTGTTAGTCCGCATGATAAATAGAGTACCAGATATAAGTAATTAATCTGACAGCAGAAATTTGGTTCTGGCAAAAAAGTCCCAAAACATTTTTAAAGATTGTTCTGATAGATGGATACCTCAATATCAAAAAAAAAAAAACTATATTAAATGCCATCCAATGTACATTTTTAACATTTTTTTTTCTAAAGTATTTGTTATTTTGTATATTATTAGTTTGTGCAGGTACCACGAGAACAACATGGCCGTCACTATTTACAGCCTCCAATGACTAAAACCACGACCAGCCTCCTACCTCCCCCTCACACAGGCCTCCGTTGTCATAGCAACATGCTATGGCGCAGCACTTATTCGGATTTAACCCAGACGGAAAGTGAATGCATTAGCTATCCTCCTGTTTCATCCCCTCTCTCTCTCTCTCTCTCTCTCTCTCTCTCTCTCTCCCGTTCTGCCTCCGTCTTTCTCTCACGTTTTGCTTTTTTATTTTTTTGACCATAGTCAACCTGACCTGCATCATAACAGTAGTTTGTTTCTGGTTCCTGTTTAGATGGTTATTGCAAATGTTTATATCTGTTCCTTTGTTTGCATGCTGTCCGACTGCAACCCTGTGGACTTAGTATTTCCGTTATCAACTCGCATTATGCTTTAGTCCTTTCTGCTGAATTCCCTGGTTTAATTTTAGCATTTTCACCTTGATGTGTCCTTTGCGTAGCTCTTTTTATGAGACACATTTCCGGGAATAAAATTTGTCCCCAATCATCTGGTTACTTGCTACCAACCACTAAGCGGAAAATTTGAAATTTGTCATGAGCGGACATGTTTTGCCACACCCAAGCATATACTTTTTCTTAAAGATATATTTGGGTATAATATATTTAAAAATATTTGGTCAGAATAAGAGAAAGATATGACGCAGAAGAGCTTTAAATAAACGACAACGCTTATTGCCACACAAAACAGTATATACATAAAGGGAAAACATGCAAAACATACCTTTTTAAATCTGAGAATACGCTGCAGGAAACACAGGAGAAAGAAAACATCAAACAATATCCCTTTTTCACAGCTTTACATGCACTCTACGCTACATTGCAACCCGTTTCCCGTATCAAGGCATAATAAGTTATTTCTTTCTATGATGGTCGCTGAAAAGTGGTGCTGTCAAAGCTGAGCTATTTGACGTCCTTCTTCCTCACCCTCCCTCTCTCTGTGCAGATGACTCCGGCACGAATGAGTCCTTCGCCTCAAACCCTATGCACCCTGGGTCCTGGGCTAGTTCTGCAACTGTCCACTTCCGAGCACCCGCTGCCTACTTCTCAGTCAAGGTGTGATCACACAGCTGCACAGCTGCAAAGACAACCAGGGCGCCGCATGCGTGTTATCTGGGCAATGGAAGCCTTCTGCAACACAACCACGTCATCTTAAACCGCAACTTTTATTAGGGATGGTAGAGGTAGGCTGTAGTGCGATTGCGGGGAGCTGCGGGTGCTACAAAACACACCAGCGCTGCAAGAGGTAGAAAGAGGGGTGTGCTGCAAGGCTGGCAGCGATATTCGCCAAGGACTCCTCTGCTGAGTCGTTCCTACAAAGCTCACACGTTCTCCGCTCGGACGCATCTCGGCACAGACGTCTCTCTGTGCTGATCCAAGGGCGATAGCGCCGTGATGTGGATAGCATTATCCCAGATCACAGATAAACAACCTGTGCATAGGCTGCATTACGCCACACCATCTGTTTCCTGCCTATGCACAAAGGGCAGAGTCTCTTTGTCTGTGCGGCTGCATCTCACAGTCGAACCATTGCCGCGATGCTTACATATTTATGCACAGCACACGCATGCACATGAGGTAAAGATCATGCTGCATTATATATCTTTGATGAATTCAGGATTGCAGAAATCTCTAGACCGGTTGCCGGTTTAGCTGAGTGTGTGGGGAAATGAAATGCGTTGTGCCATTACCAGCAGAAGCTGTAGCTTTAACCAACGGTGAGGAGGCTGATTGATGCAAAAGCAGTAGATGCGTCACACTGCAGACGAGGGGGAGGGGAATAAGGCTGAACCAGACATGGCACTGCAAGCCCCCCCAACTACAATACCCATAGTGCAGCAGCTCTTTTACATCCATGGATGTACTTGGAAGGATACTTAACAAAAGGTTGTTGCTTGAACAATCTACAACAATCTATGTCCTCTTCTTTTTGGCCATGAAATGTGTCCAACTTACCAGCCGGGTCCCTTTGATAATGTGTATTTCCATTATTAGCAATAGGTTTGTGATTAGAGTGCATATCACAGAAGCCGCTTGAGTGGATTTTTATGTTTGTGTCCGTTAGCCCTGTTTCGTCCTGGTCACCTGAGTATCTCAAGGGTACCAGCCGGTGCACTTTCCTTGGTAGCTGCTTTCCGGCTAGTGTATCGACCAACAAAGACATACCGACGCAGCAACACAGTAAAGCTCCCAACCCTTTAGCCTACTGATCATATGGTAATAGGCTAGTCCCTCAGGTTTTTATAAACAAAGCCTGGTCCAGACCGCTGTGTATCCCATGACTTTGCTGAATGTATTCCTGTTCTCGATTAGGAACAAATTAGGGTTATCCTCATCGTGTGGCATATTGAGCTGGCTGTTTTCTTTTTTTTGTGCATACATGTAATAAGTTGGGATCCGTTATTAGGATGTTTGTTACAGGGCAGACACAGAACCCACAAAACATAATCTATATAATATTGTCTTGACACAAGCAGATCTGATCCTCATAGAATGAAGGTCCACAAAACAAGCCTGAGCAGGTCTCATCCTAATTTTCACGACATGAGCAAACCAATATTACATGAAGCTGTCCAACCTCATAGCACTTGAGTTACAGAGAGCACTCATGCACTTGGTAGCCTACCAAAATCCTGCTCACAGATCCTCTTGCTGGCCCTGTCGCTGAGAATGAGCGCCCTGGTGCTTTGGAGAGAGTTGAGAACAACTACCAAATATAGTCCTTAGTTCCGTTGGCCTTGTTTGGGAGCTCTTCCCCACCTGCCTTTTTGCTGTGATCCGGTAGCAGTCCGTGGTCTGGGACTTCTCTGTCTTCTTCCTGTTGTTCTACTGCCTTCTGGAGGTCACTGACACTGCTGCGTCACACTTGCTGCGTCACTGACCCACAAAGAGGAGGGTGGATGAGGCTAAGGTGGGGAGGAGGGTTGAAATGTTGAAAAGCAAGCAGGATAAGCAGAAAAGAGCAGGATTTGCTCAAAACGAACATGCTAGAAACTCTGCTCCGGTCTAGGGCTTAGACTCTGTGGCATTCAGTAAGTATGTCCGTGAGGCAGATATTTCATTATGTAATGAATATTTCCTCTCAGACTCAACAGAGCTGAAAAAGGTTGGTGTTCAGTGTCTGAGGCTAATTATAGGCCTTAGTCTCGCTCAAGACTGTACGCTGTCATGGTAGCACCTCAGATGTTAGAATGCCTAGTTTTCTACATTGAACAGTTTAAGCATCCATGATGTCATTTTAGAAGCATTTCAAAACAACATACAAATGTATTTTAAATATGCTGAATGCAAAGCAACATACGATTTATATTCAGTTTTTGAATCGTACCTTTGCTAATTGATATGCAAGGTTTGGCCTTTAACCCTCTAGAAAATTGTGCATACCTTTTATCTAAACCGTCTTGCATTTATTTCAGATACAGTGGAACCGGTCTGTATCATGTCCTAAGGTCTGTTTTGGTGCACGTTTGAGCTATAGAGTGTTGTGCTCCTAAAGTCTATGGTGACGAGAATGACATCACTTGCTTTGCACTTTGCACACGTCACCCAAGGTCCTGTTTGCTGACACCCTCTCCTGACTTCTGACTGATATTCACTGCTGCCCTGCTCCCTCTGCTGGGTATTAGAGTGAGTGCAATGCAGTCTACTGAGCCAGTCTGTTATTGAAGGCAGTTGAATGGAGTACCATAAACCCACAGCAGAGGGCCCCCAAGTTCTTCCGTTACCATGTTAAAACAGGAAGTCTTTGTGTCATCTAACCTTTAACCCTGCCATCATAAATAGTATTTATATAAAATGTTCCAAATGTATAGTTATATTCAAGGGATATTCCCACAAATATTGTGTTTATTAAATAAATACAATTTTCAATGGTTTATTTAATTCTATATTTCATAGGTTTTTATAACAATGGTTATAAAAAGGAGGTGATAGCTAAATAGATAATCTAGCTACATATTTGTACAACATTTGTGCTAATAATATAAAGCCTCCATGTAGGTTATCTTGGAACTTTAAAATATGAAACTTTTATTAAGATGCTGGGTTACTTATTAACTGCAAAGCATACAGCCCAACTTCATGCGATGAGGTCAGGGTAAGGATAAACATTTAATTTTCCTGTTAAGTGCTTTTCTTCTAAGAAAAGGTTGGAGTAAAAATGTCTCCAGTCCATGACACAAGGCAGACCATGTCAGGTCTGAAGCCATCACAGGTAGTCCTCACTGTTTGCTCCCAAAAAACTAAGACATTCCAATCAACCATAATGTATTATAGTATCTAATACAGTAGGTTTATTTATAATGTTGGGTAGGTATGTTTCTGCATTCATATAAGAGTTAAAACCCTCAACATAAACATAAAATATTAGGGAATCAAAAAATATTTCTTAATGCATATGAGAGCCCCTCACCTTCCGGAGATGTGGTCTTTGCAAGCTGTGCAACATCTTTTATAGGTAGGTAGGACATGATGCTTAGCAAGAGGTCATCTTGCATGTGCTCCAGATAGTCAAAGCCCCCTTGATAGAGTCCAATAATGCACTGTAGGATCCTCGATCCGAAAACCTTACAGACCAATCCTGAAGGGGGTAAGATGGATAAATAGCCTTCAACTTTTCTTAGCAACCCTAAGTTAAATTTTCTACATGATAACATGACTAACAATATGAAAATGCAATAAATAATTAATACTTATATTTCTAAAGTGACATTAAATAGGATACAAAACATCTTATGTTGACAACTTTTAAGACAAGACTGAAGACTCTATTATTTGCTTTAGGTTTCTGCTAATTCTTAAATACATTGCACATACATTTTTTAACTTTGCCTTTATTTTCTTTTATGTATCCATTTTATTTTATAACTTCAATCCATCTTATTTTATTATTTCATTTTATTGTATGACGACGTTGCTTTGTGAAGCACTTTGAGTATGCATTGTGTATGAAAAGTACTATATAAATAAATTTGCCTTGCCTTTCTGCAGTTTGCTGTCATGGAGAAAATCGTCCTGAGGTTCCTTCAACTCAGTGGGTGCTGCCCCTCTTAGTTCAATTCATCTGGAAATCGTCAATGTTCTCCAAATCACATAGTATTGAAGATTATATCTCATTGCATCTTTGCTGGTGGATCGCTTCTAAAATATAGCCTGACCCTAAACCATATTTGGACAATAAAGATATATTTTCAGAAATTTCACATATCATTAATGCATAAAACATGCACTGATTTAAATAAATGCATAATGACATTAATCAATTTAACTTTAAATCAAAATGTGGATGTTTACTTACGAGTTGGTTTTCCTTCACTCAAAGATACTTTGATAATTTTCTCTTATTTCAGTTATTCTGAAAGTAAACGTTAATTTGCCGTTTGTGACGACGCTGAAGTTGGCATCCGATTCGCAGCATCCGATTCGGCAATTGCTGGTTCACCTTAAAACGGTCGTGATTGAAAACCACCTAGAATTTTCAAATCGGTCCTGATTGAAAACCACTACACCTAGACTCTTCAAATCTCATAGTTTCAGATTTGTGAAACCTTTACCCTATTTTTGAAAATGCAATAAAGGCATATTTTATTGCTTTTTAGGGGTCCAGACCGCATTAGAACTGATCCTGATTGAAAACCACTACACCTAGACTCTTCAAATCTGGACTAAATTATCACAGTGAGGCTATACATTATATCAAACCTTTTTTCTATTTGTGAAAATGCAATACAGGCTAATTGTAATGCTTTTTAGGGGTTCAGACTCCATTAGAACGGGTCCTGATTGAAAACCACTACACCTAGACTCTTCAGATCTGGACTACATTATCACAGTGAGGCTATACATTATGTAAAACATAGTTTCAGATTTGTGAATCCTCCTAGACGCCTAGGAGGATTTAATGATTCGTTTCCGTGACCCAGTTCGCTTGATTCAGTTCGCCACGAGGAGTCGTTCGCGAATCGTTCGTTCGTTCGTTCGTTCAGTCGAGTTTCCGGTAGCACTAAATCCATTGAGTCTGACTGACTCATCTGAGAACCGTGCAATGGGATCCATTCCATGATGCGATTTACCGCTACCGGAAACCAGGCTGAACGAACATACGATTCGTGAACGACTCCTCCAAGTTCAGTCGAGTTTCCGGTGAATCGATTCACCGGAAATCGATTCGTTCGTCCTAAAGACTCGTTCATTCGAACCGGTTCGCGAACGAGCTAACACCGTAACCATAGCAACTGAATAAACCTAAATACCAATCGATTCGAATTAATTGAAGACAGAAGTAAATGTTGTTTTCCATGTATTGTAAATGGTGACTGCCCTGCAATGATTTGGGTTTTCAACCAAAAATAAGATACATTGGGACTGTGTGTGTTTAGGGGTCGCGACCCAGCGGACTAATAGTTACTGTTCATGTTACGGTGACGTTACCTTATATTTCGTCTGATGCTCATTTATGAAACACAAATCTCACTCAAGGCTTTTGCATAGACTAAAATTACATCTCAAGTGGCCTACCGGAATTCTAGCTCGATCCAATTGGACAAATCTTAAATTTCATGGAAAAAGTAGTGCTTTAGCGGAGGGATCGGGCGGAGGTATATTGCAGTTCCAAACCCCTCAGCTGATGTGAAACTAGCTGGGTTAGAGAGAAAGAGGAGCTGGTGCACTGTCTGTTACAACTACAACACTGGAACAAATAGGTAACAAAAAACCCTTTAAGTATTATAATGTAGTGACACTCACGCCAACACTTCTTGCTACCTTTATTGTATTATAATATTTCAGTACGATGGCGGAATTTAGAGTTCGGGTTGCGAAAATACCTCGATTCCCGTTCCTGCTTTCATGTTTTTTTGTGTATCTGTGAGATTCAGCCAGGGTAAAGATATCAGAGGCCATTTCTTTTTGTCAGCTAACATTATTGTTAGCTAAAGGCAAAATACAGAATTTTAAGATCATTGTTTGCGGAATAGCTCACCAAAGATTAACATCGTGGCTTTTGACTGTTGTACGTTTGGATGTTGTAAGAATCGTGTCTGTCTGGTGTCGAGTTGGCAACATTAAAACGCTTTAGCCACATCGAAGCTAAGTAGTTGGGATGCCAGAATAAGCTGCTACGGTTCTTCTTCAATTTGACGTTTTAACGACTCGTGGTGTAAAATAATCGGTTATTTACTGGGTTCAAATTCATAGTCACGATATATTTGTACAATAATAAAAGGAAACGAAACATTTGTGTAGTTTGCTATCATTTCGCCTTTTACGTATGAGCTGTAACGTCAACAATCTGAAGTATGGACATGGGACAAAGATCCGCTGACTAGTTAGCTTAACTGGCTAAGTTAAAATTAGCGTTCTAATTAAAGCTAACAGTTCGATAGCTCGCGTTTTTATTCGATGTTATTCCCTTTAGATACCCCTTATTTAAATTACCTGACTGGTTCTGGTTAGACAAGTGCCGTGGTATTTAACGTCATCAATACGTGCTCGTGATATTCTTATTATTGCTACTCGGTTAGCATTTGTTAAAGGTTGGATAAATCAGCTGCGAGCGAAGGTTAGCAGTTACGCGATTAAGCTAAAGCAAACATGCGTGATGTTTGTAGCTAGTGGTAGCCACATACCCTGTTGTATTTACGTTGACAGTTGCTAAGATTCGTTCTGGGCCTGTCAGCTACCAGCCCGACCAGCAGTGGTAGATATCCCGGGTGACAAAACAACTATGGAGCTCATTTAACTTCGAGTTATATTAATCACCTCGTGTCACGTTATTATTGTATCGTGGTCCACTGTAACGCATCTATTTCAGTGGTTGATGGTTTCCGGACAGCTAGCTTGCCAGGTTAGCAAACGTTCGCATGATCAGTGAACGGCTGGTGCGAAGACAGTCAGACCGCTGCTGCCATTTTCGATGGGGAATCTCAGGTGATCGCAATGGTATCTTACCACATAAGGGGACCTCGTAGCCATTGACGTCAAATCTACTTGAGAAGTAGTGTAGGTATCGTTTGACACATATAGGTTATTGAATGTAGATTTAATGATGGATTTAGATTATTGTTTTGCTTAAAATGTTGACACTTATTTGCCAACTACGCATTTTCGTGTCTCCACTGCCAAGTTAGCCAACGTAACTTCATTGTAGGGATTGGTTTTGTTTACTAGTTTACAATGTATTAACATTCGAATATCATTAATTCGATAACCACGCGTTTATCTGTGTAGGTTCTGTGTTTTTTTAGATTTATCCCGATGGGATTTTGTCACTGTCAAAATGTATGGGATTAGGTTTTTAGTCGCTACTCATGCTAGCCGGTATTGCTAGCATACTACGTCAGAAATGTAGGCCTCTGTAAATCATGATATTAAAGTGTTTATTGCAGTATTGTTATTTCAATGTTGAAGCGGTGTGATATTTCTCTTTTAATAAACGGATAATCCGCTTTGTTACGTAAAACGTAATGTTATGGCCGCGTGGAATAGATCAGTTAATATAATGAAGGAATAAACAAAGACGAGGATGCACTGTCAGTACAGGCCTAAAATGGCCCTGTGTGCTTGCCAAATGTGGCGTATTTTTATGATCAATGATATAATGATTTTAAGTCTTAACTGTCATTCACAAAGATGCATGTAGCAGTAAAGCATGAATTCAAATGAATTCACAGGATACAGTACATATTGTTTGATCAAACAATTTCTGCAGAATGTGGTCAGAATTTTAATTGGTTATGGAAATTTTGGTTATAAAAGTTAGAAAATGATTACTATAATGCGTTAGTATTTAATTTTGTGTGCTTAAGTTATTATTTTGTTGGAATTATGTTGGTGAGGTGTTTTTTCCTGACAGTTCCTTTTTGATACTGCTTCAATCTACCTTTGTGTCAATATTTAAATTATTTAGCTTGCTTAATCATTATTTAATTTTCTTTGTACTAGTAATAGCACAACTACCTCGACCCCCCCCTTATGGACAATAATAAACTGGCTTCATCACAGTCTATAATAATCCATTCACATTTATTTCATTCTGTCTTTAATCCTAGAATTGTCAGTCTGTATTTCAATTTCAAAGTCTACTGATTGGAACACTTAGACACTTTTATTGATCTGAAGTATATTATTGATAATCCAACTGCCTTAAACGTTGTAAATGCATTTTTACAGCAGAGTATTCTTTTATTGTGTTTTTTTTATCATCTGATCATCCACTCAGTTATTTTGCTGAAATTGTTTCTGTTTCCCTTCTTTTCAGTGAATGGTAGTGTCTAGAAAGGGTATGTCCCTTCAGGAGAGAGGTGCCAATGTCCAACCGGCCTAATTCCAATCCAGGGGGGTCACTGCGTCGTTCACAGAGGAACACTGCTGCGGCCCAGCCACTAGACCACACAGTCGCGGGAAGGTGAGTGACCCTCCTGCTTAGCAGACCTTATAAGTGGGCCACCTAAACCCCACCCGACCCATGGGCTTGAGAGTTC
Source organism: Gadus chalcogrammus (assembly GCF_026213295.1). Taxonomy (NCBI): domain Eukaryota; kingdom Metazoa; phylum Chordata; class Actinopteri; order Gadiformes; family Gadidae; genus Gadus; species Gadus chalcogrammus. Next base: position 12,738,570 of record NC_079427.1, on the reverse strand, counting down.
TGGAGTTCTGCAATAAACTATCTTTGGAGAAATATTTTTAGATATCCTTAGATTATTATTATGTTAACTGTCTATATTGTATGGTTTGAAATTTGGCCCTCATTTTAATTTCTGTATGTGGTACCTATTTTCCCCTTATGTGGTACCTGTGCATCTCGTCAGAGTTTACAACTGTGTTGTAGTATGCCTCGTCATTAGAGATGTATTGGCACTTTTCAAAAACCATAAAGTACAATACATTCAGTCATAAATTATTGCAAATTTGGACTGGTCATGACATCAAGCAGCATTAGGGCAGAGCAAATTAAAGCGATCTACCAAGCCACCTGACGGCAGGAAATGCAAATAATTTGAGCCAAAAGCTTGGAACTAGAAAAATCCCTGTACACTAGGGGTGTAACGGTACACGTATTTGTACCGAACCGTCATGGTACAGGCACTTCGGTGAAGTTACAGAAGTGTACCGCGGTTCGTAAATGTGGTGTACATAGTGTTAATATGCAGAATGTAAAGGCTTGTTTTGTAATGCGGAATTTAAAACTTGAAGTCAGAGTTCCACCCGGACAGTTTAGCCAAAGTATACTACTCCGACTCCGTAATCCGCTCAGCAGCTCTCCGTCGGGATGTCAGATACGCAATGCAATTCGCCGCCCGATCTATCTTATATGTTGACTAAAAATGGAGAGGGTCTCCGACAGGCTCTCCGGCTATGGAGAGGGCTCTCCGTGTCTACGTATAGCACTTTAACATGCACACACATTTGAAAAGGCACCATCGAGGTGTTACTATCACCGTTGCTGTGGAAAAAAAACGAACTGTGCAAACCCAGCTCACAACACTATTTCATCACCCCTGTCTGGGAATTCAGAAATGCAAATGCCATAACCAAGTTTATTGGTGTTTTCATTGCTTCTATTTACGGGTTGAGAAAAAGCAATTTTTTTAAATTTTCCCCTTAACTATTTACCGTACCGTACCTTAAAAACCGATTTACCTACCGAACCGTGACTTTTGTGTACCGTTACAACCCTACTATACACATAACAAGTTAACATAAAAATTCCCGGATAATAATCTCAAGCTGGCGGGAAAGTCATGATTATGATAGCTTTTTATGTATACAACCCATCCGTCCATTTCCCAACAGGGGAATTAATTCTTGCAAGTCCATATATGGAAAAATGTTGACACCGCATTCCAAACGATGGATTGAATTCAAATTGTTTTGTAAATCAGAATAATCTTTTACCGTCCAATATAGTTGGTTATTTGGATCTCAGTGAAATATTACGGGAATTGTTGAAAAACTGTTATTTTGCTGTTCTACAGATGGCATTTGTTATGTCTAAACGCTTAATTGCTCTCAATCTGCATTTTAAAATGTTCCTCTAATCTGAATAAATTAGAGTATATGTGTTTGCTAAAAATTCATGATTCTAAGCACATATTGTTCCTTCCTCTTCAATTTCAACCTTACAGGTTGCAGTCAGAGCAGGTTAAACTTAAAGCAAATTCCCCTCCTGATAGTAGAAGACCAAATTCTAAGGCTTCCAAAGCCACGACCAGCTCAGCCTCTGGCCAGTCCAGAGGGCACAGCTCAAGAAGGTACCCCTCTACTCTACTTGGCACTCACTATGTGTGTGTGTATGTATGCAGGGTGTGCATTTATTTTAATTAACTGCATAAACCACACAGCTCAGTTAATTATGAATATAACATGTTATTGACCAATCTGCCTAATGAGTCTGAATAAGGCATGGTACTCTTGAGTACATGGGTTGACGATTGCCCCCCTGACATGGTTCCTTACCGTTTCTTTATTTTACTGTCCTACAGAAGCGGCCTTTCTCTATCCGTGGCTTCCTTTGTGCTGCCAGACGACCCAGAGGCTGCAGGGACATCCCAACAAGAGCGACCAGGCCACCAATCAAAGAGTGAAAGCACCCGTGGGCTAAAGCGAAATTCGGCACCAGACCACGTCAGCACCTACGTACCCACCCCTGCCAAAAAATCAAAAACTCTGCCACCACGCAGAGACAATACACTTGAGACCAAGAAGAGCTCAGCAAAGTCCAAGAAGAGACCGCTTGCACCGGAGCCACCTGCGCCCTCAGGTCGAGGGCAGGGCAAAAAAAGCGGGGCCGCCGGGGCCTCTCCGACTCTGAAACGGAAGAAAGCGGACCCTCTCCCCGGTTTGAGTAGCACCACTGGGTCCCTCCCCAACAGTATTGAGGGCAGAACTGCAAAACCCTCCAAGCTGGCGTCAAAATCGGCAGCCTCAGCCAAAGCTGGGTGTAGCGCCGTGACGGACTCCTCCTCTTCTGCCTCTACATCTTCCTCCTCCTCCTCCGCCGGCACCAATAGCGCCGCCCCACAGGGTGCCCGGGTCAAACAGGGCAAAGACCAGAACAAGGCCCGCCGATCTCGCTCAGCCTCTAGCCCCTCCCCTCGCCGCAGCACTCGGGACAAGGAGCAAGCTAAGGCTGCTGGATCTTCCAAATTTGAGTGGGCAGCCCGCTTTAACCCCAAAGTCAATCTGCCAAAGCCCAAACTGTCCCTGCCCGGGTCCTCTAAAACTGAAACCTCCAAACCTGGGCCGTCTGGACTACAGGCTAAACTTGCAAGTGAGTCACACCGTCTGCCTGGATAACACCTTATTTCCAGTGCTGTCTCCTTGTTGGTCTTTATTGTTTTACAGATATATCTATGTATCAAACACCTTTCGCACACCCATTTTCCACAGACCTCCAGGAGCCTTACTCGGTCCTCAACCAGGGATATGCAGTTGTACTTGACAGCATTTAGTTGATAGTCAGCCCTTTAAATGTTTGACAGGTTACTTATAGAGAGGAGTTTTAGTAGTGAGGCGTAGCACTATAAGATGGTCAATGTTGTGTTCCTTGAAGTTCTTTACCACCGGGATTAAATATCACAGTAGTGGTACCAGCAATGTTGCAGCTTTGGTTACAGCAGCTAACTCTTTTCCAATGGGAGCTGATGACGCTGCTTTTGACTTGGGACACATTACAGCGCAGCTGGGCGGCTCCAATAATGCATATGGGTAGAAGTATGTAAGGTTAATATGAAAAAGGTTCCTTCATTCATTTAGAGAAAAACATACCAAATTATATAATGTGCACGGATTGCAGGAAAACATTTTCTCCACCTTTTCCCAATACACACGATCAACAGTGTGTGCATGCTCACATGATACATGTTGTTTGTTGGAGGGGGTAGTGGGGTTTCTTCAGCAGCTAAAGGGCTAGCTCAGATTTCATACCAAGTACCAGTAGCCTGAAAGTGGACAATGTCTAAATACTGTTTAGTTGCTCAACAGTCTTTCTCACAAATGGAGTGAGCTGGAGCCTTATATTTTGTGTGTATTAATGGAGTTCTATGAATGCGGATGTGGTCAGCAGATTCAGTTCGTCTTATCTGTACTCTTTTTTTTTTTTCATTTTGTAAATTTTCTTACAAACTTAATACATGTTTATGTAAAGACCATTTATTTTGCACAAGGAAGGAAGATTCTGTGCCTACTGGATGGAAACGTAGATTGTTTTGAACATTGTGTTTAGCATTAGCATTTAGCCTTTGCTAATGTGCTCAATCCGGCAGCCTGCCGTTCTGGGGTCTGTAGGTCAGGGGATATCAAGGCAGGTGTAGCATGCCATGTGGCAGGAGTCCATTTGGACAGACCCATCCTAAGTTAGACCGTGTTTCAGCAGATGACATGCAGAACATATAAAGGTTATGGAAAGACTTGCTATCCCAGGCAAAGTAAAGGAGCAGTTGTACATTTCTCCAGCTTACAAATTGTATTTTATTTGAATTGTAGCAGATAGTTTCTCACTTTATTAATCATACACAAACACCTAGATATGTCCCTTTTAAACTCTGCAAAGGGTGAGTACTACCACCTTGCATGTGTCCGTGTTGTGCTATGTAAACAATTGCGTAATGCCATTTTCATGAAGCCAGTGTTTGGCTGTGGTGTTTGTTGGGCTATGAGGGCATCAAGGCTACCTATTAAAGTGCCTGTAGACAGCATGGTCTTGTATGTGGAAGCCTATACAACATGGCACGTTTGGCAACGTCTCGTTTGGCAACGTCTCTTTCTTGGCTGGCTTGAATAATCTTGCAGCATAAGGGATTGCGTCGATTGGATGATCTGTGGTTAATAAGAGGTTTATCTTTTTGGTAATTTTATGGTTCCAACCTTTTCAAATAACTTGCTTCTCAAGTTTCGGTTTCATTTACCGACAGCAAAATATGGTTCATGAAATGGAATTACAAGGGTATTTCTGTAATTCATCCTACTGGTGACTAAAGCTCTACATTGTACACTGATGATTAGAGGTCTGTAAAGTATGAATTGCCTTGAGCCCCACTGCCAAAGGCAAACAACAAGGCTATTCCTGTTTTTACGTATACTGTGTCTCTGGGAATTTTTGAATTTTTCTAAGAAAAGCTTTTTTTTTGGAAATGTTTTCACAATAGAGGTAGCCGGTGCATTTGTTAATAGCTTTGGGTACTTTTTGTTTTCATTGATCAGGTTTGAGGAAGTCCACTAAGAAGCGCAGCGAGTCTCCTCCAGCAGAGCTCCCCAGCTTTCGGCGGAGCACACGCCAGAAGACCACGGGCTCCTGTGCCAGCACCAGGTAACGGAACAGACACGGGAGGACCTACCCTGGCCTTGAGCTAGCTCGCCCTATTGGCCACTGTGATATGGTTCTTGCACTGAAGCGATGGACCTACTGAGCTATTGGCTCACACCCTCTCTCTTCCCTCTGCTCAGTCGGCGGGGCTCAGGCCTGGGCAAGCGCGGGGCAGCCGACGCTCGCCGACAGGAGAAAATGGCCGACTCCGACAACAACCAGGATGGGGCCAACTCATCCGCCGCTCGCACTGATGAGGCGCCGCAAGGGGCCTCCGGTACGTTGTTCACTATGCTACAGTTTGGTCTGTTATATTCACACATTTTTTTCATAGTTGTAGGATAATTTTTTTTACCGCAGAAACTTTCCCTAGGAATCTTTTCAATGAATTATGACCAGGGTCTAAATTAAGTTCCTGGTAGATTTCCCCCCCAATAAAGTCCCTTCTTAGGGAGTTCCCAAAGAACAGGAACTTTCGAACCTTAAAGCACTGACATTTCCGATTGGTCGAGTAGCACTTCTTTTCAATAACTGATAAAATCAGTTTAATAGGTTTCAAGGTCCATTTACATCAGGCACGCAACGAATAAACGTCAAGGAAATATTAGGCCAAACGAAATTACATATTTTACATCAGTTACGACGTGGGGCATTTTCCAATAAGAATCGTCCACGTGCAAAGATCTATGGATTCAACCCTCAATCTCCTAGCCTTTGAGGCCAGTGTATCCTTTCATCGAAATGTCCTCTGTATTCAGAGTATTCAATCATGAATGTTAATTTTTTTTAATCCAAGTGGAAATAGTGTAACGAATGGCAGCTTGCGGATGAGTCTTGGTGTGCATTTGGAGTGTTATTTAATTTATTAATGTTTTGGAGATCTTTGTGCTTGAGGTTGTCTTTCTTAAGGAGAAAGTTGGTATACAACTGAACATCTTAACGTTTACAAAAGCAACCAATCAATGTATTAATTAATGATCAATACAAACAACTCTATGAATGTTGTTACAATGTAGCTTACAAACAGCTGTGTCTTTTTCATACGTCGGCATACTAATTTGCCTAACATTGAGATTATGTCTAAATGTCCCAGCCATTTAGAAATAATCTCATTACAAATTGTATGCTTTAAACTAAGGGTCCCCCCAGCTAAGATTTTGCATGGTCTAATATGAATCCTCAGACAATACACATCGTTGATTGATCGTCAAATCATATAGGCTATATTTTTTGCACAATTATCCCGACATCCTTTTTTGACTTGAAATCATCCCTGCTAGGGCTGTAGTCAACCAAATAAGATCTTGAATATAAACAAATATATAATTAAATAAATCTCTCAATTAAATATTTGGCCACAGAGCTACCCTCATTCTACACTATCTAATAGCCGTAATATCAGGCAAGTGCTGTTTGGAGAAGGTGAGTGGGTTTCAGATCCTCTCTTTGTCCGGGTCAGCTTCAATATAATGTGGGTCGCACACCGGACGAGCCACTGAGCGCCGCGCTGGGCAGCATTGCAGTGGAAAGTGGTCTACCCACCGTCTACTATCTATCCAACCATATGATTATAGAAAGAGAAACTACAGAGCCTTTGATATTATTTTGATTCATGATTAATGTTATTTCTAAAACAACATAGCCTATCACTCAAAAAATGACGTATCGGTCTGCATTTGTCCCTCCCCTACTACAAGAATTCTTAAAGCCTTATTTTCCAGGGACAGTTGAGGTAACATTACTGAAATGTGTTTTGTTTTTTTTGTTCTCAACAGCTTCTAGTTCAGTTGCTGGAGCTGTTGGCATGACTACCTCTGGAGAGAGTGAGTCAGACGACTCTGAAATGGGGAGATTACAGGGTAATGTATTTCTTTACTATTAAATAATACATGGTCTGTTTGTATTAAACCACTACTGTTTGGAGCGGGTCACCTACTTTTCACGTGCTCTCTTTCTTGAAGCCTCTGAGTCATTTGCATTCCAGCTTTAGCAGGGTTGCCCTTCTAACCCTGCTGTCTTGGTCGTCTACAGCCCTTCTGGAGGCCAGAGGTCTCCCCCCACATCTCTTTGGACCCCTCGGGCCTCGCATGTCGCAGCTGTTCCACAGGACCATAGGCAGTGGAGCCAGTGAGTTCCTCCTCCTCCCACTTCCACTTGTTCTCTTCTTTCCTGTCTGCTTACTAAAAAACCAAATTGGCAATTTGCACTTAAGTCCCAGGACATGTCTTGCCCCTTTTTTAAATGGTTAGAATCTTACCGACCTATGATTTATTTAATTGACCAGGTGGTCTAAAGTTCAATCTCATCATGTAATAAGGCTAGACTGTTAAAGATTTTAAAGAGGTGAACAAAAGATGCAGAAAATGGGTTAAAGGAATCGATCACTGAAACTCCAGACAACAACATTTTCAATGTTCCATTTTATGAATGTGAAAAGGGTCTCGATTGGTAATCTTTTGCTATTTGTTCATTTGAGGGGACACTCTGGAGTGTCACGCCAACCCAGGTTGTTGTGTTTTTTCTGCTGTTTACATCCTGTGCCCTCTGTCGCGCCCAGGCTCCAAAGCTCAGCAGCTGCTCCAGGGCCTGCAGGCTACAGGCGACGAGTCCCAGCAGCTCCAGGCTGCCATAGAGATGTGCCAGCTGTTGGTAATGGGCAATGAGGAAACACTGGGTGGCTTCCCAGTCAAGAGTGTGGTGCCAGCCTTGGTAAGATTCTTTTTCTATCGGTAACGGCTCATGGCTCGATGGAAAGCTCCCGGTCTGATGACTTTTTGCTAACCTAGCATCCACTCAGATTTAGGTATGCATCATCAAACCTGATTACCATTTCAAATGTTTTCATATCTGTAAAATGGAGGCAAAGCACATTTCTAGGGTAGTTTTTAGTTGGGTAAAATAAGTTGTCTTGGAACACATTTCCTTAATTGTATTTGATCGATGTATATTATTGTGATCCGTAACAGTTATTCTGCAGGTATAGTCCATGTCCTTGTTTAATGTTTAAATATTCTGACTTTCTATTACAGATTGCATTGTTACAGATGGAACATAATTTTGATATTGTAAGTATTCCTGAGATTGAATGTGTATACAAATGTATGTGCTGTCCATTACGGCGGAGGCTGCATTCAGACCGTCTTCCCTCCATGCACACAGATGAATCATGCATCCCGTGCTCTCACCTATATGATGGAAGCACTTCCTCGTTCTTCTGCTGTGGTGGTCGATGCCATTCCTGTCTTCCTGGAAAAGGTAAGGTGTTTCTTTTGCTTTTGCATGCATTCTTTTTTGGTGACGGCCTACAGACATGCTAATCTGCCTCTTTAAACCTATTGCAGCTTCAGGTGATACAGTTCATTGATGTAGCAGAGCAGGCGCTGACAGCCTTGGAGATGTTGTCAAGGCGACACAGCAAAGCCATTCTACAGGCTGTAAGTACTGCTTTTTTTTTTTACTCCTTCCCTCTCGATCTTCAACACAGAACTGTTTGCCCACGACTATGAATGTCTCTCTAGATGGATGGATTGATCTGTCTCTGGATGGATAGCTGGACAGATCTGGATGGAGAAGCATAGCCAGACACTTTCACCTCACACCATGTCACTGATTCTGCTTGCACTGCCCTTTCTGATGTCCTGATTCACAACTCGAGGAATGGGGTTCTGTGGTGACATCAGAACATCATGTGGCACAGTCGACATGCATTAGTCATCCTTGTGCATCGTCTCTTCCCACGTAGGGTGGGCTCGCCGACTGCCTGCTGTACTTGGAGTTCTTCAGCATCAATGCCCAGAGGAATGCCCTGGCCATCGCAGCCAACTGCTGCCAGAGCATCACACCCGATGAATTCAATTTTGTTGCTGATTCTTTACCGTTGCTGACTCAGAGACTCACTCACCAGGTACCATTGATGCCAGAGGAAAACATGTTTAAATATGAATCATATTTAATCACTTCATATACTAATACATTGTAGAACTGCACTCAAAAATAGGCACACACATATTTTGTGCTATCATTTAACTGCATTTTCCCGCAACACGCTCTCTGATACTGTATCTATATTTTTTGGTTGTATTTGGTCGGCGACTTATCAGTTGTTACTTTCTCCCATTCCAGGACAAGAAATCCGTTGAAAGCACTTGTCTATGTTTCGCCCGACTGGTCGACAACTTTCAACACGAGGAGGTATGTGTAGCCCCGGCCCCTATTCATGGTTGTCATGCCAATGTTGTACACGGTATGCGTTTGTTATCCTTTGTTTGTCCTCCGGGCCACTTTCCTTGATTGTTTTTGTGTGTGTGTGTGTGTGTGTGTGTGTGTGTGTGTGTGTGTGTGTGTGTGTGTGTGTGTGTGTGTGTGTGTGTGTGTGTGTGTGTGTGTGTGTGTGTGTGTGTGTGTGTGTGTGTGTGTGTGTGTGTGTAGAACCTGCTGCAGCAAGTGGCCTCTCCGGATCTGCTGACCAATATTCAGCAGCTGCTGGTGGTGACCCCTCCGGTGCTGAGCTCGGGGATGTTCATCATGGTGGTGCGCATGTTCTCCCTCATGTGCTCCAACTGCCCCTGCCTGGCCGTGCAGCTCATGAAGCAGAGTGAGTGTCGTGTCACTGACACTAATAAACACACATACACACACCGAGCCAAAAGCGTGCTTGGTCACTTAGTCATATTCTGTTCTCTGTTCTCCTCTGAAGCACAGCCATTCCCAGTCTGGCCATTCCCAGTCCTTCGTCTGGTCTAACTAAGCCCGGTGTCTGTATTCAGTTACAGATCTAAATAGTTACTTCATTTATTCTTATTTATGCTTTTGCAATATAGGTTATGTAAGCAAGGAACTAATCTACCATTTGACTATGTACAACACCTTCTGGCAGATTTTTCACGCACAGTGGGAATTCCTGCTTGATTAAATAACATGTTTGATGCAGAATTTTGTTAGAAGTTATATTATAATTTTTTTGTCTCCCTTGTACTCATGTCCTCAGTGCTAGTTGCGGTTTGACCTGCAAGAGTAACTTAACGTGTGTATCTCTGTGTGTGTTGCAGATATAGCCGAGACCCTTCGCTTCCTCCTGTGTGGCGCGTCCAACGGTAGCTGCCAGGAGCAAATTGACCTGGTTCCCCGCAGCCCTCAAGAGCTCTATGAACTCACCTCCCTCATATGGTAACACTCAAGAGCATCTTCATCTCAATATACACAGTTCCTTCTCTTGTCCTGGGGCCCTCCTCCCCAGGACAAGAGAAGTTAATGCATTGTTTATCAAATGTTCCATTTATGTTATTTTCAGTGGTTGAAATGTGCTTACCCCTGGCTAGAAAATATCTATGGAAATCATGTTATTTTAATAGATAAGCACCATCAATTCGTCATTCTTTTCATCGTCATATTTTTACTGAAAAATTGTGCCTGTATTGTGGTGAAGGAGTTGAAAAAGGTTTGGTTGGATGGATATCTACAAATGATGGCTACATATTCCATAATATGCTACTGTGGTCATTCGAGCCACCCGGAGATAAATCCACAGACTACTTATGGGGAGATATAATCCATGATCTAATGTATGCCCTCTCAGCGACGATAATAACCTAATCCGCCCATCTGGTGCTCAATGGTGTTTTTAAAAAGAGTATGTATTCTAGAATACATGGTGGCATATGGCGTCCTCCTCACCGACCCCTGTTGTTTCTAAAGTGAGCTGATGCCCTGCCTGCCAAGAGAGGGCATCTTTGCTGTGGACGTCATGCTGAAGAAGGGCAGTGCTCAGGCCACCGAAGGGGCCATCTGGCAATGGAGAGATGACCGGGGGCTCTGGCACCCGTACAACCGCATCGACAGCCGCATCATCGAGGTATGCGTGTCTATATATCGCCAACATGTGCATTCTTTTAGACTGGATGTTATTTATCAACAAGATTAAGCTGCGTCGATTTGGTATTTGGTTGAATGTTAATCAAGTCAATGCAGTTACGCCAGGCAACATCCCTTTTGGGAACGAATGGCCACGATTAGTAACATCTTATTTCATGTTGAAACAGTGACCGTTCCTCCTAAACTCACTTTGCGGTAGCGAGCGTTAAAACGCGATGAATAATCGATTGGTTCGGAGACGACCTATCCCGTTGCTTTGCAGCCGTTATCTGGGAGGGCTCTTAAATGTCCGTAGTACACTGGCCTTAGTTTCCACGTGCTTGGCATTCGTTAGTGGTCCTTTACTTCAGCAGTAAGTGACGATAAGTGACAGTGACGCGTGGTGGCTAAACGTGGCTGTCGACTCCTGCAGACGGCACACCAGAACGGAGAGGATGAGATCAGCTTGTCTACCCTGGGACGTGTCTACACCATTGACTTTAACTCTATGCAGCAGATCAATGAAGACACAGGCACGGCACGAGGAATCCAGAGGAAACCGAATCCTCTTGCTAATCCCAATACAGGTAAGGCTGAGCCCAGTGCCAGGGTATCATGGCTAGTCGTGCGTTGGCGTCATTGAGTTTTGTATTACAGGTTTTGTTTTAGCTTGCGAGGAAGAAATCAAAACGACATGGCTGCAGTAAGCCTATTTGAACTTTATTGGGGATGAGGTTCCTAATGGGTATGGGCAATATGGAAAAATGTATTGTCATGATAACCATGGAAATGTTACACAATATCGATAAATATCATGCTTATGAATTCGAAATACCATATTTATCAGTCAAACTGAAGGTAATTACGGTAAAGTATATGGTCATTTAATACCAGTAACAAGTTTTCCTTCCCAATATATAATTTCTAATATTTTGATAATTTTTAAGGGCAAAACTGGCGATCATGACGAGTCCATACCTTCATCTCATGATACAATACCCTACAGACCATAAAATATCATATTGAAGTATTGCCCCACCTTGGTTCTGTCTGCTTTATGCAATAAAATGTGTTAACATCCACGACGGTGCAAGATGTTGAAACCACTGTGTCTGTGCCTCCAGGGAGCCACCAAGAGGTGCGGCGGGAGGACGCCCGCGCACAGCTGATGAAGGATGACCCCGAGCTGGCCAAGTGCTTCATCAAGACCCTGTTCGGGGTCCTGTACGAGGTGTACAGCTCCTCCGCCGGCCCCGCCGTCAGACACAAGTGCCTTAGAGCCATTCTCAGGATCATCTTCTTTGCGGACGCAGACCTGCTGAAAGACGTTCTGAGAAACCACTCTGTGTCCAGGTAAACGCGGCCCGAGTTTCCAGCAGTCCGTTAAATGTTATGCGTGGGAGTGAAAGTGCAAGCAAGACGGCTTCTCTCAGTCGGCTGCCATCTTTAGGTCAAGTCTTTCATGGTCAGATCAACAGAACGACAGTCAGACTGGCCACTGAAATTCTTATGACAAGTCACTGAATACTACCACATTAAATATGCTAGATTAAAAAAAGTATAAATAAAGATGCATCTATGAAGTACTGAGTGTACATATAAAGGTAATTGTAGAACTGACAACATAAACTGAATCTAATTATATACCAATTCACTTCCAATTATCGTCCAATGCCATCCGCAGGTTAAAATCTGTGCTAAAGATGATGCTTCAACTTCACTTAGTGTATCATTAAAAATATTTATTAGCTCTTTCAAAGCTGCAAACTTGTCGCTTTTCGGCGACAATCGCCGTTTTCTTGGTCAATTTGGTCATTCACGAGAATCGTGTAGAACCGGAGAGTTTTGTTTTGGGGGGAGGGGGGGGGGTCCAGAATTGCGAAAAATTATTGGATCATTCTTATAATTGACATTTCTCTGGGCCAATCGGAATCTCAGCACTTGCTTCAGAATCTTTCTTATAATTGACATTTCTCTGGGCCAATCGGAATCTTGAAGCACACAGCGCCAACTGAGCTCGCCATTGGATGAGACGGTCACCTGGCTACCGCGCATGCGCATCCGCATCCGCATGCATGCGGCCAAACAACGCAAGAGAGCTTGCGAAACACTCCAGAGGGGTGTTCCACGAACGGAGGTTTAACAAACACTGAGTTAACGCTGAACTCTTGGTTGATTTACCCTGTGCCGACTAACCCAGAGTTTTCGGTTCCACAGCAGCGGTTATGCATTAGTTCAATCAACTCGGGGTTTGTTAACACAGGGTTGTGCGCGTCCACGCCAAACCTAAAAAGACGTGATGTATCGATCATGGAAACCCTGATCGAAATGGCGAAACGGGCCGCTTATTTCGATGAAATGGAACTTCAGGTTCTCCTGGAGAGCTATGACAAGGAGAAGGACATTATCACAAGAAAAGGGAAAGCTAAAGCCTCTGCAACCCGGAGAAAGCCTGGCAGCGGATCGCTGACCGCGTAAATGCGTTAGTTACACGTCAAAAGCATGATCCTTAATATTTGAGCCATGAATATATAAATATCCCAGTTAAGCATTCTTAAAGATCCTACCACCCAACCCCTTTCTTCTAAGAAAATATGTACTCCGATGGCTTCCAAGCAGTCAGCGGATCAAGTATAAAAATGAAGTATAAAAAAACATACAAACTGGTAAGCTTTTCCCACCATCGTATTGGTATGAATTTAAATCAGCCATTTTTTTAAGCCAATCGTGAAAAGGCCGACAGTCGGCAGACTGGATCTGGCCCTCCTTGTCTTGACCCCGGTGGAGGAGCTGTTAATAAACATAAATTCAGGGTGCCCTGGCATGGAGGGGGTACCTGGAGGTACCTACCTCCTCAGAGAGTCAGGGGCCATACCCCACTGGTTGAATGTAGGTTTTGGTGTTTTCTTGTATCTTATATTTTTTTTGCGTTCGAAGTAACACATGCAAACCATGTGCTTGCCACAGCGCATACTATTCCAAATGTTTATTTTTTTGGTAACTGGGTAGAAAACCTAAAAGTGACAATTCATCAACTTCACAGATCAAGATGGATTAGTGCGTGTAACGATCAAACATTCTCCAGTGGATGCAAGTCCGTTAGGACTATTTTATAATTTGTGTTGTAAGTGCCCCTCGGCATAGTACTCAGACAATATTGCTCTTTGTATGATAGGAGGCCGATACAAATCTTGGATGGGTCATCTGAAAGGACTGAGATGTGCTCAGCATCTCCAACATTATAGCCTAGATAAAACTACCATTGGCAAAAAACGGAGGGCTACGCAAATAGTCTGGAGTGAACTGAGGCCAGGTCCTCGATTGGTAGTGTTGGCTATGTAAGGCTATTTAAATATATTAAAGATTTGCGCGAGAATCTATAGGCCTATATCTCTCCACTCCAGCAAAAAATCATTTGATATGCCAAGATGTCGAGCCGTGGTCTTATCAATCGCTCCCGGTGGATTGCACGTATAATTTGCGCTCTGATATCAGCAGTTCTCTCATCAAAAAGGCATGCCATTGTGAACACATGAAATCTGCTGTGAACGTGGGTTTAAATACCCAAAACCGGGTTATGTTTCAAACTTAACCTGCGCAAAACCTGCTTCGACCAGGTTTGATTCAGAGCATATGTTTCTATATCAACTAACATACCGTGATCCTTTTGGAACTTAAAACCTAGGGTTACAGCAAACCCTGGGTTAAATTACCCGGTTATGTGATAAAACCGGCTTTGTGGAACAACCCACAGGCTAAGAGACAAAAAAAAAAATGGTGACAGTTGTCATAAAATATTTTTTATAAGCCTCAAGGATGTTTTGACATTGATTTTTGATAAAGTATGCTGAGTTTTGTTAAGTCACGCTCAGACTAGTGTCATTTGCATATTACAATCAGAAAAAAATCCCCCTGTGACACTGTCACCTTTTTTCCTCTGAGGAGTTTGCAGGTCTGTCTTTTCTTTAATATAATTAATCGTCCATATTAAGGCTAAGCTTTGCCTTAGCATAGCTGGGGTAATGCTTGTAGCTAGCCGAGCTAAACTTGACTTTCGCGATGCTAGATTTAACTGACCGGTCACTGCATGTCTATGCTTCCTCCTCACAGTCACATTGCCTCCATGCTATCCAGTCTGGATCTGAAGATTGTAGTCGGTTCCCTGCAGATGGCTGAGATCCTCATGCAGAAGTTGCCCGACGTCTTCAGTGTCTATTTTAGAAGAGAAGGTAATCAATGCTGCACTGACATCATTGTAATGGTAGTCTTCTCCACTAGAGACAATCTAAAGTGATCTCGGCAAGCAATTACCTCCTCCAGTGGTTTGCTCGGGTTTTACTTTGTACAAACCAGAATAAGTTCAACCCATTGCCCTGTCAACAACTTTTAATTTACCATGCAACGCTTCCACACATGCAGTATCAGACGCCTTACACCCCTAACAATGGAACTAAATGTATGCACTTATTGTAAGTTGTATGTCCGTTGGTACTTAAAATAAGTATTGGGCATCCTATCCTAGCTATCTCTGTTGTATAAAGGGAAGGGGTTGACCTTGCAGTTGTAGGTGCTTGGCACTACTGTACTGACAGCGCTATATTGTTTCTTTCTTTTGACAAATGTACTTATTGTAAGTCCCTTTTGTATAAAAGCGTCTGCTAAATGTTAACCTTACTCCAATCTAGTGGTATCCGCCTTGAAGATTCCATTGTAGACCAGCTCCATCAGTCACATCACTGTAAAGATGGTGTCAGCCTTTCTGTCATATAAAGCATACTCGATATAAAGCATTTACAATTCTTAAAAGACCTGGTTAATTGAGGATTTGGGGCTAAAATGCCCAGACCTAACAATGTATACTAATAAACTCCAAGTCAGTCCTCTATTACAAACTAATATAGCTATAAAAGAGGGCTACTAGATTCAAATGAATGTATTGTTGCAAATTCCGTACAAGGATTCAACAAGCTTGAGTAGGAGTCCCTGGACACTTTCCGTGTAACAGTCAAACATCATGTCCAGAGTAACAAACAAACACATTTATTTCACTTAAGAGGTCCATGCCCTAGAATAAGTACATTTTTATTATCTACTTATTTGTTATCCGTGGTATGATCAAAATATGACTCTCGAGGGGTTGCTTGAGGACCTTGACCCTTAACGCTGCCGTGACATGAATGACCACAAGGCCCACCCATTCATATCATCTTGCTTAATTGTTTATCACGCGAGAATGCGTTGTCAATGCTTGGGTTCTCCAACAACCTCCTCGCTGCTCCACAGGTGTGATGCATCAGGTGAAGAACCTGGCAGAGTCCGAGAGCTTCCTGGTCACCAGTCCTCCAAAGGCTTGCACTAGTGGCACCACCAGTCTTTGCACCACGACCATCAGCACCGCGTCCACCACGGCCGCCACCAACGTTACCCCCGACCTGGGCTCGCCCAGCTTCCAGCACAGCATGGATGACTCTCTGGACCTCAGTCCACAGGGGTGAGCGAGTCGGGATTCCACGTTCCTCGTGCTTTTTTCACCACAGTCGGTTGAACACCAGTCACTAATACTATTTTACTCGGTTCAAGGCGCTTAAGTGATGTGCTCAAGAGGAAGCGGCTACCCAAACGAGGACCTAGAAGACCCAAGTATTCTCCCCCAAGAGATGAAGACAAAGTAGACAATCAGGGTAAGGCCCGCCACTACTTTCCAATTATAGTTAGAAATTGGCTTTACAGTACTGTAAAGAAATTATATTCACAAGATTCCCAGCAGTACTTCTCTAGCAGTTAGTTGTGGATTAGATTTAATAGTTATGATTAATTATGTTTGTTAATATTTTACGTTGAATACATTTGTGAAATAGATGAAGAAAATGCAGATGTTTTGAAGTTATTGTCATTGTTGTTGTTTTTTAACATGCCAATCTCCATTGGCTCCCCACAGCAAAGAGCCCTACCACTACTCAGTCCCCCAAGTCCTCCTTCTTGGCCAGTCTCAACCCCAAAACGTGGGGTAAGCTTGGAACCCAGACCAACAGCGCCAACTCTGAGCCCTCACGCACAGCCGGGGTCAGTGGCTTGGCAAGGGCACCTCCCAAAGACTCAATCTCAAACAACAGGTACCACTGCAAACGTACTGCTCTTCTGTTGTGTTAGTTTTGTTTGCATTTCCCCCGGCCAAGCAAAACTGAGCTGGGCAAATGTATTTTCCGTCTTTAAATCGGTAATAAGTAAATCTTTCTAGGGACAAGATCAAGGCCTGGATTAAAGAAACGGCCTGCAAGTTTGTGGAGCGCTACTTCAACTCTGAGAACGTGGACTGCAGCAACCCCGCTCTGAACGTTCTCCAGAGGCTCTGCGCTGCCACCGAGCAGCTCAATATGCAGGTAAATGGGACGGCCACCATCACACCACCACAGGATATGTTTGATTGATGGTTGACCAGCAAGCGAAAGCAGGTGCTTGAGAGTCCGCTATGTGGGTTTGTAATCTGAAGGTGGACGGAGGCGTGGAGTGTCTGCTTGAGATCTCGGGCATCGTGTCGGAGTCGGACGTGTCGTCATTCGAGATCCAGCACAGCGGGCTGGTGAAGCAGCTGCTCCTCTACCTGACCTCAAACACGGACCGCGACGTGGTGGGCCGCGACTTGGTTGGCCGCGACGTGCGGCTCAAGAGGTTCCTCAACGTCTTCTACGGCTGTCCGGTGAGGAGAACTACAATGCAGTCTGTGTGGCTGAAAAGGGAAAAATTGTGACCCGAAGCAGTGTTTTGCAGAGCTTCTGGCGATTAGAGAAGTCTCTCAGAAACTATTTGAGTGTACAAATTCCTAATTTTGCAGAACAGGGATTTGGCACACACAGCTTTGATCAATTGTGGCGTGACTTGTGTACAGTTGGCTGAAGCCATGCTAAAGGATGATTGTGAGCTTATGTTGTGTCTTACTGTTTGCTATTTTAGCTTCCCGGAATGGAGACGGCTGGTCGTCTGGATCCATCAGAGAACGGGCCTCTCTTGGCTCTGGTGCACAAGATGAACAACTGCCTTAGCCAGATGGAGCAGTTCCCTGTCAAGGTGCACGACTTCCCCAGTGGCAACGGCAGCGGCAGCAGGTCAGTGGGTCCGCTCACCTTGAGGGTTTAAATAATACCACCGCCTGTGGTCTTCTCTCACTTTCTCTCCTTTATTTATCTATGCGTGTTTGTGTGTGTTTCGCACCCATTTAAGGTATGTTCATGGTTTTTGGTATTTTTATGTTTTTCCACAGGGGCTCGCAAGCACTTAAGTTCTTCAACACTCACCAGCTGAAGTGTCAACTTCAGAGACACCCAGATTGCACTAATGTGAAACAATGGAAGGGGGGCCCAGTGAAGATCGACCCCCTGGCCCTGGTGCAGGCTATCGAGAGATACCTCGTGGTCCGAGGTAACACTCGCACCACACATGACCTTGGGAACCATGGAATGCAGCATATGGTGTTATTTTAAATGCATCAGCACATCAATACCAATACATCGGCATGGGCATGATTTAATATCATTAAGTCATGTCTGGTATGCTGTATGCTGGTGCTAACAGATGAGGGGGAATGAATAAATAAATGGCGGTGCAGGTTACTCACCCGGGTCACTCGATACAGGTTACGGGAGGATCAGAGAGGAGGACGAAGACAGCGACGACGACGGTTCAGACGACGAAATAGACGAATCATTGGTATGTTCCCGAAGATCCATTTATCCTTCCCAGACGGATTATCATGCCATCCTATAAATCTTCACTAGACTCCCAACAACAGTCTGCACCTTCTCAAGGAATCCTCCTCATGCTCCCCATCCCCAGGCGGCTCAGTTCCTGAACTCCGGCAGCGTGCGCCACAGACTGCAGTTCTACATCGGCGACCACCTGCTGCCCTACAACATGACGGTTTACCAGGCCGTGAGGCAGTTCAGCCTGCAGGCCGAGGAGGAGAGGGAGTCCACCGACGATGAGGCCAACCCGCTGGGGCGCGCCGGCATTTGGACCAAGACGCACACCATATGGTACCCTCTCCCCGACGGGCCCGCACACATCGTCCCGTACCACCGGAGGACCACCGCGTGCTGTCCGTGTACGTGAACCGCGTCCAGGTCCTCGACCACATTGAACACTGTGTGTGTGTGTTTTTCCCCCGCCAGGTATAAACCGGTCAGGGAGGACGAGGACGGCACCAAGGACGCCGTGGGGGGGAAGAGGGGCAGAGCACAGACCGCCCCCACCAAGACCTCCCCTCGCAACGCCAAGAAGCAGGACGAGCTGTGGCACGGTGAGAACCACGTCAAGGCCCCCCCTCGTGCATTCAATGGGACAATGGTCCAACGAATTGGAACCCGATGATGGCTAACGATACCACAAGCACTAAACCCACCCCATCTCCATTGCCGTGTGAATACGTTGAGCGTCCTCTTCTCACTGTCTGCGCCCATCACCTCTCCACCCCACCGCAGACGGAGTGTGTCCCAGCGTCGCCAACCCCCTGGAGACGTACCTCATTTCAGAGCCCCCAGAGAACATCACCTTTGAGGACCCCTCTCTGGAGGTCAACCTGCTCCTGAGGGTGCTGCATGCCATCAGCAGATACTGGTACTACCTGTATGAGGTATGTCTCTAACACACTCACTTTCTCATTCGCATACATACAGAGATAGAAGTTCTTCGTGAAAGCTTTCTTTGGTCGTCTGCATTAGTTATGTACACATGGACGCAGCACTGAAATGGTAAACATTATAGCGGCCTCTGTTATGCCTCAGGCATGGCCTTATCGCAGCAAACGGGACAAAGCAGATCCAAAGGCCAATGCGGCTATGCATATATGTCTATGATAGCACTGTCTTTTTTAGGAAAAAGATGGCTGTTTGCTGGTTTGATAATGTTTTCACTAATGGGTTGCTTTTGTTGAGGATATGCATGCCATAGGTTTCACATCCAATTTGCTAATTGGAAGAGGAAATATATGGTATGCATGCTGTCAAACACCAGATGAGATGGTCTTAGGAAGTTGTTGAAACACATTGCTGAACATGTGGTTTGTGTCAACAGAATGCTGTGTGCAAGGAGATCATCCCCACCAGCGAGTTCATCAACAGCAAGCTGACGGCCAAGGCCAACAGACAGCTGCAGGACCCGCTGGTCATCATGACGGGCAACATTCCCACCTGGCTCATAGAGCTCGGCAAGACCTGGTAAGTACATTCACAAGGTAATTTGACCAATAAAGCGTTCGACTGTTATTGATGAGTTAACCATTAGGTCATTCAGCAGGCACCTTTTATCCAAAGTGACTTGCAGTGATTTCTTTATTCATTAATAATGTATATTTAGGATCTCATTTTGACCAGGGGTTGGGTGTCCGGCTCAAGAATGCCTGCAGACGGACTTTCATCTTCTATTGAATGCAAGTTCAAATCTGAACTTCTCCTCTCTCTCTTTCTCCTGTCTTCTTTTCTCCCTCTCCCTCCATCAGCCCCTTCTTCTTCCCATTTGACACTCGACAGATGCTGTTCTACGTCACAGCGTTTGACCGAGACAGAGCCATGCAGCGCCTCCTTGACACTAACCCTGAGATCAACCAGTCAGACTCTCAGGACAGCAGAGTGGCACCCCGACTTGACAGGAAAAAGGTGTGATGTGTTGCGATAGTGATTGTATTCAGTAGCAATTTCTGAAATGGAATATACCGCATCCCTACCAATGCTGTTAAAATCGGCCTCTGTTACACTTTTGTGTTCGGCTGCGCCAGTTTGTAATGCATGTCTGACATTAACACTTTAAACTTAAATGCAAACTCTGTGACCGGATCTTTGTTTGGACTTTCCTGGAAAAATCATTCCCGGTCAAATAAATCAGCTGAAATCGTTCTGGGTGGATAAGAAGCCCTTATGATGTTCTTGCTGTTTAAAATTGGTATTTAATCGGCAAAAGCCTTTCATTGTTTTTGTGAGATAGGGTAGGCGGAATTCCCCAATGTTTGACAAGTTTTACAATAATGACCGCCATCAAGGAATATCCCTTCAACATAAAAAAACGGAAAGTATAATGAAAAGCAGAATAGCGATGCTGGGATATTCCTGATGAATTAGCGATGCAACACTGTATCTAAAGAGGCGATCACCCCGGTCAGTCCCAGTAAGTCTAGCAGTGTTCACCTGCCCAGGAGACAAAAATGCCCAGAAGGAAAATTCTGCCGACCTCAGGTCCATAGGTCCTGCCAGTGGTTTGCCCACATTGAAACAAGAATGCTGTCCACACACTATGCAATTGGTTCAGAATGCGTCCCTACATGACAGTTAATTCATCCTGCCCTGGTCGGAAGCTAATGGTGGCATTGACACGACTACCGTGACCTAGGCCTCGATCACGTACCATCAATATTGCTCATATAATACTAATGATATACGGTCAAAAACTATACTCTTTCCATAAGTATGCTGAGTATAACAAGAGTACGGTTTGTTTAGCGGAGGCTTCTGTGAATTTGACTTTGTTAATGTGTGAGTACCATTCCATAACGAGGTCGGTCTTGTTATCCCTGCTTCCAGAGGACAATAAACCGCGAGGAGCTGCTCAAGCAGGCAGAGTCTGTGATGCAGGACCTCGGCAGCTCCCGGGCCATGTTGGAGATACAGTATGAGAATGAGGTACACGAGAAAGTCCAGTCCTTCACCTGTTGTCACTCTCAACCGATAATGGTTGACAGTCTTTTTCTGTTGGATAGTGGTGAATTTCTGCTGTGTGTGTGTGTGTGTGTGTGTGTGTGTGTGTGTGTGTGTGTGTGTGTGTGTGTGTGTGTGTGTGTGTGTGTGTGTGTGTGTGTGTGTGTGTGTGTGTGTGTGTGTGTGTGTGTGTGTGTGTGTGCATTGATGGATTCTTTGTTTGTGTATTGATGCTTATTTCTGTTTGTCCCGTCAGGTGGGTACAGGTCTCGGCCCCACACTGGAGTTCTACGCTCTGGTGTCCCAGGAACTGCAGAGGGCTGACTTAGGCCTGTGGAGGGGAGATGAGGTCACACTGGCGAACCCTAAAGGTATTGTTAGCTTGTACCGTAGCATTGATATGGCTGCCCAAAAATGTATTGCATATGACCTTTGTCTGGTCGAACTTGGATCGCTTCTTGAATATCTGACACTTCGCCTTGTCTCGGCCCCATGTCTCTGACTCTGACCCATGTCTGACTCTGCCCCATGTCTCTGACCCCTCAACTTGTCTCTCTGACCCATGTCTCTGACCTCTCAACGTTTATCTGACCCATGTCTCTGACTCTGACCCATCTCTCTGACTCTGAACCATGTCTCTGACCCCTCAACGTGTCTCTGACCCATGTCTCTGACCCATGTCTCTGACTCTGACCCATCTCTCTGACTCTGAACCATGTCTCTGACCCCTCAACGTGTCTCTGACCCATGTCTCTGACCCATCTCTCTGACTCTGAACCATGTCTCTGACCCCTCAACGTGTCTCTGACCCATGTCTCTGACCCATCTCTCTGACTCTGAACCATGTCTCTGACCCCTCAACGTGTCTCTGACCCATGTCTCTGACCCATGTCTCTGACTCTGACCCATCTCTCTGACTCATGTCTCTGACCCTTCCCGTCTCGCTGCTTATACAGGAAGCCAAGAGTCCACAAAGTACATGTTCAGCTCCCGGGGGCTGTTTGCAGTACCTTTTGGCAGAACCACCAAACCAGCGCACATCGCCAAAATCAAGATGAAGTTCCGTTTCTTGGGGAAGCTGATGGCCAAAGCTATTATGGACTTCAGACTGGTAATTACAAATGGCCACATTTTCTGAAGTTGACGTAGCAAGCCAGGACAGTATAGCGCTGGGTCTCAAAGATGCACACATACATAATTTTTAACTAAACATATATTCATAATGTACCATAACCCCCCCCCAGCTCGACCTGCCCCTGGGCCTGCCCTACTACAAGTGGATGCTCCGGCACGAGACGTCCATCAGCTCCCACGACCTGGTCAACATCGACCCGGCCGTGGCCAAGTCCATCCAGCACCTGGAGGACATCATCCGCCAGAAGAAGAGGCTGGAGCAGGACCGCTCACAGGTGAGAGGACCGCCCCCTCAAACACCCCTCGGTTGGTCCTGTACACGATCAGGAAAAACTGTCCATGCATTAGGTTATACTAAGACTTGATCTTAGACTTTGAGTAGTTAGTGGGTAAATCGCAAGTAAAAATTGTATCTTAAACCTTCTACAGAATGGTTAAATGAATATGTGCAGCTCAGATAAGTTGAATGAAGGGACAATCCCTAAACCCTCAAACGGGTATAAAGGCCATAGGGACACTTTCAAATGTTATTTTCCAGCAAGGTCCGAGAGTGTGATGGTTGCTAGAGGACTCCGTGCCTCCTGCTGGGTAAAGGGTTCAATAGACGACTGCAGTTGCTGCAGTGATAACTTTGCGCCTACGTTTTTCTTTATTCTTCCTTTTTGTGCTTTTCAGGGTTGTCGCCTATTGTGTAATTTAGACCAACGCCCTGAAGGAAATGCCAAATATATTTCTGTTGCTCCTCAGTGTCCTGTTCTGCTAATTGTGTCATAAAAGCCTCATTTTCTCAAGTACCTCTCTGCCTTTTGAGTTATTTATTTTTTTTACAACAAAGCCCAGGTGCAATCCTCACTAAGAATAGGGATGACTTGCATTTTTTAATTACCTCCATGGGATTTCTCCTTCAATGGCAAATCGTGTCCGTACTAAAACTCTCCGTGTCTTCCCAGACGAGGGAGACCCTGCAGCAGGGCCTGGAGAGCCTGAACATGAACGGCTGCTCCGTGGAGGACCTCGGCCTGGACTTCACCCTGCCCGGCTACCCCAACATCGAGCTCAAAAAGGGGGGCAAGGACATCCCTGTCACCATCTACAACCTGGAGGAGTACCTCAGGGTACGCAGTGACGCCCCCTTCTGCTGACTGGATCTGTGGTTCCAACCACACATGCGTCTAACTCTGTGTACTTCCTTCCCCTCCCGGTGTAGTTGGTGGTGTACTGGACCCTGAACGAGGGCGTGTCCAGGCAGTTTGAGTCCTTCCGGGAAGGCTTTGAGTCGGTCTTCCCCTTGCACCACCTGCAGTATTTCTACCCAGAGGAGGTGAGCGCATGCGTATTCCTCTATGTGACAACTTGAAAAATCGACATGCATGTTGTCAGAGTAACTATAGCAACACGTTTTTGTTGATGCAACAAAACTATGTTTAAATAATGAAATGTCATTGGTAATCTAATGTTTGAACACCCTGTGGCAAGTGTGGAAACGCATAAGAAAATCTATGAAAACCAAGTTTGCTCATACAAAAAAACAAGTTTCGGTGTATGCAAACCGATGTTAAAACGCGCATGATATTGATGGGCTGCAGAAACCATTGACGTTGGTTCATTTCAACGGTCCTGGTGTGGCTTTGATTCATGTTCTTTAACTCTCTCTCTCTCTCCCCTCAGTTGGACCAGCTGCTGTGTGGCAGCAAGTCTGAGACGTGGGACGTGAAGACGCTGATGGAGTGCTGCCGTCCCGACCACGGATACACACATGACAGGTGAGCTCTCACGCCCCGTCCACTGGGACTGTAGAAGGGCCTCCTGCACCTACCTGAAGCACGGCACTCTTGCTTAGAAGTCCTCCCCTTGTAGGACGACGACTGAACGGTTCTTCTGACTCCTGGTTTGAAAAGAAAATAGTTTTCTGACTGCATCGCGCTTTAGAGGTGACATCTATCTACCTCTGGGCACGATGTGAATAGGAAGCCTGTAATGCGTCATGCTCTTTCCTGGTTGCTTGGCTGTTGTCTCCTGTGTGGGTATAATGATGATGACTCATGCTGTGTTGATTGTGCCTCTTTGTTCAGCCGTGCGGTGCGTTTCCTGTTCGAGGTGCTGAGCAGCAAAGACGCCGAGCAGCAAAGACTCTTCCTGCAGTTTGTCACCGGAAGTCCCAGACTGCCTGTGGGAGGTGAGTCTGCTGGCATGTTCACCCCCCCCCCCACACCCTGGTGCCAGATCATAGTCTTCAATCAAATAGAATGCGTTTTTCTTTTTCTTTTCAAATCACACAAAACAATCCAATATGTAGTCAGCGCCATCTTCATGGCTGTAAATCCCCTCCACTCCCCCTCTAACTCTGACCTCCATCCTGGATCCACCAGGCTTCCGGAGTCTGAACCCGCCGCTGACCATCGTGAGGAAGACCTTCGAGTCCACCGAGAACCCCGACGACTTCCTCCCTTCCGTCATGACCTGCGTCAACTACCTGAAGCTGCCAGACTACTCCAGCATTGAGATAATGCGAGAGAAACTGTTGATTGCAGCCCGCGAGGGCCAGCAGTCATTCCACCTTTCCTGATCTCGTCCCCCCATCTCACATTCAAAATGCCTTCTACAGCGACTGATGAAAATCATGACTTCCTTCCTAATTTTATTTAGTTTTTGTTTTTGTAATCTCATACATCGAGGCTAAGTGTACAGCCTTCTTGATAAAGAAAGCAGCTTGCAGAAAGTTTAAGACTTCAAATATATATTTGCTGCCCCCCCCCCACCTTCCCGTCTCCTGAAAAAAATGAAAGGAAGGGCAGTGATGTCTCCCCGAACTAAAAAAATAAAAAATCTGAGGACAAAGTTATATCAGTAGTTAAGTAATATTCAAAAAAAGTGGAAGAAATGGGTGACATTTTAAATTGCATTGCTGTGTGATATTTAAAAAAAAAAGAAGGGATGTTTCCTCCACCGAGCGGTGGACAACGTCACTGTGGAGAGGGGGCAGGGGCCGGGGCGGGTGGGAGGGGGTCCATTGAGCAAGCTAGGTTCACTTTAGCTCCAAAGATCCTTTGTACAGACAAATTTGCAGACTTTGCTCATTCTACACCTTTGATAGAATAGCCCTTTTGTTCCCATGTCTTCTTCCTTGAGTTCCTCCGTTGGCATTTTGTTCTGTATTATATTGGCCCCGCCCCAGTTTTGTGTGTTACAATATTTTTTTGGGTTCAGCAGTTCCTCCTACGTGTGTGTGTGTCTTTGCTTAAAGTTATGAGGACGAGAGTTTGCCGTTGGTTGAATGCCTGGTAGTGATGAGAGTATAGTATATTTTTTTCTTCACCCCCCTGCCCCCCCCCCCCCCTCCACTCCCTCCCCATGTTGAAGTTGCGTTCTGGCCTATACTACATTCTGAGGTTCAGCTGAAGCAAGGAGTTGTATCCATAGTTGTTGGATGAGTGTAAAAAAGGAAAATTTAAAGTTTGCTTTTGGGTAGAGTAGTGTCTCTCAGCCGGACCCCACAGGAGGGGCAGGATTCTACCGCTAGACCAAACTTTTCAGCAACCCCCACGACACATAATGTAGCTGGGCACAAATGTGGCTGGTCTCATTCTATTGTTTCATGGCCAGATAGCATTTCATGGTTCATTTATGGAGTAAAGTTTATATGCAGTTTCACAACCTGTTCGAGGTGAGAGTGTCTGCTTTACTTTTCATTCATTTTCTATATTTTGTCTTTTTTTTTTCTTTTCTTTTTTGTTCTTGCTGTAGGTTTTTTTTTTTTTGCACTGCTGGCTTGGAACAAACCGTGGTGTGCACCTGCAGTCTGAGGCCAGGGGAGGGCGCCACCGTATGCTCTCTTGGCCCAATCGTTCATGTGCTGGTTTCTAAGATCTGCAATAATTTACTGCATCAGGTTCATGTTTTTACCTGAACATAAATAAAGTAACTGTTTGACTCATCTTTTTGCAGTGTTTTTATTTATCCATTCCTACTTTGCAGCACAAATGTCATTCTTGTTACTGTAAAGCTTCGTATCTTGTGGTTCTCTGCATTCATTCACCTTCAGCCTTGAAGGTGGACTGAAGAAGGCAAGGGTTTAAAGACCCCATCTGTTTTTCTTTCACTCATTGTTTTGTTTCTTAGCGAAGACGCATTAGTGTCTCGTTTTACCATGCTTTACAAAATTACAAACGGCATTACTCACTTGAATTGATCGATTATGCATTTTCTTTTATGTGACTTTCAAAAACGAGTCTTATAAATAAATTCGAGCTGGCACAATGAATATATCAACTTTAATTGTAGGTCTATGTCTTGTGTTTTTCGGGGCAACAGTTCTTAAAGCCTCCAACTTCTAAACCACTACTCGACTGCATTGGTTCCCAGGTAACGCTCTTATATCTGCTGCTGCAGAACCTGTCTTTATGGGATGTCCTGAGGGTGAAGGTGGCAGATATACTGATCTGCAGCAAGGCCTCATTATAGAAATAGACTGGGGGGGCGGGGGGGGGGCAAAGAATGTACGGCTGACGTCTCATTAAGAGTCGGTCTTTATTGATTATACCAGCCCGCGTTGATGGCATGCGGTCTAATAGAGGTACGCTGCTACTTGTGTAGATTAAAGTCTTGACTCACCGCTCCTTAGACTGCCTTCCGGGACCCTTTCTCAAACTTATCTCAAACTAAAATATTGATATGTGCTATTTTTCAACCGTGTTCTCTCATGTGCAGGTTGCCTTCGTGTTAATTGTATCCATGTGAGAGATTAGTAAAGATCGTGGTGGCTTTGGGCCGTCTGCCAGTAAGCAAGGTGAATTGAACATTTTCTATAATAAGACTGCTAAGAGTTTAGGCAACACTTGGAGGAAGATTGATTCAACTTGTATTAGCCTTGGCAAAAGACTAAACCAAATGAATGCATTTTCAATATTTTGAATATATTTGAATGTTAATCATGGGTCTCAATGTTATGAATGTGTACATTTTACCTCATATTCTACCGTATCGGAAATAAACGACACTGAAAATCTTACATCAAAACCATTATTCTAAATATGACTGAAATCTCACTTCCCGTCGCCACAAATAGTTAGTTAAAGGGCTCCATGGATGTGGATGGCTTAAACATTTGGTCTCTGCAGCTGAAGGACCAATGAGTCACTCCTATCCACCTCGAGTCCAAAAAGCACATGATGTATGCTCTCTCTCTCTCTCTCTCTCTCTCTCTCTCTCTCTCTCTCTCTCTCTCTCTCTCTCTTTACTAAACGTCCTGAAATGACTCATGGAGTATGCTAAAACATGTCATGTTCATCTGGCTAAGCTAAGCCTAACCTTTAGCTTTTAGTGCTCCATCACCAAAGTGCTGCTATGTATCAAATGGCGGCACTGCTTGTTATCAGGGCTAATATGTAAGATAAAGCTGGCAGGGATCTCTGTGCTCCTGCCTGCCCTCCTGTCTGGGCTGCTGCCAGCTGCCAGCTCCCCCTCTCTTTCTCTTTCTCTCTCTCTCTCTCTTTCGCATCCTTTCTCCTCGGTCGCCCATTTCCTGGGAGAGGTTATGGATGATGAGATTGCAAATGAGCTTCCCAGTGGTGTGTGTGCATGCGTGCACATGTGCACGTGTGCTTATGGAGGTGAAGGAGAATTATGTATAATGGGAATCAAGCAGTAAGAGAGAGAGGGAGAGCGGTGGAGAGAAAGACAATTAAGACAAGAGAGGGAGAAAAGAGGAGGGGAGGGGGATTGAGAGGATGAATGTCATCACTCGTCGTCACTGTGACTCACCCCCCCCCCCCAGCACAGCCTACCACAGCTACAGTCTACTCTCTCTCCATCCCATCTTCACGCCGCTTGTTCACTCTAACCCATCCTCTCTCTCGCTCTCTCTCTCTCTCTCGCGCGCTCTCTCGCTCAGTAGCGGCGCACGCAGCCGCGGTTCAGTATACCGACTGTCTGCCTCTCTCCTCCTCTCTCCCCTCTCTCTTTCTCACACACACATTCACACACATCCACTCTGAGCTCCCTCCCGCACACAGACGCTCGCGCTCCTCCTGCTGGTCACAAGCTCTCCAGCACCGCCAGAGAACACACAGCAGAGCCACCAGGGACCAGGGAACACGACCAGCGACAGACCGCAGCACCAGAGCCGAGATCCTCGATCAGACAGAGCCAAGCAGTGCGTCGGCTCGGCCACAGGGAAGATGAGTGTGAGGATGAGGATGGGTCCGGGGTCTCCCCTGGCGTCCCCCTCGCTGCTGCTGCTCCTGGTGCTTCACAACGCGGCGCTCGGAGGGGCCATGCCCTCCGCCTTCCAGCTGGCCCCCGACACGCCGGCTCCGGCAGAGCCAACCCCCACGCAGGCCACCCCACGCCTGGACCCCTGCGAGGGCCGGCCCTGCCTGAACGGGGGCTTCTGCCTGGCCCTGCACACGGAGGGCCGGCCGGAGGGGACCTGGGAGTACAGCTGCACCTGCACGCCCGACTTCACCGGACGCAACTGTGAGGTGAGGAGACGGAGCGTCGGGTTGCTGTTGCGCCTTTATGAAGTAAAGTGACACTGTGTGTGGGTGTGTGTGTCTGTGTGGGTGTGTGTGTGTGTGTTTGTGTAACTGCAACAGTGAAATGGTTTGACTTGCTTGGTAGAGGATGCTTGTGTGTGCGTGTGTGCATACGTGTGTGTCTGTGTGTGTCTGTGTGTGTGTGTGTGAGTGAGAGTGCTCATGCATGCTTTGAAGTTTCCTGCGACTGCATTCCTCCGTTGAAGACCTAACTGTATTCAACTGTAAGGATAAATGTGTTCACAGTTTGTGATGCTGACCCATTGTCTTTGTAAACATTTGTGTGTGGGTGTGTGTGTGTGGGGGGGGGGGGGGGATTTTTGTCCTCCCAGTTTGTCGATGGTTTTTAATACCAGTAAGGCAGCTGTTATTGAGACGGGGAGAGTAGTGCTGCGTTGCTGTGGCAACAGGAGCAAGGAGCCGCAGTAGAGCACGCAAGTGAAAGCAGTGTGTGCGCTTCTCACTGTGAATGTGTGTTTGTGGGTGTGTGTGTGTGTGTGTGATATGCGCAAGAATATCATTTTAACAGTAGGAAATGAATGAAAAACATCCTGTTTATTGGTTTTTGTTTCTCAGCAGTTTGTGTGTGTGTTTGGGGGTTTGTGCAATGGGATCAGTGTTAACATAGAAACTGAATCAACAGAGGAAAAAGACAAAACACAAACACAAATATACGCACACACACACACACACACACACACACACACACACACACACACACACACACACACACACACACACACACACACACACACAAAGAGACAATTTTTCCGTCTTGTGTGCTTTGTTGGGTGCTGGAGCCCCTGACTCATGTGTGGGTGAATGGGTTCATGCGTTAGAAGCCAGAAGGACAAACTGTGGAGCCATGACGACACGGCCCATCAGGAGGGAGAGACAAGGTGACTGAAGGAACGGGAGGAGGGGGAACTTCACTAGCACCGCCAACAGGTGGCAGACATCGCTCCCGTCATCTGCCCTAGTGCTAGTTCCCGTGCTTTCTTCAACGTGTGTGTGCGTGTATGTGTGTATCTGTATATATTTGTGTGTGTGTGTGTGTGTGTGTGTGTGTGTGTGTGTGTGTTTGTGTGTGCGTGTGCATGTGTGCACGTGTGTGGGCGTGCAGAGAGCGAGAGAGAGGGACTGTCTGTGCATGTATTTGTGTCTCGGGTGTGTGCCGGGTTTGTGTGTGGGTGTGTCTCCGTGCTCGAGTGTGTGCGTGTGTGTTTGGTGTGTGCACTTCTGTGTCCGGAGAGAGGAACAACTTAATGGACCATTCAGCCGGGGACACTGGTAGCGGGCTCCTTTGCTGTCCTGGTTTTCTATCTCTCAGGATAGTGGAAAGAGGACAGCAGCAGTCTGCCGCTGTTCCGGATGGTTCCACTGCTCCTCTGCTCCTCCACACAGACAGCACATTCAAACAGCAATCATCCTCCACTTATTTATTATTTCATTCTTCATTCGACATCAGTGAGAGGGACCGACAGGCTCTTGGAGGATGCCATTTTGTCATTCCTTCGTCTTGTCCTCCTCTCATTTATCCTTCTCTACGGTGGGTCAGATCACATGATCTCTTCCCCAGCAGCTGAGGCATTTTCCAACCTGCTAGTCCCCCCCCCTCCCCCAAAACGTATGGTTAGTTATTTCTCCATTGAAACATTAAAGCAGTGCCGTGGAGATTTAGTGTATGATCTATCATCTGTCTGGGTTGGTCATAATGAATGGCCTCTGCTTGTGCCTTTTGCTAACACTAACAAGGAAGAGAGAGAGAGAGAGAGAGAGAGAGAGAGAGAGAGAGAGAGAGAGAGAGAGAGAGAGAGGGGTTGGGGGGTGTAGAGGGTATTTCAGAGAGAGTGCCGGATCACTGCAGGATAGAGACGGGTCGGGGAGAAATTAGAAGAGAGAGAGAGAGAGAGAGAGAGAGAGAGAGAGAGAGAGAGAGAGAGAGAGAGGGAGAGAGCACGGCTGGCAAGACAAAATCCGACAAAAGATTGGATTCAAACCGTGAATAAAAATGTAGCCGAACACGAATATTTAGCCCTGTTATGTCTCACATCTCTTCTCTCTTGCTTTCTACATTCGGTGTTAGACCCAGTTAGGAGCTGCGGTTCTGGTGACCTGAATAGAAATAAAATTGAAATTCTGCTCTAGTTTCAATCACTTACAGCGTTCCAGTGAACGCAGCTTACTGGAAGGGAACCTGGAGGTTAGCTCTTGCTAGAGTTTATCATTGCTATGAACTCACTTCATGGAGCACAATTTGCCATCTCCATTTATGCCAACCCAAAACTCGTCCCAGCGAACGCATCCCTTTTACCCCCTATTCGCAGGCCAATAGCAGTGTGAACTGTGTCTTTCACACTTCACACTCCGCCTTGAGCCTCAACCCATCTGGAGCATTTAGGGTTGGCTTGCTGAAGGTCTAAGCATGTCATCTGTTGGCAAGAGGAACCAAGGGATGGGGGAAACCAGTGACCCTCTAGTGGTCAGACGACCTGTTCACCGTCCCGGCTATACACACATGAGCTCCTAGCGATCCAGCCTTCTTCTGCACCGGTAAATATGTGTGGTGCGGTCTAGCACATCCAGAGTCCAGCAGCCTCCACCAGAAGACCGCAGCCCAGGAAGATGTAATTGGGATACCTCTGGCGTTTTGATTAGGGAGAGTAATCGTCTTATCAGCATCGTCGACACAGCCTCCCGGCCGCTGCATTATTTATGCATGTCTTGGCGTGAGAGTTTATCCTGCTGTTTTGCACTTTGCGTCTAAAGGAGCGGAAAGGATGCCCGTCTTTAAGTTTCTCATCGATTCTGGAAGGAGCGTCCGTCCTCTGTTTGATCCTAACCAAACGTCGTTCCTCTTGATGTCTATTGTTCAAGGCTGGTAATTGTAAGGAGGCCTGTGGTTGCACTGATGCGTCGCCTGGCTGTCAAACTTTGCCCCCTCTGTCCTGGGTCCGTGCTCCACACTGCTGCTGCTGCGTTGATCACCCCCCCCCCCCCCCCCCCCCCCCCCCCAGCCTCATCCAATTAGCCGGAGCTCAAAGCTCATCACCAGCCTTTGGTCTCAGCAGTGCTTTGATATGATATCCCAGCTTGTTAGTCAGCGGAGGAAGGGGGACGTGGGCCACCAGGGATATGATTCGATATTTATTTATACAAAGTATATTTATCTATATATTTATCGCCCCCGTCTCATCCCTCTTCACCGCATTTACCAAAGCAGCATGCGTCCGGAACTGCGGGAAAATGAACGAGGATATCTGATGAGGTAGATTTTATTCCAAATACACAAAAATGATTTAACATTTATGTAGATTTTTGTACAATTTACACATTAACATTAATAATCTGAATCTATCATTGAAATGTTCTTATTTGTGACAATAATCAGCCATCAGCATTGGGCAGTGTTCCTGTAGCCGATGTTGTGTCCTGGATGAAGTTGTTGCTTTGCATTTAGCCGACGGTACGTAAACTTTAGAGCAGCCTTTGGAGCGTATAGCATCAGATTCCCGTCATTAAAAGCAATGCTCCAGTTAGCGGCTACGCCTCATTTCCGAGCATGGGTAACCGTCGGCTCTGGTGGAGGGCCGTTAATAACAGTACACCTATTACTGGCTTCCTGCTGACATCGCCCAAGTAAACACCAATTAACCCTTATTGAGTACAGGTGTTGGAATAGCTGGAACACGGGGGGCGGGGGGGGGCACATGTTCACCCACAGAGTAGAGCAGTCCCCTAGTGTACCCAGAGCGTCTAAATGCTTCTCGGTGGAGTGTGACGCATGCTACCTGGGTGAAAAGATGTCCTCCGAGCTTTCAAGTGTCTTTTGATGCGGCGCTGGGGTTCAGCGTGAGATCCCCGCCGAGGGGTTATCGGTAAGGCATCACTTCTGCTCGTGCTCTGGGCCTCAGAAGTGATGATGCGGCGCCCTATCGCCTTTGAACAGGTGGGCCAGTGGCCAATCACTTTGCTCATTTCCATATCAAATATTACCTGGCCTTTTGATCCGCCTGTAGCGGTTTTGATACGGAGCGGCCCCTGGATGGACATGCATATGGATGGGATTCAAACCCACACCTCCTCCTCCTCCTCCTCATCCTCCTCCTCTCTTCCCCCCTTCGGCTGGGTTTCTCTGCTCAAACTCAGCTGATCAAAGATTCTTTATGATGCATGTTCCTCATAATCAAAAGGATCTGGATCAGTGTTACCGATATATACATGCACCTGTTGTGGAAGTTCACACACAAAGGCGAAGGTAAGGAGCTAGGCTGGCAAAGGGAAGGAGGATAGGAGGCAAGGGAAGGAAAGAAGGAAAGGAGAAGATTTCCAAATAGACAGACAGACACACCGGATAAGCCTGCAGCCTAGTTTTCCTCTAACATCTCTGTGACAGCTATGTGAGGCTAAAGCCTGGTGGGACATTTTGATTGACATTGCTTAGCATAGTAGATCTGTCTGGAAAAACAACGGAACATTCTGCTTGCCTTCATTTTTGTTGATGGGTTAAATCCGGTAGAGCTTTGAATACTTGTATTCTGTGTCCCCAACTCTGGGTTTTTCCACTTCCTATAACAATCTTCAAAGTGTCTACTTGCCACTGCTCAACTCAGATGTAGTTATCTTTAAAATAGCAGTCCAATTCATGGACTCTTTTTATCTCAGTCAGTCTGTCGGCCTCACTATTCTGACTTAGCGATCTCTCTGTCCTGAATGCAAAGAAAAAGGCCATGGCGTTTCCCCAACGGGTTTGGTTTTGGACTCCCTCCTACCCCCCCCCCCCCCTGTCTGTCTGCATCGGCAGCTATTTATATCTCCCTCTAACGGAGCAGTGCCTTTGCGTCACTCCACTGTGCCATAATGGGAAAAGGGGCCATTGCGGTTTCGTCTCGGCGGTAATTCTCCGTAACCGTGTGTCACCGTGAGGTTGGCGGCTCTTCCAGTGAGTCATCGTGTTGTCACCTCGACACAACACACTCTAATAGGGTTACATGTGGACTGGCCAGAAAAGCACAGGCATGTGTGCTGATGCTGATCAGCATGGGACAGTACATGAAGGGGCGTGTTGTTAACATTATATTCTAGACTTGGTAAAAGTGGCGCCTGGTGGCGTGTTGAAGTCCTCATGTTGTTCCAGAGGCACTCTTCCTGAACGATACCCTCCATCTTACCCTCCATACCCTCCATCATCTCATCACATTTTTCCTCCAATAGACGCAGCCGCCTGACACACTCAAACCGAAATAAATAAACAAACAAATCAACAAGAGCCAACAACCCACACAGCCCCACCTACACCTGTCACTTGACGTGATGCGAGTGGTATTTAATGAATACACTTGGGAGAAGGCTAGCGTGCTGTGTTGTGTGTATCTTGGTTTGTCGCACACATCCTCTTGCTATTCCGGAACAATAAATGGCAGATATTGAATAAAAAAAATACCCCCAGGGGGCGATTCAGAGGAGAGAGGGGAGAGCGGCACAGTCAGCCTTTGGGCATTAGCCACAGAGATTATCCCGTATTAACCACCAGGCCTGTCGGTAGGTTGATAGCGAAGGAGCGAACTGTGGAAGGTTTTTTTGGCGGTCTGCCGGGAATTGCGCTGAAAATGTTCTCGGTAAGATGATGACTAAGGGGTCTTTGGGATACTGCCTGTTGTTTTGGTTGATGTATTTTCATCGACCGCCTGATATGATATGAACATTTGAAAAATATACTGCAGCGACATGAAAGGATTGAGTATTTTGCTGAAAGTTTCGGGAAGTGAATCAAGGTGGACAACACATGCTAAGAATATCAAACCCACTATCAAACTCATATAATTCATAGTAATGAGTGCTCATAGCACTTTGCTGCAGTGGATAGGGACTTGGTTGCAGTTAAAAAATATATCTTGCATATTTAGTGTTTAACTTGTAACCTTTCATGAGGATAGTTTGTAAAGTTATTTCCCAGTCATTTTCTGAGCAAACCTTGCATACTAATTTACCAAACTGTTTGATAGGATGCGGAAACTTTGGGGCCTGAGGCCGGCCCTCTGTAGGTGTTCGGGGGGGCGGGCTCCCTCACCCGGAACACTATTTTGATAAAAAAAGCTATATTTCGATGCTCTTATATGCAACCGTGCATCCTATTTACATTCTAGGTATATTTTTTTATCTTTGAACATTTTTAATGTGTACCCCAAAAACTGTTTTCTTTCCAGATTATTATTAATTGCGATGATATAACTTTGGTAGTTGTTATAATTAGAACTAGCTTTGATTAGAAGCATAATACTTAACAACTGAAATAATGAATTATTGATATGAATTATTTTAAATACAGTTCCTGCAGTGGATGCAATGACAGGCCTGTAACAGGTTCTCTCCCTCCCTCTGTCTTTGTCTCTCGCAGTCACACAAAATGCCCATGTGCCTAATAGTGTGAAGTAGTTGCTTGAATGACACGCAGACGACCCAAAACGTTCTTGTGTAATCCTTTTATTTTCAGACTCCTGACTTGAGGGCTTTATTGCATGATTGGAATGAAAGATGAACAGATCCAGAAGAATGATAAATAAATAACAATATGTTTGTATTATTATTATTATTATTATTATTATTTATAAAGAAACCTTTATGCATATTATTTTTTATTTGATGTATATATTTATTTGATTGTTGAAAAAACGATTGTTATTGTTAGAACAAATATAGATCTAAATATATGTATAATTTTTTTTAGATCCTCTGCTATTCATGAATCATTCAGGTCCTCGGATGCTCAGTCCTCACAACACTTTTTAACAAAGACTAGAAACAAAATGGATCTCATCTAATGTAAACCATCTCCTTACCTTAACTGTGAACACTATCAGCCTATTTCTTTCCACGTAGCTCATGGCGGGGGGGGGAGGGGGGGTACGGAGAGGTGGTGTGTTCAGCTTGGCTACAGAACATTTGATTGAGCTTCACCTCCCAGGGCTTTAACACTGATTTATCTCCACCTGATCCCTCTTTTGCTGTGGTCACAAGAAGTAAGAAATCAATATTTCTTTTTTGGTTGATGTTAAAGCAATTTATCGTGTGTGTGAAAAGATATATAGCAAAGAATGAAGTACAGAAGCTTTAGCTTAAAAAAAAAAAAAAACTATCAGTTCAGACACATAAAAAAAGTACCCAACACATGATGAGGTTGTTTACGAAATGGTGGCCATGAAACAAAGAGAAAAGCATTGATACCCAGCGGAACTGCCAACCTGCCAAGATGTCTCTTGCTTAAAAGAGAAACTGGTATCAGGCGTCCTTTTCCATTATGGTGGGCCTTTCTTTTTGTGCCTTTCCCACCTTGTTATCATGCCTCCCTTGAGGCGTTTCTACATTTCGAGAAAATTGCAGTTCTCCGTTTGAAAATAGCAAGTGTTCAGAGGCAGTGGTGACACATATCTGTTGTCAACGGTTTGCAGAAGATCATGATTTCAAACCATGGCTTTATTCCCGTCCTCCACTCATATCGAGTGATAAACCCATGACGAGCACATGGCGAAGAACAGGTAGAGAGACTGATGCTAAACACAACACGGCTATTTTAAGATGCGTGGTTTGTTTCTATTTTTTTGCATTTCTTTCCATCCCTAAAATAGCTTTCTTTGTAGAGAGCGTTTATTGAAGGATTGAGAGCATTGCATGCATAACATTTGCTCAACAAGCAAACAAACAAACACACACACACATACACACACACAAGCAAACAAACAAACACACACACACCCACGTACATACACACCCACTAGCCAGCACCACCATAGGGAGGGTGGCGGTGCACATTGGGTCAGCCCTGACTCTGAGCACTCTTACAGCAGACTGGGAGCAAGTAGCGGTTCTTCCCGCGTGTTTTTTTCCTGCGTGGTTATTTGAGGATGGCTCTCTTTGTGTTTCGGTTCTCCCGGGGTAGAGCAGGTATACTCTGTGCCTACCTGCCTGCAGCCCTGCTTTGACCTGGCTTGCTGAGTGGAGGATGCTGCACTGAAGGGTTGTTCTTTATTTGCAGAGGCTGGTTGACAGCAGGAACAGAGCGTTCCACTTGCAACGTCTTCAAGACTACAGGCCTGACAGGTGTGGTAGCCCTGTGAAACACAGGGACTGATCTGTATATCTCTGTACCTGAAGCCCCGGGAACACGAGGCACAATGTACACCGTTAACTAACGCTGCTGTACCTATTGGATGAGTCTCAGACTCATGTTGCAAAAATATACAATTTGTATAGTATGTTGATTTATGACACCATGGGAACAAAAAAAGAAAACGTTGTTCGATATACACATAAAGTACTCTTCTCTGTATACTAGTGCTTTTGTTAACAGGCATTCAATGTGTGTAACCTTTGCTAATGTGCTTGCACACTGCCACGACAAATTCCCTTAAAAAACCAGAGGTGACACCCACAGATGTAGACATGTAAGACAGAATTGATCCATGGTCTACATCCAAGCAATAGCCAATACAAACACTGCACACCTGCTGATGTGTGACTGGTGTTATATTTCCGGAGTGGCCCGGCTTCTCAGGGTCTCAAGAACCCGGTTCAATTATGGTTCCTCTCCAACAATCTGCAAAGTGCTGTTCTGAAGGAGTTGCAGGGCTTTGACGCAGCAGCGTCTGTAAAGGAGAGCCCCCCCCTCCCCTCCAGTCGCAGCTCTACTCAAACACAAAGCGGCTTCCGCCTCGCTGCAGCAACCCAGAACCCCTCTCCTCTTTAATCATAACCCGTCGCGCTGAGCCGGCCCCGGTCCCACACTCTTTGTTTGTCCCACCGGGTTCTCATCTCTTCCTTTTCTACTTTTCACTCATCGTCTGCTTTGTGTACGACACATCCCTGTTCTGCTGTTTTCTTCCTGTCCATCGTTCTTTCTTCTTTTCTCTCCGTCCCGTTCGTATTAGTATACACTACACACACAACAACCCGATGACAGGAAGTTCCCTCGGAGTTTAGAACACGGGTTCCACCTTGGAACTGATTGTTTTGGGTGAAGGAAGCTGCGAAACCCTTTGAAGGCACAGGGCCGGAATCCTGATAAGCAGCGTGGAGAGCGTGCGGGCAGCCGCTTTGATGTGCGGAGAGAGAGAGAGAGAGAGAGAGAGAGAGAGAGAGAGAGAGAGAGAGAGAGAGAGAGAGAGAGAGAGAGAGAGAGAGAGAGAGCTCACATTAAAGGCTACTGTGCATCGCGTGCACTTTCTGACCGCTCGAGGAGCGCCACGTCGGGCCGTCTTATCTCCCCGGCCGCCCGCATGATGAGAAAACCCTCAACACAGAGCTCGGAACATTGTCTCCCCGGACGGAAAATCTCTCTCCCAAATGAGATTACTGGAATTGGGTTGTAGCGCTGAAAAAAACAAATGAAATATCTAGTGAAAAAAAGAGCAACAACTAAACAGCCTGTAGCGGTTCTCCCAGTTCACCCCGTAGAGAGATACACAGAGAGCGCCAGCTGGAATGGGACTTCAGACAGTGATGTTCATGCTATTATTCACGTGATGCGCACAGTGATTGTGAGGCTAGTGGAGCCACAGTGTTGTACATGCTGTACATGATATGGCTGATGCTTCGCTGCCTCTTCCATTGTGTCACCGTGCTCGGAGACACAACGGCTTGTCTTCTTGGTAAGAAGAAGGCGTGAATCTGACCTCCACTCCCACGGACGTTCTCTACAGAAGCACTTAGAATCCAACAGGGCAAACCTCTGAGACGGTGCTATTAATCTCCTTGAATGTCCTCTTGTTACTGTACATCCACCTTGTAGATAAAAAGGCTTGAGAAGCCTGCAACACTGAGTTTAAAACAGGCATTTTATTAGACAAAGAGCCTTCGATTTTAGGCTACCTCTGAATATAAGCTCTCTGGAAATCAAGCAAAAAACAAAACTGTATCTTAACCACCAGCTGTCAGTCAGACCTTATAGCCACAACATTTAGATGCACCACACTGAAATGTAAGTATGAAGCGGAGAAATTCATGAGATGATGTCTGCAGGATTGAGCTTTTATTTTGAAGACACAGACCGACTGGTCACACACTATTGGAGCTTGTCAATCATTTATCACATAGCAAGAGTGACAGCAGACCCCTCGCAGCCCCGTCTTAACACAACAAACACACACAGACACAGAAGCACACAAACGTACACACACACACACACACACACACACACACACACACACACACACACACACACACGCACACACATGCACACATACACACACGCACACACACACACACTAACATGCACACACAAAAAAGCGTGTACACACACACACACAGAAACAATCAGAAATACACATTGTTGCTCCTTTGTCGTACAAGCTCAGCGTGCGCCCACTCTTACAAGAGAACATTTTAAATTTAAAGTTTAAATAGAGCATTCCCTGGGAACTAATTAATTGTTTTGACGTTTCATCGTGCTTCTGCCAAAGGCTAGGATATTTTAAATCATCAACACCCTAACACTGGCTGCCTCAAGAAATATTATCACACAATATTATCACATATATAATATATATTACTACAACCGCAAACACTAATTGCCCAAATTAATGAATTACTCACTCAAAGCTATCAACGTGAAAGTTGTCTTTTGGTTGTCAGGTGTCAGGGCAGTAGAGCTCAGTAGAGCTCATCAGAAGAGCTTCCATGTCTAGCTGTCCTGGTCAATGTCATTGTAAGCCTAGTCAGCTCTGTCAATCATCTGTCAAACCCAACATTTTCATAGAGAACAGCATGGTTTCAGCTAGACAGACAAATGGTCATAAACAACAAAAGAAGTTGAACTAACTGATTGATCTGAGAAAGAAGAAAGACTCCCAGAGGTTAAGTGATGTGGATTACTGTAATACTAACACAATAGAAATCAGGCTGTAGGGAGACCTGGAGTTCTTGTAAAGCTCAGCAGATGATAACCCCAGCCTTAAACCCAAGCCTGTCTCTGCTTGACATGAAACAGTTGAAGACATAGGTATATAGGTATATGCCCTTTGTTGGATTGAAATCACACATGGTGCATTGTTTTTTAATTTATATGATCTGATTTACGCTATTATATATGCCAAACTTTAACCATCAAACCAATGCAATTTTTTTTTATAAAATAGGCATTATTCAGGTATTGATTGTTGGAGGTTTTTATCTAACTTAGATTGTAACCAACTGTCTTTTCGGTTGATGTCCATTTCCACAACCTCTGTTATTCCGATCTCAGACTATCTATCCATTAATATTAATAAAACAAGCCTCACATCTAAATGGCTATTCATTCATAAGTATCAGAGTGTATACAGACATGCGAATGTCCATAATATCTACAGTAAATCCGAAGAACATGACATTATTACGAGTATTCTAAAATTAAATCATGATGAAAGAATGACCCTTAACTTTGATGCGTGGGCATTTTTGAGGAACACAAAAATTAAGTGGCGTCTGGAGATTTGAATGTCACAGGGTACCATCCTTATTCATTCAAAAATAGTTGAACCGCTCTAATAGCATTCCCTAGATTATGATTCATGTTTTACTGTCGATATGGTGGGATAGGGAATAGGGCTCCTTATTGAGTCAGTGTGTCAGAGTATGGGGTTTCTTGCAATCGGATATCTGCCCCTGGATGTGTAGGACTTGAACAGAAGCCACATAGTGTGTGTAGCTTGCACATAGTGTGTACGGATGTTTATTCAATATAAAAGTGTTTTTGTTGTCCCATTTGTGTGTGTGTGTTTGTTTCTTCGGTTTGTTGCTGTCCGTGTGGACATTGCCTTATTGAGAGTCAGTGATAGTATTTGAATGTTTTAAATTTGTTCTGCGGGCCACCTCAGAAGTTATGCAATGCATTGAGATAATTTACCTTCTTTCTGTTTTTAAAATGATTCAAACATCTAGAAAGAGATATTTTAACTCAATCTAAAATGAGAATTGGGGAGCAATTTCAGAGGGATTTTAGCCCTCCCTTAAACCCTGAAGTCTTTATTTTTTATTATATTAAGTTCTATCTTAGTTATTTTGGATTTGGAGGGCTCAACATTTATACCTCCTAATTCATATTGACAATCTCATACCACAGCTCTGGCTAGCTGAAATGTTCCTTATAGTATGTTAGACCTTGTTGTAGCAGCTGTTACAAAGGTGAGTAAACAACAATACATTTAAATATATGTTTTCAATTTACCTCCAATGTTAGCTAGAATAGTTTAGTTGAAAAATCTGGGCAAGAAAAATGTAATATTTCTCCTACATTATATAGATCTTGTTTACCTTGTTATGGTTAAACATATACAAAGGAATCTCATATGTTTACAATACCTACCTGACAACAAACCTTTAATGGATAAATAACGTCAGCCTTGGCACAGCCGTCTAGCCTAATATTTACCTTTAACAACAGCATCAATCTCAGTACCTCGCTCTCGCGGTTTTACAAAATGCACTGTTACTGAGTCTGCACCAAAACCCAACTCAATAACGGTACACAACAATAGAAGAGTTCAATCTTTTATTTATTCCAAGGTAGCTCAGAGTTAGAAAAAAAAAGATAAGTGATGCGCCTCAAAATGAGCCAACACACACGGGTAAGTGACAACGGTGCTGGCTGCATAATAACACCACTGTGTAGTCGTAACGCACTGCTTGTGCATTTCAACACCATGTGCCACAGACGGCACACCATTGCGCTGTTAATCTTTCTTTAAATGCTGCATAAAGATTCCTATTAACCGACACGTGATTCTTGTGCCAGTCACTCTGTGTAAGTGATAGTGTGATTATGCAGATTCCCCTGCTCTTGATGCTTCTCCTCTCGGCACCATGGGGGGGGTGTTCTCACGTTCACCATGGGAGAGACACGCCGGTGATAAATAGTTTCATAAAAGCGTGATAAGTTATTTTTATGGAATGCGTTATCATTATGATTCACACTGGGGGGTCTTTCAGCCGAACCACCGGGACTCACATGGCAAGCCGCAAAATTTGTGCTGTTCATTTTCACACACACACACACACACACACACACACACACACACACACACACACACACACACACACACACACACACACACACACACACACACACACACACACACACACACACACACACACACACACACACACACACACACACACACACATTCACACACACGTATGAAAGCTAATTGCCATCAGGTTACCTGGTTACTGTAGCTATGGCAACAAAGATAGATATGAGAACTATTGCACACTCTGGGGTGGGATATTATTGCACCGCAGATTACCACATAAAAGTAATGATGTACAGCTTTTCACACGTGCACAGGCATATACCAATGAATGTGTGTACATCAATTAGCGTGTGTGCAACTACACAATTTTCTTTGAGTATATTTCCTATAGGTCTGTCTCTTTCTCTCTTTCTTTCAATCTTTCCCTCGTTCACTGTGTTTATGGACATGTGGGCGTGAGCGTGTGTTTTTGTGTCTGTGTGAGTATGTGTTTGCACGTGTGTGTGTTTCTGCTTGGATAAGTGTAGGCTGGAGAGACTAAGGAGAAAGGGAGTGAATGTGTGTGTGTGTGTGTGTGTGTGTGTGTGTGTGTGTGTGTGTGTGTGTGTGTGTGTGTGTGTGTGTGTGTGTGTGTGTGTGTGTGTGTGTGTGTGTGTGTGTGTGTGTGTGTGTGTAGGTGTAGAAAGGATGTGAAGTGCGCAGTGTGTGTCGTGTTTATATTTCTGACCATTAAAGTCTCCACCCCCCCAAACCACCCATGTTATCACACACCTCTCAGATGAGTCAGCCATGGGGCTGTTGTGGCTGGTGAACTGGTGGAATAGGGCCCTCTATTATGGGCTACTGTTAGGCCCAATCCCATTTCTACCCCTTACCCCTTACCCCTTACCCCTTACCCCTTACCCCTTACCCCTTACCCCTTCCCCCTTCCCCCTTCCCCCTTCCCCTTCCCCTTCCCCTTCCCCTTCCCCTTCCCCCTCCCCCTTACCCCTTACCCCTTCCCCTTCCCCTTCCCCTTCCCCTTCCCCTTCCCCTTCCCCTTACCCCTTACCCCTTACCCCTTCCCCTTCCCCTTCCCCT
This sequence comes from Gadus chalcogrammus, assembly GCF_026213295.1. Lineage (NCBI taxonomy): Eukaryota > Metazoa > Chordata > Actinopteri > Gadiformes > Gadidae > Gadus > Gadus chalcogrammus. The sequence continues at coordinate 12,695,632 of NC_079427.1, read as the reverse complement.
TCCCCTTCCCCTTCCCCTTCCCCTTACCCCTTTCCCTTTCCCCATCCCCTTACCCCTTCCCCTTACCCCTTCCCCTTACCCCTTAAAAACAAGGGGGAGGGGTAAGGGTAAGGGGTAGAAATGGGATTGGGCCTTAAACTGTCCATGGTTTTCATAGGGTAGGTGCAATAATCATATAATGTTGCCCATATACATACACATCAGAAAGGAATTTTGAAACTGGCATTATGACACTGTTGCAAAGAATGACTAAATAACCTCGAAGATATTATTTCTAAAGAAATTATTAAAAGGATTCACCCTACTATCATTTCCTCCATTATAGCAAAGCTAAGGCAAGCAGGGAGAGGAATGAGGGATTCAGAAATAGATGAAGGACAACTCTTAAACAATATACACAGCCTTACTCGTTTTCTAACTTGCCGTCAATCTTTCTTCGTTCATGTTAATAAATAATACGGCGCCACTGTGGATAATTTAGTCGTGCGTTAACTTTGCAAATTACAATTACATTATCGGCTTCAGTTTCATGTATAATTTACCGCGTTCTACATCTTACGAGGCTTCAGAATGTTCTGCTGCTTAGCACTTCAGATCCCTGTCTCTCCTCCTCTTCTCTCCCAATCGTTAGTTCCATTAAAACTCAGCAGGGTTTCTCTCTCTCTTTCTCCCTCTCCCCCTCTCTTTCTGTCTTTCTGATTCCCCCTCCCACTTTGTCATTCTGTCTTGCTGACTCCCTCTCTCTCTCTCCCTGTCTCTTTCCTTTCTTTGTGTTCACATATAGATCATTGATCCAAACATTGGTTGAGGGGTGTGTTTGTCTGTGTGCCTATTTATTTGTGTGAGTGTTAGTGTTAATGTGTGTGTGTGTGTGTGTGTGTGTGTGTGTGTGTGTGTGTGTGTGTGTGTGTGTGTGTGTGTGTGTGTGTGTGTGTGTGTGTGTGTGTGTGTGTGTGTGTGTGTGTGTGTGTGTGTGTGTCCGTGTCCGTGTCCGTGTCCGTGTGTGTGTGTGTGTGTGTGTGTGTGTCATGCACAGACGGAGCCTGAACCCACTCTGTGCCCAAGCGTAAACTGATGACGCCAATACTCTAAATGGGATCCCAGCCTCCGTTGCGCTTGTCCTTATTGATCCATTCAGCTCCAGGACAACTATCCCAAATTAGCAAATAGATCACTGCAACTTGCTAAGCAATTCATTTAGCCTCAGAAATTTGTCTTGTGTTCGCCCATTCGGGAGTACAGATAAAGGAACCAAGGTGTACAACAGAATGATTCCCTCAAAGGTTCGTTCGCACCCTGGGTGCGTTTTAGGGCTCTACTAATAGCATCCACCGGCCAACCACCTCAAACCGTGAAGAAAAAGAATGCACATTCAAGAGAAAACACTTCTGAAGCACTTCAGGAGTTGTTGTATTGAAGCCGGCCGTGTCCTTGAAGTGCGTTCCCTGTGTTCGGTCCTTATTGTGGTGCGGAGAGGCGCCGTGGTGCTGTCTGCCAGGGCCCTGGGACCAGCGCCGCTCTGAGAGCGTGCCAGGGAGTTGGACCCCGGCCCTGAGCCGCCGCAGCCCTAATGAGCCGTGTGACGAGCAACGGGCTGTCCGTCGTGCTCGCTCGCTCTCTCTCTCCATTCTTCTCCCCCCCCCCCCCCCCCCCCCCCCCCCCATCTCCTCCTCTCCATATTTCACATTCATGCATATACTCTGGTGTCTTTCAACGGGGGACTTTGGCTATTATTGTTTGTTAGAATCCGTCTGTTCATCCCCTCTCAAGCCTAGCGCTTGATCTGCTGCATTTTTATTAGCTGCTTCTTTCATACAGGCGACACGTTTAATCCCAGCAGTGAGGCCTGCCGATAGTGCATGATTGGCTTTTTATGGTTCCGGACGCAGAGCTGTTTGTTGTGAAACACTGTTGGTTTTGTTTCTGGTTTAGAAAAAATAGCATTGAAACGTAATTGAAAATTGTTACACACACATTGAAGATCAATTAGTCATTGGGTACCGGGCAGGACAACGTTTTAGTCTGTTTCCCTCCATCTCATTAAATCTTCTGTGGGAGTGTCATGTTCTTGTTTTAAGGACTAATATTAAGTGACATATTGATATGCAGCTAATTGCTGGCCAGTTCTTTAAGAGTGACGTCCTTTGAAAGCGAGTGCCAAAACATTTGCGTCGCGTTTTGATGTTCTACTCAAACATGGCTCGAAATTAAACGTCAAATTGCTAAATCAAGATGTATGACATATTTACTCAAAAGTGATTGTACAAAATGTACAGGGAGCAATCATTAAAGATTAAAGTGTCAGATTTGGAGGGTTGAAAATTTGCGTGCAATAAATATATCCTACACATCTATTACATTTCCCAAAGACATAATGATTGAAATGGGGACTTTTTTATTCTTGGTTCTTCCTAAGAATGCCTCTTTCCAAAGCATTCGCATGTGAATTGTGCTTATTACTTCCAGTCTGACCTCATAGCTGAAACGTTGGTGAAATGCTTCCTCCAGCTGTATTTTATATCTGAATTCACGGTTGAGAAGGTTGTCTAGGATTAGAGACCTCGCTAAGCCTTGGTATAAACTCTGTTTGCAGGGCAAACTGCACCAAGGTATCGTACCAGCAAACTTGGCAATAGGCAGCTGTGTCCTCTTTCACCTTCAACGGCTGTACAAGAACGATTTTCCTCAAAATATGTTTAATTATTGATGGGCTACGGCGTTGTTGGAGAAAGCTGTCAGGGTGCATTTAGTTATCGCTGCATGACAAGGGGGCAGCTTGCTTTGGAGTGAGGGGCTACGTTATTTCTTACCGTGTTTGCTAGTGTTTGGTCAAGGTATACAGTTTCACCCATGTATGCGTGTAGATGTGTTCCTTGAATTAGGGATGTCATACAATTGTGTAAGTAACAAGTCATACAACACCCATACAAGTATGAGAGCTGTCATTACTTGATCAAGTGTGTCAGTGTGTCAGTGTGTATGTGTGTGTGTGTTTGTGTGTGTGTGTGTGTGTGTGTGTGTGTGTGTGTGTGTGTGTGTGTGTGTGTGTGTGTGTGTGTGTGTGTGTGTGTGTGTGTGTGTGTGTGTGTGAGTGTGTGTGTGTGAGAGTGGAACTATGGGTTTGAGGGCAGAAGATAATCCCTGATGGTTCACTGGTGTCCTGTCGTTCAAAGAGAGAGACTCTCGGGGACCCAGTGCTCATATAAAGCTGTAGCGACCTCATAAACGGTCACTCTCTGTACTCTCTGGGCTTTCACAGTGAGCACCTTCCACCTTCGATGGACAAAAGACACACGGAAGCAGCAGCGCAGGAAACAGCAGTGCTGTCTGTTCGACAAGAAGCATTCATAAGATTTTATTTAACCATTGTTCTTTTTGCTTCTCCTCCGTCTCCTTGTTTGTAGTTCTTCACAGACCCCTGTGCCAGCAGCCCTTGTCTCCATGGAAACTGCAGCCGCGGCGACGGAGAGTTAGAAGGGGAGACAGCTTACACCTGCGAGTGCACCGAGGGCTACGAGGGGGAGAGGTGTGATCAAAGCTTACCCGACCCATCCACTGCCAACTGGGACCCGGCCACTCCGTCTGCCCCTGAGCTGGCTACACCAATCACCTCCACCGCCTCGGCCGCCACTCAACCGCAACAGCCAACCAGCTCCCCCTCCACCTCAGCTCCAGCCCAGCCCACCCTGCAACCATGGCAACCGAAGGCCGGGCAAAGGCTGCTTGTAGTGCTGTGGGAGGCAGAGAGGGTAAAAACACTTTGTCATATTGTACCAAACAGACAAGGAGCGTCTTCACTGGGATCTGTCTCTGAGTACAATATCGTTATTGGATTTTTCGCTTTTGTTTTTGTTTGTGTGTTTGTGTATTTGTGCGTGTGTGTGTTTGCGTGTGCATTTGTGTGTTTGTGCATATGTGTATGTGTGTGTCTGGTTGTGTTTGCGCGTACATTTGTGTGTTTGTGCCCATGTGTATGCGTGTGTCTGTATGTGTGTGTGTGTGTGTGTGAGTGTGTGTGTTTGAACGATTGTGGTTGTGTGTCCTTGTGGGATGCAGGTGACCGAGGGTCTGCACTGTGTGAGCCCGGAGCTGTGTGAGCTTACGTCCGGGACCCTGACTCTGTCCGTAGAGGTGCCTGAGGAGACTGCTGTCAAGTAAGGCTACCGTCCTGGTACTCCTGCAGTCCATCCTGCTCTCAGGATGCATCAGGCGTTATTCAAATCTTGTCAGACATTGAGGCTTGTCAGACATTAGCAAGAGAAGCTGCACTGATGACCAGATGGAGGATAATCAAAAAATCTATTAAAAACCCATTCTAACCCATTCAGTAGTGGATCTATTGAATGAAATAACCCAATTTGTCTCCCTTCCTCTTGAGAGTGAGCAGAATTCAAATCTGTTAGTGACTCACTTCAAAAAATAACATTGATTTCCCCCCCAAAAAAACACCAACATAAGCAACCTTTTGTCCATGGGCCTAATCAAAGGGTTGTGCTCCTTCCCAGCACTACCTTGGCAGGCTAGAGAGGTAAATAACGGTCATGAATTATGTACGGGGAGCAGTGGTCAAGGTGAATAGTGGAGGCCCTTAACGCTGTTCACTTCATTAGCGATAACAGCCACGACTCTGGGCTTGATCACGCTCCCATCGACGGGCACAGGCTCATTAGCTGATCCTCTGTTCCGTTTTGTTTGTGCCCTGAATACCCTCCCTAAAAAAGGCATGAAAGGACGAACACACATGCAGACACTCACCTCAAACACATGCGGAAAGAGAGTGCACACACACACACACACAGACGCGTACACAAAACCACCACTTCATTTGAAGTGGAGGAGAGGTAGAGAGAGATAGAGAGAGGGAGAAATGTGTTTCATGTGTTTTTCTCTAAATTATTTAGCATTTATGAATAATTACGAATTAATTAGTATTAATAAAAAATAATGAATTATTTATTCATATTGAATATATATATTAGAAAGGCACTATATCATAATATATTAAATTATACATATTTTAAATATATCTTTCTACCTATATATACACCTACATACCTATCTCCTGGAGCTAATCTATCAGCTGTGATCCGTCCCTTGCAGGGTGCTGGTGAACGCCAGTGGGGCTCCGGTGCTCTGGCGTGTGGGGGAGGAGGGCTTCCTCCGCTCCTCCCTGCTGGAGGGCACCATGATGTGGTTCCAGGAGGCCGTGGATGGGCTGGTGGTACCAGAACACTCCCTGCCCCTGGGACAAAACTACTTCCTGAGTAAGACCCTGCCAGACACACACACACACACACACACACACACACACACACACACACACACACACACACACACACACACACACACACACCACACACACACACACACACACACACACACACACACACACACACAACAAAGACATAAACACTGTAAACAACAAAGATACTTAAACTAGCACACACACCAAACACATAAACGCATGCAAAGAACAAAGACACAAGCACACAAGCATGAATACACACACACAAACAATACATATTCATATAAATCTGCATAGGATCCTTACTTTTTGAAGTAATAGAAGAGCAGGTAGAGAGGAGAAAGTCTGCAAGGACATGTCTACTGTACCAATGAGAGGTGCCAGCAGGGTACCATCACCACTATTGAACTCTCAAAGAAGAACAGCTTTGACATCAAAGTACCCCTTTCACACGTTTTGCAATGACAGAAGACATCTTGGAGCTAATAAAATATAATTTTACATTCATTCTTTAAATGTCATTGAGGGAGAAGGGAATGCTATTTGAATACATGAATATAAATTGAATATTTGCATATAAAGAAAACACAAAACTCTACTATTTTCGTGTTTGTGATTGCGATTAATATTCAACCTTTGTTCGAATACGGCATACACACATGCACCCACACAAGCACCCACAACCATGCACCCACACACACACACACACACGCACTCACACACGCACACACGCACGCACGCACACACACACACCCACACGCAAACACGCACACACACAAACGGATGTTGTTCGAGACCATCACTTGGGATATTAAAAGCTTTTACTGGCGGCGGCAGGTGTTAGATGGTAGGGGTTAATGTGAGTCACGCTATCAGACTGGGGGGTCATGCTGCTGTCTCCATCAATGTGAGGCTGGCGGCCCCCTGGCAGTGGGGGACGGCTGGCTTACTCTGTCTCTGCAAGGGCTGGCTGGTTCCACATTGCTATGCTACAAGTACCCAGCGTTTACACAGACCCTACCCTAACCCGCCTGGACACTGACCTTGGTCATGTCTCACAGCAGCGTTACACAGCCTCTGTGACTGCTTAAATCAGCCAGGGAGCCAAGAGTCAGAAGAGGGGGGAGAGATGGGATGGATAGAGAGACAGGGAGAACCAGAGAGAGAGAGAGGGAGAGAGAGAGAGAGAGAGAGAGAGAGAGGGAGAGAGAGAGAGGGAGAGAGAGAGAGAGAGGGAGAGAGGAGAGAGAGAGAGAGAGAGAGAGAGAGAGAGAGAGAGAGAGAGAGAGAGAGAGAGAGAGAGGGAGAGAGAGAGAGAGAGGAGAGAGAGAGAGAGAGAGAGAGAGAGAGAGAGAGAGAGAGAGAGAGAGAGAGAGAGAGAGAGAGAGAGAGAGAGAGATTGATTCATACTGCTAAGGAGCCAGGCAGATTTATAAATTAAGGGAAGGAAATTGAGAACGAAGATAAGAAGGAGAAAGATAGAGGACAATAATAAAGGTGTAATTGAGAAAGATTAGAAGCCATTTTTCCTCTTTAGCTTTTGAAAAAGCATAATATGAGCAAAGATATAAGTGTTCATACTCTCGTACACGAGGCATGTTAAATGACTAGGGTAGGTAAGAAATTATGTTTGTACATGCACCTGCATATCTGCAAATGTGTGTGCATCTGTGTGTGTGTGTGTGTGTGTGTGTAGGTCTGTCCCGCTGGGATAATAGTTTATGGACTCGGATCATCGTCTTAATGTTGCCAGTTAATCTTTATTGCAATGTTATATTCATCGAGGACCCCCTGTAGCTGTCTGCCTTGATGCGGCTCCTAATACTACTTGATTTTATAGTGTGGGCACCAAGACACGGCAAAGATTTTTTACAAAGTTTTTATTTTGCTTTACTTGAGAGAGTTCACTTGGGAACATTATTTTCCCATTGTTTCCCATAGTAGTGAGGGCTACTTTACAAAGCATAATATTTTGCTCTGTATTCAAATCCTTTTTTTTCCTAACACTAATCATTTGACTGTAGTCATGCCAGTGCCCATGATTAACACCATGAGACGCACCTGTGTTTTCCCTACCGTTCCATCTCTGTGATAAAGGCCTTGTACTACATCAATCCTTTTCTATGTTCACAAATAAGCATAACTTTGACCTGTATTCAGGCATACTGCGTGTGGGCTCCCCCACTGCCCCGGAGGTGACACTGCGTCTCAACCTGACGGTGAAGGCCAGCAGCTGCGTGGAGCCAGGCAGCCGCTTCAGTGACCCACAATGCTCTGGGAAAGGAAAGTGCATCACGCAGCCTTCTGCGGTAAGTCCGGACCCTTCCATAGAGGATGTCCGCCGGTGAGCCAAGGCACGGATTCAACATGAAGACTTTTAATCAGTGAATCCAACATGAGACATTGAAATCATTGAATCTGAAACGTTAAATCCACACTGTGTGCAACATGAACAAAGATTAACTGAATCCGACTTTACACATTGAATTCAGTACACATTGCAGACATAGTTAACCTTCACACCCCTTCCATATACCACCATGGTAGGAGACATTAGGAAAAGAGGCTGGGGAAAAAAAGACGCTGGTTAAACTATAAAGAAGATGGCCTGGAAGTGTGTCTCCACTCTCTCACTTATCCAGTTACACAAATCTATTGATTTACACATTGAACAATGCAATGGCTAGCGAGCATATCCATGGCAGTGCCCAGCAATACAAACAACACCGATTTGTTTCTGATCAATGCACGCCGGCCCGCTTATGGTATCATGCTCACAGTAAAGCAAACAAAGAAGAGAGATGCTCTCTTATCAACTGGGGCGCCCAAACATCTTAAACAGGCCGGCATCTACTGCCCCCCCCTCCCCCCCAAACTAGAATAGGGAGAAGAAGTCCCATCAGAAAGAGCAGAACAAGCCAGTCATACACGGACAAACACAGAACCAAGAGAGGGCCAGCCCCGAGACAGGACAGGGCAGATCTGAACAACACGGCTCTGATCTCAGAGCACACTGAAGGCTGGCGACGGGAACCGGCCTGGGAGCTGAACATCATTGAGAGTTTATTTGTTCTGCGATTAAAGCCCTCGTTCTTCAGAGGCTACCAGAGGCTAAGAAAAGACCACAAAATCCACACCCCACCCGCGTTATGTACTGCACTGCAGTGCAATCTATTAATCATCACTCTTCATTCTGAGAGCCGCACACAAGCACACAGTATCTGTCGTTGCAAATAGAAGACAACTAAAGAATAACCTGGGTCATTTGTTCTGTGTCTCCCCACACCTCTGTTGCATGCGCTCTGTAATAAAGAGGAAGAGGAGGAGGATGAGGAAGAGTAGGAGAGGAGGAGGAGGAGCAGGAGGGGGAGGGGGATGGGAGCTCTTAGAGGAAGGGAGGTGGAGGGCTCTAATGGAGGAGCGATGGTGTGATAGTGAGGGGAGGCGCGCCGGAGCCGGGGGGGCTGCGCAGAGTTCTAGTGCCTGCAAAGCCCGGGGATTTGGGTGCAAAGGGTCTGTTTGTGCTGAGGCTGACGCTAGCTTAGCAAGTTTCACAATTTCACAGAGAAGGTTGGAGGAGGGGGGGGGGGGGGGGGGGGGGGGGTATAGGCGGTGTTTCAAAGGCCTTGCTGCCAAGAAGTAGCAAGAAAGTGTTCCCTTTCGTCTGAAGTCGTTAACCTTAACGCATGACAATAGCTGCCTCATTATCCCATTGTTAAAGGAGGGTTAGCTGTCGTACCGCACGACTGCAGCAAGAGCGCGGTGGTACTTTCTCTTTTTCTTCTTGCCTCATTATTTTGTCTTCATTCAGAATTCATATCGAATGAATGTACTCAGAGACGTCTCGAAACGACGAAAGTGTTCAACTTGTGTTTGTGTGTGTGTGTGTGTGTGTGTGTGTGTGTGTGTGTGTGTGTGTGTGTGTGTGTGTGTGTGTGCATATCTGTGCACGTCCCCCTGTCCCCATCCCTACCCTACAGAGCACGTTCTTCTGCGAGTGTGAGGATGGATACACAGGCATCTTCTGTGAGGAGTTTGACGCCTGCCACCACCGGCCGTGCCGCAACAACGCCACCTGCTCCGACGTACGGCAGGGAGACCAGGGGCGCAACTTCACATGCGCCTGCCCTGCAGGTGTGTGTTTGTGTGTGTGTGTGTGTGTGTGTGTGTGTGTGTGTGTGTGTGTGTGTGTGTGTGTGTGTGTGTGTGTGTGTGTGTGTGTGTGTGTGTGTGTGTGTGTGTGTGTTTGTTTGTTCTATGTAATAATAGTTAATAACGCATCAAAACAAACAAACAAACAATCCCATTAACATTTCCTGTAAAAATAATAATAAATTATTATTCTCTCAGTTTGTACATAAAAAATATTAATAATAGTAATAATAGTAATAAATGGACAAATTATAGGACCATCATACTTATGTTGCACTGTTTGAATAAACGACGTGGTACTATGGTGCATCCACATGTTAAACTCTGTGGAGACACGATTCTACTCTCTGTTGTGCTGCACACGAAGATTTGAAAGGTTTCATTGAGATGCATGGAGACCCACTTAGGGCTTAGAACTTTACCCACATAGAGAACAACATGGAGCTCTCCTCTTTGTGTCGGAGAAAGACTCTAAATGAAGGAGATGGAGAGCCTTTGATGTCGTCAGTGAGACCTATTTTGGAATCCAAACACACAGCGAGGGCAGGCTAGCAGGGACGTGTGAATTATCTGATGTAGTTGGAGCAGACGACTCGTCACAAGCTCTCCCATAAGTCTATGTGCCCGCTAACCATCCCTTCATGAGGTTATGTATGAGTGAAGCTGGTGTTTCTCGTATTACGCTACTGTTACAAGGTACCAGGTATATGGATACCTCATCCTTTTTAACCTGCTTTTTAACAGAGGTGGCCAATGTTTTTTTTCTTGTTTATGAGGGAAACCAGGCTGGTTTTGTCACATTGTCCATGGATGACAAAGACCATGATATGATGGTTATGTCATTAGTCAAAATTGTATTGATAAGCACGTGAACATACATTGAAGACTATTATTCCTGTTTTTTCACAAATTCTGTTAGGTTGCCTAAAAAATTCAAATAGGCGAGAAGAGGGATAATCTTTTACAACAGCATATGCCGACAGATTGTTTCGTGCAATAACACAGCTCTCCCCATCTGCATTATTGGATCATTTGAGATAAGTAGTAATGCAGCTGAAAACAAGCCCGCTTCAGCCCAGAGCGCAAGGAACAACACCGTTATCTCTGCCAAAACACCCCTGCTGGCAAAGTGGACAACTGAGTGTCTCTGTTGGCCTTCTAGGTTATGAGGGGGAGAGGTGCCAGTTTCTGGTGGACCACTGCCTGTCCCAGCCCTGCAAGAACGGAGCCACCTGCTTCAGCAGCCAGGCAGGACCCAGGTGCTACTGCTCTGAAGGTGAGCTCTCC
>NC_079427.1:12632448-12679948 GCF_026213295.1 Gadus chalcogrammus | reverse complement strand
TGCTTCTCCTGGCCACCATCTTGAATCATTGTATTCTTCATCTCTTTGTCTCGCTGTCTGTTCACCCCACCCTACTCCTCTCACATCCTCTGTTGTCTGGTTGCCGCGGTTGCTTTGCATCTGTTTGTGTGTATCAATGTGTGTGTATCTGTAGTGTGTGTGTGTGTGCGCGCGTGTGTGTGTGTGTGTGTGTGTGTGTGTGTGTGTGTGTGTGTGTGTGTGTGTGTGTGTGTGTGGGTGTGTGTGTTTGTGGCTCCGAGCAGTGGTTCAGGCTGTGACAGAGCTACTTTGCCAGATGCTCTGGTCCAATCAAATAGCGATGCTCTGCCAGGCCTGTCTAATGGGATCTCTGAGATTGGCGATATGCAATTAGTTTCCCAGACATTACCTTACCGAGAACATGCGTACACACATGCACACTCATGCATTCGCGCAACGCACACACTCACACACACGCACCCACCAACACACAAAACTCCCCCCCACACACACACACACACAAGCACACACAGACACACAAGCACACCCACACACACACACACACACACACACACACACACACACACACACACACACACACACACACACACACACACACCACACACACCACACACACCACACACACACACGCACACACACACACACACACACACCTTTAGACAACAGATGGAATACTGATGAGGTAGATAAAAGGTCATAACTGGGTATTTGTATTAGTGTGTGTGTATGTGTTAGAGTGTGTGTCCGAAGGCTTGTGTGTAAGCTCCTCCTGGTAATATAAAAGGGCTGCAAGGGAATTGAGACAGAGAAGGGTCTAATTTACACACTCAAACACAGACGCACACACAAAGACACACACACACACACACACACACACACACACACACGCACACGCACACGCACACGCACACGCACACGCACACGCACACACACAGAGGAAGACTACGTGCTTTGGTTTGCTGGCTCTGTGACAGAAGCAGAGCACCACTGGGCGTGTGTGCAGACGGGCTTCCATCCCCCCGCTATCTGCCCCCCTGCTCAGGGGGGCGGCGGCGGCTGGGGATCAGTCTCCCCAGCCCCTCATAAGGCAGCCCCTGCCTGGGAAAGAAACTTGACATTTCCCTGACATTCTCCTCCAAGGACCTGGAGGGCTCCAGCCCAGGCTCCTCGTTTATTCCCCTTCCCCTCACCAAACAACCATGTTAGCTGTTATAGGCCGCCGCCGCGCTAACTTTACTTTCCTTCACACGCATCTAGCACGCACATGTACACAGGCATACGCATTCACATACGCACGTGCACTCACACACGAGGCAAGTGAGGCATAATTCTGCCAGTAATCCTAGAGATGGGAGTCGTCTAAACTAATTATTGGAAGCTGGGGGGAAAGTCACTGAGAGTCAGTGTATCTGTTGATAGCTAGGCGACAGGCTATCAAAACATTAAAAGAAAACAGATGGTCAGTAGGTATCAGTGGTTTCACCCAATTGTATAAATGTGAGTAGGTACAGAAAGGCACATAAGTTATCCATCTCTCAAATCTATTGTAATCTACTCTTGGCAATGTCATACCCATGTTGGTAATCTTCCAATATGTGTATTATCCACCAGTTACGTCAGCAGATCACCTGTCTCACCACTCCTCAATGTAGTGTTCTCCCTCTGCATCGACCTGTAACTATGACAGTATATCTTTTAGTCTCCGGTGTACTTGCAGGTACATCATCGTCCTTTGAAATAAAACGCTCTGTTAATTTGCTGCAGCCTGCCACCAAAAAAAAAGGAAAAGCAGGAAAGCAAAAAGATGACTTTAAAGTCTGTTGACGTCTGTGTGCGTTGACCTTGGGAGTCACACGGTGTGGTGTTCTGACGTCAGACCCTTTTATTTCCTCCCCTGCATCAATACGCTGCTGCCATCCAATGGTGGACATTTACACTGCATTTCATGTAGGAACCTGTCTCAACATGTAGAGACGTACAGGTGGACTGGGACTTCACAGATAACACATTGGTGTTTACAGTCAGTGTCTCAGCTTTTTGGAAAGGGAATACAGGGTATACAAGGGTATACAGCCATATGTTGTCGTCTTGACACATTAGCGAGCGTAACCTTGTGAGGCGTCCGTTTATTGCCGTCTAAACCATGTGCTGTTAACATCAAACAGTAGCTTTAATAACCAGGCGGGGATGCGTTAAATCCCCTGTGACTATGAAGAAACCGGGCGCGGTGAAGGTCATGGAGGAGAGTGGGAGAACAAAATGGAGGGAGAGTTGAGTAACCTTGTGATTCTTTGGGATTCCTCCCCCATTAGGCTACCATGGCCTGTACTGTGAGGAGGAGTACAATGAGTGTCTGTCCGCCCCCTGCCAGAACTACGCCACATGCAAGGACCTCATCAACGCTTATGAGTGTGTGTGCACACCGCAATTTCAAGGTAGGTGTGTGTGTGTGTGTCTGTGTCTGCTTGTGCTAATGGATGCAGCGATATTGCATGTTTTGTTGCACTAACTTAAGTGCAATATATACATGATGTATATGGTGTGTGTGTCTGTGCGTGTGCGTGTGCGTGTGTGTGTGTGTGTTTGTGTGTGCGTGTACGTGTGCGTGTGCGTGCGTGTGTGTGAGTGGGTGCATGCATGCATATTAATGATAAAATGCTATCTGTGGGTTTTCCCTGTTAGGAAGACACTGTGAGATTTACAAAGACCCCTGCCTGAAGATGCACTGCGTGAACGGAGGAAGCTGTGAGAGCACAGGCCTCAACACATCGTGTGTGTGCCCACCAGGATTCACAGGTAGGGACCCACTCACCACAGCCCTACACCCTCCATGCCAGGAGTATATATGTCATTAGCCTTAGCCTTTCAATTTAGGTCAGTTAATTTGCAGAACGTACATGATATATGCACTCGCTGGCCGCAATGCACGCCTAGAATTTCGTTGCATTTTAAACTTCTTTCTGGGTATGTGGAAAGCAAGGCTGACTTGTTATGTTATGAAGTCAGCGCTAAATGAAATGGAATCATCTTCTCTACCAGGGGACCTTTCAGACCCGTTGGGGTTCCTGATTTGATGCACCGTTTTGTCCCTGTCGGCCCAAATGATCATCATCTACAGCCTAAAGTGATGCTTTCTTCCACCCAATCAGGGGAGAGCTGCGAGGTGGATGTCAACGAGTGTGACAGCGACCCTTGTCACCACGGCGGCACCTGCATCGACCAATCAAACAGCTTCACCTGCCACTGCCCCCCCGGCTGGGTGGGACCCTGCTGTGAGATCCGTGAGTCAGCCTGCGGAGAACCCCATGATGAGCCATTACATCTAAAGACAGGCTCTGTCAACAAGGGCTTGTGTGTGTATTCATCTTTGTGTGTGTGTGTGTGTGCGTGCGTGCGGCTACGCCTCTGTGTGTGTGTGTTTGTGTGTGTGTGTGTGCGTGCGCGCGGCTACGCCTCTATCTGTGTGTCTGTGTGTGTGTGTGTGTGTGTATGTGTGTGTGTGTAGACCTGCAGTGGAAGCCGGCGCACCCCGACGACAACCTGACCACCATGCCGCGCCACTCGCTGTACATCATCATCGGCGCCCTGTGTGTGGCCTTCGTCCTCATGCTCATCATCCTCATCGTGGGCATCTGCCGCATCAGCCGCATCGAGTACCAGGGCTCGTCCCGCCACGCCTACCAGGAGTTCTACAACTGCCGCAGCATCGACAGCGAGTTCAGCAACGCCATCGCGTCCATCCGTCACGCCAGGTCAGCCCGCAGCGGCCGCCCAGAGCTCCCCTCTTTATACCGCCGGATCATTTATGCAGCGTCTGATCTGTAACAAACACGATTCAAGTGTTGGACTTGAACTTGAATCAAGGCTCCAAACATTTGCCACAGCTTTCTGTTAAGAATGTATAATCGGCTTGCCCTGGTGGTTCACCGGGTGGAGTGCGTACCATTAAGGCCCAGTGCTGAGTGCAGAAACCTGGGTTTGAATCCTACCATGGTCATTTGCGGCATGTCCTCCCCTCTACCTTCCATACCTTCCTCTCTGCCACACTCTATAATAAAGCATAAAAAGGGATCTTTAAAAAAAATGATGTATGTCTGTGATGTATGTCTGTCCCATTTTTTTATTTTACATTTCTCGTTCTTCTTTTTTTGTTATCTGTTAACGATTGTCCTTTTTAATGTTGTTACATGGGGTTTCTTCCTTTGTAAGGCACTATGAGACGGCCTTGTGTTTGAAGGGTGCTGAATATGTAAACATGCCTTGCCTTGATGTTCAAAAGGGAAATAAATATCAAGCTCCATCGTCTAAGAAATTCAGTGTAAATGTCGTTGGATAAAAGCAGCCCGCTATGTACCTGATACTAATACTAATTCTATGTGTTTTGTGGTTAGGTTCGGCAAGAAGTCAAGGCCTGCGATGTACGACGCCACTCCTATCACATACGAAGACTACAGCCCTGATGACAAGCCCCTGGTCACCCTCATCAAAACGAAAGATTTGTAAAACAATACAGGGGAGCTCACAACCAGATCCCATCTACAGTATATCCACAAAAATACAGAATACACACGTACAACCAAAAATAATGTACTCAAGTATTTCTTTAGAAGAAAAAATAATAATAAAGCAGCAGAACAAAATTGAATGTAAAGCGGAGAAGAAATAGAGTAAAATAAAAATAAAAACACAAAAGTGTAGTAAAGTAGTAGAAAATATGGAATTTGATACGTATATTTTCAAAGTCCATAATAAGGCTATGTTGTAGCATCAAAGTATTCTTTGCATTTCATTTAGTTTGGTCGGTTATGGCAGTCATGCCGTCCACTTTGTTTAGGGTCTCAGCTGTGCAATAGGAGAGCGCCTGTAATCCTCCCCTCCCCCCCCCCCCCCCCCCCCCCCCCCGGACCCTGTCTCCAGACGTAGGGCCCAGCCAAACACCAAAAACACACCATTTCCAATTATCGACTCAACAGGGGATGTTGCAAGCTGTCATGGCAGGTGTTGTTAGAAGTAGACACACTTCTCGTAGTGCAAACACTGTATGTCTTTCTCTATTTAAAAAGATGAGCAGTAGGCCGCCATACTCAGTGCATGGGTATAGATTTGATGTTTTATCTAAGTTCTTTTTCCGAGAACTCTCTTCTGGTATTTTTCCGTTGTGGTCGTATATCTGTGTGTCACATTTGTGCCACCGTTTTTTTTAAAATTATATTCTCTTGGGCAACTTGTGGTTGGTAGATCAAACTTAAAAATATGTAACAAAGCAACCGTCCAGTAAATGCTGATGTGAACATGCGTTTTTCTTTTCTTTCTTAGTAGTTACTGTTTGCACCATTGACTGCACTATACTAAAGGTCCTGTACAAGTAAAGTGTAAACGGTGTTGAATAGTTTGTTCAAGTGGGTCCGACTGCAGGGGGATGGTTGGTCTGTCGGGGCTGGACTCAAGGGGGGGCTGTTGAGCAGGGGGTTGGGGGGATATACGAAACAACGGGTTAAAGAGCAACTACACACTTAAGATAACATTTTAGTTTTCTGGGGTCTGAAGGGCTTGTTTGAGATTGATCCAACTGTCTCAGAGTAGCTGTTTCTGATACTTTGGCGTTCTCTCATGAATGAATAGCGAGAAATCAGTAGATACCAAAAGTAAGTTATAAGAATAGAATTACAGAACAATCCTTTATTTTATTAGTATAGCACTTTACCAGGTGCTGAAAGATACACCAATTATAATATATGAATACCTTTCACAAAACTAAATAAATGAACATACCCGTAAAAACAACAGGATTTGAACAAACCAAATAGCAACAGAAGCTCCATTCACACCATTGAGTTGAACCTTCAGATTAGAGAATAGCTCCCAAACAGAACAGTTGATAACAAGGGGATGTGGATATAGAACTTGAGAGAACGGGAGGGTGGTGACAACGGTGGGGGTTAAGACAACGTAGCAGGCGATGGCTCGACGACTCGGTATGTGTGTGTGTGTGTGTGTGTGTGTGTGTGTGTGTGTGTGTGCAGGGCCGTTGCTACAAATCCTGGGCCCCTATACAAGAGGTACTGATGGGCCCCCCTGCGCTGAATTGTTGACGGGGGGGGGGGGGGGGGGGGGGTGGAAGGAGCAATTGTTGACGGGGGGGGGGGGTGGAAGGAGCAATTGTTGACAGGGGGGGGGGGGGTGGGAAGGAGCAATTGTTTGACGGGGGGGGGGGGGGCTGGTAGTTTTTTTTTTAAATTATTATTATTATTTTTATTTATTTTATTTTATTGCCATGGGCCCCCCCTGGGCTGTGGGCCCCTAGAATCATCACCTTTCACCCCTTTACGACGGCCCTGTGTGTGTGTGTGTGTGTGTGTGTGTGTGTGTGTGTGTGTGTGTGTGTGTGTGTGTGTGTGTGTGTGTGTGTGTGTGTGTGTGTGTGTGTGTGTGTGTGTGTGTGTGTGTGTTGCCCTGCAGTTGGACGACTTTGTCTGTGCCCCTTTGCCGTCGCATTCAAGGCCGAGCCAAGTGATGGATGTGTCAGTAGGGCCTGTGAGACATCACATCTCTCTTCTCTTTTACTTTGTTATTTCCAAGACAGAAACCACATGTCTACCTATTATCTATGTTGAATGATGTAATAAAGTTTCAACTTAACACAACCTACACCCCTCTACATGAGTTGTTTCTGTTCACACACACACAATGGATTTAAAAGAACGGCTTCCACAGCGGGCATCAGATGGGACCACTTAACAGAATGGACTGTCAGATATGAGTTATAGATAGCCCCTTATAGATAGCCCTGGCACTTGTGGTCTCGATTTGAGGGCCACGTCTTTTAATCATTGACCTTTGCCCTCCGTGGACCCTGGAGCAAACCTCAGTTCCTCTCTTTCTCAACACGACAGGCTGATAGAGGGGTGTTTTGAGACGGACTGACAAGCAGGGGAATGTAGGGAAGATATATGTGTGTGTAAATTGTACATATATATATAGATATAGATATAGATAGATATATATAGCTAGATATATTTTACAGTGAAGATCTAAGTAAATTTGCCTTAATGTGTTTGTGTGAGTGTGTTTTTGTGCATGTATGTGTGTGTTAGTGTGAATATGTTCTTCAGTGTGTGTGTGTGCATGCGCGCACGCGTTTGTGTGTGTGTGTGTGTGTGTGTGTGTGTGTGTGTGTGTGTGTGTGTGTGTGTGTGTGTGTGTGTGTGCATTTGTACACATGGGTAGGTTATATGTGTGCTGTGTTTATTGTAGCATTTACAATTATATTACATAAAATAAATAATAATACCGAATAAATAATAATAGAAAATAATCAAATGATTCATGAAGATTTACAAAAAAAATTGTTTTGATAAACAATTAGATTTCGCAATATATTTTTTCTGTTTTTTTTATTTATTTCGAGGAGAATGACTATTTTTGTGCGTGGATACCATCATATTTTACTGCCTTCCCACACGAGAAAGATGCCAAAATATGTATCCTGCTTTCAAATGGTCAGGACTTACAATACTTATGCCTTACAATGTATGTAGGGATTTTGCATGGTCGATAGTTTTTTAACATTCCTGTACACAGGCTGTTAACTGCTTTCTTTTCCAACCACGGCCTGCACTCCTTACACGTTTGTTTAACGTCAGCGTCCTCTGCTGGCGGCACGGTGTACTATATGCGGGCGGAGCAACGTAGTCTTCCTACGGATCCATTGGAATTCACTGTCCGCTATTCAGCTCGGACTGAAGGAGGGAGGAAAGCGGCAAAGACGAGCAGATGTTAACTGGACTACAAAAGAGAACAAGCTGTAGTTAAGGCGGAAAACCTTCGATTCGTCTAATATGTGGCAGCCTGCGTCGGAGCGATTGCAGGTAAGCTACGGGTGTGTGTATTGCAGACACAGAGAGAGCGAGAGAGAGAAAGCAGTGGCAGAGAAACGTTTCATAGCTGTGTTCCCAGCAGTTGCAACCTACCGCTTTGGGTCTAGCCTGTAGACTTGCTCCGTTTGTTGCAGAATATAAAAATAGGCTACACGGCCTACCTTTGTACAAAGAGACTCCCTTTGTTAGTGTGCGCCAAACCTAGGGAATCCCAGCTCAGTGCAAGAAAACAATCGCTTTGCATGGTCTGAATTTACGTCTCTCCTGCTGCCACCCTGATTATTTCAATCACTCGAAAGTGTGCTACGTTAATGCGTTAAGGCTATGGTAGGGTTCCAATGCATGCAACTGTAGGCCTATTACATTTCAGATCCCCCGTTTGAAATGCATATGGTGAATTCATGTACCCTGAATCGATTTTTTTGGGGGACACATGCCTGGTTAATCACCCTTAAAGTCCACATCGTATATAACCTGTGAAAGTCATAGGCCTAAGGGCAGCGGTAGGCCCTGCATCTGTTGTCAAATGTTGTTGGCCTGTTGATGGGCCTATTAAGCGATCAAGGCTAAAAAGGCCCTTTTTGTGTTTTTATTTTTTTTATAATTCTGCTGGAATATGGCCAAAATTCCATTAACCCACACCGTGACGCCAATGACCTGTTTGGAAATAATAATAAAAAAATGTTAATGACACGTAGTTTGATCTCCAGGGGCGAGGGGCAAGCCGTGCACCGAGCCCGGCTTCACGTCCTCTCAGGCGTAATGCTATCCAGATGTCAGGGTGTCGACTGCTTGCCAAGTGAACTTGCACAATCTACACTTGGGGTCTTGCCCAGGCGTCAAGAAGATAGAATCGCATAAAAAAAACTCTTGGAAAATCCACAGATTCAAGTGACTGTAGTTTACACTTGACTACATCGCGCTAAACGCTGCGTTTAGCTGCAACTTAATTTCCAATGGAATGTGTGAATAGGCCAATTATTTCCGTTTTATGTTTCGAATTTTAACAATATCAAGCATCGGTAACATCCTCCTTTCAATATTTTCCACTATAAGTGATTCAAGGCTTAAAAGCAACCACGCCATTATTTGTGGGCCCTTTCTTCAGTCAGTGTGGGGTCCCTACCCTACCCTTTGCAGGGCCTCCTCCTAATCCATTCACTTCAAAAATGTTACGAAAGATGTTGACATGTTGCTCTTGCTCAGTGCTGCGGTGTGGACAACGTCGAGCTAGCGCCGTTCTCTGTGAGAATGATGGAGCACAAATGAACAACTCTTGAAAATAGCAGACCACCTCAAAAATGTTGTTTATTGTTTCGTTTTTGGCATATTGTGTTTATAGACTACACCAAGACTCTGGAATCCTTCATAAATGTTCAGGCTGAATAGTTTTTTCACCCCCCAAATACTATATTATTTGACCTCTTATTTTAATAGGTTCCAATTGATAGCAACTGAGAGCAGCCATATTGCATATGCAAGACAGGAGACTGAGTTTTGTTGCCACAGAAGTGAATGGGCCATATCTATTTTTTTGGTCGTCATGGCAACAAGCATCCACTGTGAACCCTTTCAACAGACGTTGTCAGGCTTCACCTTTCTGTACCAGAAATGGCATTTGGATATTGCCTACTTGTCTTATCTGTGTTCTTTTTAGTCTTATTTAACCATGGCGTCTTCTCTACAGTTTTCTCTCCTGTTTCCATAGCAACGAGAGAGACTATCATCCCCCCTCTGTTTTGTCGGGGGCTACCTATTGCTTCACGTCTCATTTTTATAATGACAGTATTAAATGTCTACAAATAGAATGTACTGGGAAAACAGGAAGTGTTGATGTAGGATTGCCTGTGCTCTCTTTTCGGCTTATGTCTATACATCACCACCACCACCACCACCACCACCACCACTACAGCCTGTCTGTATCTTCCTCTCCTCCACCCCTCCTCCTTCTTCTCTCTGACCACATCCCTCAATCAGTCTGAGAGGCCCGGGCTCCCTGGCACTTAGCAACTGTATCAGTTCAAATGATTGCACAATGTGTGCTGGTTCACAGTCAGACAGACAGACAGACAGGGAGACGCAGACAGAGACCGAAGCATGCAGACAGATGGAAGTCCAAGGTTCCTCTTTTAACATCTCCTTCGGTCGGCAGTTTGTTCTGAGACAGAGGAGCTGTTTTTGCCCTGTGTGTGTGAACCTACAGACAAAGGGACCCGTTTCTCTGTACAGAAATAGCCAGCTGAGGGAAAGCATCAAACCGCCACCCCGGGTCTATCTCAGTTGACTGTCATGTATACATGTGTCTGCTTGTCTGTCTGTGTCTCTCTGTCCTGGTTGGTTTTGCTCTATTTTCATTTGTTTAGTTTCACCGGCCCTCTTTGACTTCTGGTGTTGTCTCCACATTGGTCGGCTGAGTTATTTTATTTTTTTTCTTGTCTTTCTCTTCTTTCGTCTGTCTCTGTTGGTCTTTGAGGGCAGACGGTGACCTCTTTGACATCAGGTACCAATGAGAAGGGCTGGAATAGTGTTTTCATGATTACTTTGGGCTTCTACCAGTGCAGGGGCATACAGGGCTTCTCTGAAGGCTGTTGGTTTTGGCTCTGAATCCATAACACATTTACATATTGGTATAATGCAACAGTTTGAACCATTTTTTGTTGTTTAAACTTTTGAAACTACTTAAAAACGTGTTTTGTTTTTATTGTTTCAGACATGGGGAAATTGTTAATTTTGTTGGATATAATATGATGGGGTCGTGCCATTTGGTTCCATCAACAAATTCATGATCAAGTGGATTTAGATGTTCTCAGACAGCTTATTTTCAGTGTTTTTCCTGACTGCGCTTTTTATGTGTTGCTAAAATGGAGAAGCCAAGCTGCTCTTCCATGTCATTTGCCGGCAGATTGGATGTGTTCGGCTGTTGTGTTCTGCTCTCGTGTGGGCTCTTTAAAGATGTGGGGGTGGGTAAGCTGTTTGCGTCAAAGAGCTGGTGATTATTTTATTGCGAGCCGGAGATTGCCACCCCCAGGATCTGTTTGGGAAGTTTCTGTTTCATCTGGGCCCTTTTCCTGCCAACCCACCAATCACAGCTTCCCATCTTCTAACATCCCATTTGTGACATGGCTTACCCTCCAATCAAATGTCTGAAGAAGCGAGCTTGTCCTCCTCTTCAGGGTCTGGCCCCTGAGACCTCCTACAGCCCGCGTCAGGGTGTGTAGACCATTCAGACATGTTTCCTCTTGTAAACTTGAGGATCGGAGTAGGGGCAGGCAGTGAAAACACATAAGGACTTCCCTGCCGTGTAGCTGCCGCCCATGCCTCAAGCATGCCATGACCTTGGTTGGGTTGTACATATTGGTTGTACATTTCTTAATGGTCTGTGTCCATCCTTTTACACATACGTTTATATGGGCACAATCATTTAGACCTACACTGTTTTATTTGGCAGGTCCTGCACTTTTTATATTTGTATAATGAATAATGACCAAGTCGCGGTCCAAGACTAAATAAAGAGATGGCCCTGCCTCCTCCTCTTCGTCTGTATAAATGTCAACGTGCAGTGCAGCACAGAACTGGGTTACTGCTCCTAAAAAGACAAGTGTGGACATCATGTTTCCCTAGAGATGTCAGTTGAGTTGAGCAAAGACAATAATAATAGTCTGGAATGTGTAAAGTTTCCCAAAAATTGCATGAAAAGCAAACTTTTCTTTGCCTAGAATGCAACTTGTCTTCATAGGCAGACTAATAAATCTTAGCGGTTTGCTTGGACATAGTTTTGCTTGGCCTTTCACATCTACTCTTGAGGGAATGTTGTGTCTTGTTGTGGATGCTAGCGTTTAGAAAGAATGTTGCCTCCTGTTGTTTGGAGGGGATTGGGACAACAGTAGTCTGTTCTTTCCATCCATCCATATTTAACTAAGAAACAACAAGCAACATCTGCTACCGTACTCAAAAGTTATGGGTTCCGTAGTTACCTATTCTGATTCCCTAGAAAACTTGCCAGTCTTTTGACAGTTGCTTAACAGTGACAATTTTTGTTTCTAATTTTATTTTATTTATTTGTTAGTTGTCAAACCAGTATTTTCGGTTTGGCTCGCCATTGATACCAGTTGCGGCTGAGTTACAGCACATACCTATTCCCAGAAAGACAAGCAGTTAATGAAGCAAGTTATTTATTTCTCTTGCAAGTTGCAGGAGAGGGAATACCCTTTGAGGTGATTAGAACGGTGCAATGTCCTCTTGGTAAAGAACCAGGATTACAAATGAAAAACGCAGGCGGCAGGGACTGGGGAGCCTTGTCTTCCCATACCAACGCTTGGCAGATGTACCACATCTGGAACACAGCTTTGACCACTCTTTTATCTCGATGGTTCATCCATGTGTGTCTGGGAGTCTGCGTGTGTGCGTGAAAGTACAAAGTAAGTTTGTGTGAGGAGGACACATGTGCACTCATCAGGGTAATGTAACAACATCCGCATACCATTTGTTTGTTGTTTGGTTGTACATGAGGAACAGGAAGGGGCTTCGGCCATAATGATGCCATCTTTTTGTTATTTTTTGGATAGTACAAGAAATGCAAATAGTTGACATTAGCTTACCAGACTAAAGTCTAATGTGTATTATTAGCTAACATTTTCCTTTTTATCTGTCTAATAGAGTTGATTTGTGTCCTTCCAAGTAATGCATTTTATGTTTCTTGCTGATTCTTGGTTGTGATTGAAGGCAAATGACATTTAAAAGTCTGGATGGCTGGTGGGTTGTCCTGGTGGGTGGGGTGGTATGGTATCTGCCAACAACTTAGCTTCTGCTTGACTTTACCGTGAGATTGACCCGAGACCCTACTCCCATGCAGAAAGTTCTCACTTCAGCGTCTGAAAAATGTGTATTCGCCGTCTGTGACCTGTTAGAGTCATCAGTCCCCCCCATAACAGCTGTCATGTCTGAATGTCAACCTTCATAATCAGATGTAATGTCTCAAACTCAAAGGTTAGCTTACGATCAAGGGCGGTAATACTGCATTTAAGATGAATGTAAACATAGTCCTTGTGTTTGTGTTGTCGTTTTCATCATTTCATAGTTCTAATACATAACTTTTACCATTCAAAGTTGGATGAAGCTTTTAAAATGGCGGATGATCTGTTAATAATGGTTACATTTTGATATTCTCCAATAAAAACTAAAATATACAATATGTAGTTATATTTGCCTAAATGGACATTCCAGTCTCCAGTGATTTTCTGTTAAAAGGAGCAGTACTTTGAATACTAGTTATATCATTTTGATAATTTCGAGGCCACGTTCTCATTATTCTGTCTCTCTTTAGGCTCGAGATCTGGAAGGAATTTGGTCTGTTTGACAAATGTGGAAAAGTAGGGCCATGTTTTGACAGGTTTTGTATTGCAGTTAAATCTAAAAATTGTATCCCTAGAGGAATCACAATGTTGCGTGTATTTAAACGAACTTGACTAAGACTGGAACATTCCTTGATATCACATGTAGATATTTTATGAAGATAAACAACTCAACTCAACATTGCACTGCATATAATCAAATTGGGCTATCGGTGTATGTAAGGAAGAGGATAACACGTGAATATATATCTGAATGTGCTTTTTCCTAATCTTGCAGGACCAATGTTACTGACTTGTTGTTTTAACCCTGTACTTCTAGAGTGAGGGAGAAACCAGATCTTGCTCTAGCAGGCATATAGGGGAAGCCTTCTACATTTCAAGACGTCTGCCTGGCTATTAACTGATTGTCTGCTACATCGGAAAGATGTGACCATTGTTTTCAAATGGCCCCTCTGAAAACCTCCAGTGTTGGATCTGGTGTTTGGAATTCAGGCATGAAAGCCGTATCAACACTGACACAGGATCCAAGACAGTTCTGCTGTGTAGTGGAGTGTAACTTTCAGAAACACATGTCGCATTAAAGAATGAAATCCATCCAGGGATGTTGGCAAACGGTCCAGATGTGTACCAAACAGTGGAGATATATACTTTCAGGGGCTTCTTTTTTGCTGCCTCAAACGTTATTATCCTGACAAGTATAGGGATGGTAAAACTGTATGGGAAAATTCTTAATAAAAGTGTGATAAACCTCAAGCCAAATAAATAATTCTGGAAGTCAGTGGATAGACTGCCCCCACATTTGTCAAAATGTTGGTTCATAAGTTCAGATTCTGAGGTGCTCATTCTTTCTAAAACAACAAATGGAGCTACCAACCACAGTATATTTATGAGTAGAAGTCTTGCATTTAGTTTACGCGATAACATCAACAATAAAAAATAATAGCTATTTATATCGAGGGTATCCAATTGTTTCAAGGCTTGCCTCCAGGTTACATTCCCCAAAGAGTTTGTAAAGCAATTTGTGTCCTACAGACCAGAAAACCACAACTACACAGCCACAATTACTGATACATTGCCACCATTTTACTAAATGCGGTTTTGGACAAACCACCACTACATCTTGCACTTTTTTTTTCAAAACGCCACCAGAGAAGAAGAAAGAAATGATGTGTCTGTGACGATGGGCAAAAGTTGTTAATTGAACGAGTGTTTTTGTTTTCTTGTGGATGCCTCCGGCACCATCCAAAATCTTTTAAATGTACGTACAAATAAACCATTCTTTACAGAATGCATAATTAAACACAAATCAAAAATTGTATTCAGTTGGTTGGATGCCAGTATCCCTGTACAGTAGTCGTTCCCTCTTGGTAGGGGGTACACAGGGGCTGTATCACTGTCCCTGCACCCCCACCACCACCACCACCAAACCGCCTCCGCGACCGCAGGAATGTGTTGCGCTGCGTGGAGGCCGTAAAGCGCTGACAAGGAGGTCAGCGAGCATTACACACATGTGGCTTTACTTTCACAACTTCTTAGCCCTGTTAACTCCTCTTCTGCCCTCCTTTTGTGTTTTCCATCCTCCCACTGTGCCTCCTCACACACACACGCACACCTTACTGTTCTACTCCACTGCCACCCTTGCTCCCACTCACTGTCTCTCCTCTAACCTCCACCTTTTCCCCTCCCTTTTTATTCGTACTGTTTCTCTAAATGGTTTTTTACGGTGAATGTGTATGCTGCCCTCTGCACCACTTTTAAAATAATTAAATAATTTAATTGAGATGCGTCTCCCTAATTAAGAACCGTGAAGCAATAGGTTCTTTGTGAACAAATTGAGACTAGTTTTTTCAACCACATAGGTTTTACTTGAGGTTAACTTTGACCAAATAAAGGTAGTCAATCCCTTAAATTCTTCCCATACCAGCAGGTGCCACCGACATCAGAAAGCTACATCAGCCCCTTAACCTTGACCCAACCATCCATTTTAAATGCTTTCCGCGGCTGTGACTTCCCCGCCGCCGTTCACTACGCAAGCCAGTCCCACGACCATTGGACCCGGCAGACATACCAGAGGCCTTTTTAATTTCTGCTGAAGCTGTGAAAGTCCAGATTTCATTAGCCGCTGCTCAGTTTTGTCTTGGTTATTCAGCGGAAGCCCAGAAATTCCTCCGCCTTGCGTCTAGCCGGGGCCAGACTGAACATGTGGTTGTGCTTGGCCACTTGGAGCTATAGGACCTGCTACTCTACACGGGGCCGGCCGCCCACAGGCCCACACCTCCTGTTGTCATTGCACTTCTTACGCCAAGCTCCCTTTCATGTGCTCTCCAAGTGCAACCCATGGATTATGTTGGGCTTGGACTCTACACGTGGACATCACTTGTATTATTGTTAT
This sequence comes from Gadus chalcogrammus, assembly GCF_026213295.1. Taxonomy (NCBI): domain Eukaryota; kingdom Metazoa; phylum Chordata; class Actinopteri; order Gadiformes; family Gadidae; genus Gadus; species Gadus chalcogrammus. Next base: position 12,664,328 of record NC_079427.1, on the reverse strand, counting down.
TTGAGTGGGAAACTGGCACCGCTTCTACTACTAGAAACGGCCCCATTCCAAAAACTCTTCTCCCAATAAACTGCTCTAGATCCAATGGTGCTAGGCGGAAACTCTGAAAGGATGATTAGCTATTTCACGCATTTATTGACGTGTACATCTCTCATGCAAGTTCCGGTTTCCTGTGCGCGCCCTCAAAGTTGCTCAATGTTTTCCCAGGTCCGAAATAACACAAACCACTCCTTCTTTTTCATTGTCTTCCGGACACGATTCACATGTTTCCAGACTTAGTTGTGTTCTTTTCCAGAGCTGTTAAGCCACCCACAAGCTATTCTCGGGCTGCCCGGATTGACCTTCAGACCGTAGTTTAAACTCAACTCTGTCTTGTGTCCCTTAGCACTTCCAGACCATGCTGAAGACCAAGCTGAATGTGCTGACGCTGAGGAAGGAGCCGTTGCCCACGGTGATCTTCCATGAACCCGAGGCCATCGAGCTGTGCTCCACCAATCCGCACGCGAAGAGCAGGACTCACGCCGGATACAAGGTAGTATGCGCCGATATTTCATTGCCAATGAAAACTGTTTTTACATTTGTTGATTGCTTTTAATTGCCTAAAATGGTTGTCTGTTTCTATAAACTCATTTGTGTACAACCTTATCTACCAAAGTTTGAGTCTTGAGGTTTAGCCAATGAGTTGTTTGAGTCACAGATTGCTTAATACTAAAACCGACACTTACAGGGCAACACATTCGCTTTGCTTAATGATTATTTTGGTGTGTGAGGGAACGAGGGAGTCTTCCGATGTGTGACTTTGAGAGCGTTATTCATTTTGTTTACAATCAAACCAGACATGCTCCAATAAAAGAAAATAGATTGTGTTGCATTGCAATACAGATATGTAGCCCAAGTGCAACCAACGCTGTTGGGTTATGATGTCTGTGTGGTTGAATCACTGTGTTAACAATTAACATATCGAACACAAACACACAACATGCGCATATGCATGGGCACAGATTGGTCTGAAACATCAGCAGCACTTCCTCAAAGATCCAGTGGTCCACCTCTAAAAATGTAGATGTGGTACTCAGTCAGCCACTGTTGAGTGAGAGTCCTTAGGTGGGGTTTTACCGTCAGAAAGAGTATAGACTTTGCTGTGGTGGATGTCTCTGGTTAGAAAGAAACATCTACTGAATCAACATGTATGGAGTTCATTGACATTTCAGCATTACATTTACTCATGACATGGTCAGGTTTTATTCTGGCTATACAGTATCTTTGGTGCAAGGGAATGGAAAAGACAATCGTTTATTTTATTTTTTATGTATGCTCCACCTTTATTTGTGCATGACCATACACTGGTTTCATCATGTCTTGAGTTTTGAAATGATCCATCTATTCATTTTAGTTCCTCATTTGATCTTCGAAAAATTCCAGTATTACGATTGCACTGACCTTTTCACCATTTTGGGTTTACACTATTTGCATTTTACATGCACATGGCCAATCATTATAATTGTATCATGATCTCTACTTCCTGGACATCAGTGAGGGATGTGCATTCCCATTACACAAAGGAACATGTCGTAGCCCCCGTCCACACGGAGCCGATTTTTTAGTGAAACCGCATAAGTCTTGTGCGTTTCGGCCGACCGTCCAGGCGGAGCCGGTGAATCCGGTGCCCGAAACCGCACATTTCTGAAACAACCCTCGGAGGTGGTTTCAAATCTATCCGGACCTATGTGGTTTCGTGTTAGGATTCGTGTGGACGCCTGAAAAGCAAACAATGACGTCATTCGGCCCCCACCAGCTGGGGGACGTCAGAGTTGCATTGAATTTTAGTTTTTATTATTGTAGCTTTAAATAAAGCCCCTTGATGAATTTAATTACTAACTGTACATTAAAAAGTATTTCTGCTCAATTTAAAAGGTTGAATCTCCACATGACTGAATGTTTGTATGCAGCGCGCAGGCTGTATGCGCGCAGGCTTGATGCGCTCCACTTTCTCTGTGGAGTACCAGTGCCTTGAATATTTACTACAACGTTTCTACAGCTCGATGTGGTTTCGCAATGACACCGTCTTTACGGAGATATTCCTGAACCGCAGAAAACGAAATCGGATAGTTTTCGCCCGTTTCGGCTCTGTGTGGACGGGGCCTTAGTAGGTAATGCATGGGACTCTGATCTATCCCATGGTTTACAAATGTGCTATTGACGTAACAAAGAAGTTCAATTGCATGGGGCTAACCTTTTTGTGGCTACCCCTGCCAGGTTTCCACGTCCCATGTACCTCTCATATCTCCCTATATGTTAATGTTACTTTATGTGTTGATTTTATCTTTTAGTACATACTTGTCGTTTAAGTACGCTTTAACCATTCAATAAATGAAATAAGAGGCGTGGATTTATTAGGGTGTGCTCTATTGGTGTCCACTGGTGTGTTTATCAATACAATTTTAGCACCTAAACGGTATAAAATAAATTTGCCATTTCTCACACGTCCTTGAAACACAGAATCACTTGGGTTAATAACCAACCCCATATCTCAGAATATCTCAATATTCCCTTTCATGTTACTCATGTTAATAACCATTTGTGTGTGCACTGCTTCCTCCATTCCACTTTAACCGTTTTCAAACTGACCCAGATTGGCTGCTCACCCCACTCTGACTTCCTCCCTCCCTCTCTCCCTGGTGTGCCTTCTCCAGCTGTAAACCTCCTCATTGACAGGCAGGCAGGCAGGCAGGCAGGCAGGCAGGCAAGCAGATGAAAAGCTTGACTGAGTCTTGCTGTCCCCTTGCCAAAGCTAACAGCTAACATGGATGAAAGGCCACTTCTCACAGCCCTGCTTGGTCCATTGCCACCATAGAGGCCTTCCATTGAGCAGCTATTGGGATGGAAAATGAAGTCTAATTGTTAGTTTCCGGTTCAGTTAAATGTTCTATGTATATACTTACTACAAATGGACAACGATGGTGCTACACAAAGATTTAATGCGCAATTCAGTTGTTGAGGGGTTTCCTGGAAGAGACTTAAGAGGATTTTTGTGAAAGGTTGACGTTAGGCTGTTAGGAGCTACGTGGCTCGTTCCACCATCCACAGTAGCTACGCATGAAAAGAGTAGACCCAAAATTGCTTCCACGCAGCAAAGGTAGGTCCCAGATGCCATTCATTAGCAGACCTTTGAGGGCAGGATGATTAATCCAACGTGCTTGGGTGCAGATCTCGCCACTACCCTGAATAACTCTGGTGACCTGATCTGCTACAGGGAGCCAGCGGCGGGAGAAGTAGGGTGGCGTGACACTTGCATGCTCAAGTCGCTTGAACACCTGGTGAGCTTGCTTCCCTCAGAATGATGAATGATTATGAAGCGGACGTTAGCAGTAGCACCCACTGGTAAACCTGGCAGGGAAGCTGCATGAGCCTGGCCGTGAGATGTCAAACCACGTAGCGGTGCCAAAACCGTCCTGACGGGAAGCACCTTATCTCCCTGCTAAGAGCGAATTCTAAAGGTCAGTGGGAGAATGAAGCAACGTGGTAGCAAAAGTTAGGTGGTTATCAATCATTACCCCCATTTGACTCCATGACTGGGAAAACACAGCTGGTGTCGACGAGCTCTTGTCTCAAACAGACTGGTAGACAGACACACTGAAGTCTTTTTCCCCATTGATTGATGAAGCCAGTGAGGACGTGAGACAAAGAAAGGGCTAAGAAGAGACCCTACAGGCACTTCTGATTGAAGTAATATATATTTTTAAATGGAATGCTATGGTTAGGGTTAGTTGATACAAAACATGCATGTAGAAGCAGTTTGGCTTGGAGGAAGCTGAAGTGAGGCTATTATATTGATACACACAATGTGTGCTTCCTTTTTCCAGTGTAGATATGTAAGTGTGAGCTCTGTCATCATAGCCTTGTGCAATTTCCTTTTATGCTACAAAGACGATTCTAATCACTTTATTGGAAAGCATTGTTGTTTTTTTAGGGATCATTCCTATTACGTGCTCATCTCCTCTGCTCATATTCTGTGCTCATCTCCTCTGATGTTTTCTCTAATTGCAGGCATTTTAATTCTGTGCCTCCAATTCTTAAAAAAATTGTAGACTAACCCAAGATGCGCGGTGTGTGTGTGTGTGTGTGTGTGTGTGTGTGTGTGTGTGTGTAGGTGTGTGTGTGTGCTCGTGACAGGCCCCGCTTGCATATTGCCTTTGATTTAACGTGTCTAATTATCGGGCTCGAATAGACCTACCCTAGATTACATAACGGCACATTGGTAACGCTGGCGGCCCACTGAGTGTTGCCATGGTGATGGAGTGGCGCATAAAAGAGAGGCCGTGCTCCCCGGCTGGCACTGGGCTCTCCCCCCCCCCCCCCCCGTGTTCAGATTGACGAGTGTTTATGCTATGCGCATGAGCCTGCTCTGGAGTAGGACAGGGCTCTCTGGGCCACCGAGTGCTGACACGATCACTAGCCTTTGTCTTATGTATCCATGTCCTACAATGTGTTGGAGGATACCCCTGCAAATGGACGCCCATTGATAGGTAAATGGATGTCCTCATTGTCCTGTGTCGGACACCCCTTATTTGTGAGTTGGGAATGGCCACTGATTTTGAACTAATTGTAGATCGTTGTTTGCTGGCTTGTCTGGTTTGGCGTTGAAATGCCTGATTGGTTTCCAGACGTGCCATGGTATGTTTTGGTTCAATTGGCATAAGAAAGCCGGTCTTGGCAGGGCCTTGTCTTATCTGCTACGCTGGTGTGTGTGTGTGTGTGTGTGTGTGTGTGTGTGTGTGTGTGTGTGTGTGTGTGTGTGTGTGTGTGTGTGTGTGTGTGTGTGTGTGTGTGTGTGTGTGTGTGTGTGTGTGTGTGTGTGTGTGTCTTCTTCTGGGCGGCGGTTTATTTTTAGGTCTTTCTTTGTGCAAGAGTGGGTTAAGCTTCTTGGACACTTTATTACACTTTATATATTAATAACCCTGTGGTGTAGCCCATTTCATATACAACATTGCTCAATATAATGCCCATGAACATTGTTTTGCTATGAAGCAAAGTGGAAACCGGGGGTTCACTTAGACTTAAATTGGAAGTTCATTGAATAAAAATCCCATTCTCTCTATAGCGGTTTCTCCTTTCTGGGCTACTTTAGAAACACGACGGGGAACATGGAGGGCTGCTTCTTAGAGGACTTGCTCCCTTTTTAGATATAAAGGGCAAAGGTAACGAAAACCCAAGGATTCTTATATTCATGGAGTTATACAAAATTCGACCTACTGCACCTTTAAATCAATCGATTGTTCCAAGCTTATCTTGGCTTTATGTAGCTTGCGATCCCCAGAGAGGCTAATCGTCTGGGTAGTCTTAGCTGCTGTTATAGAAGAAGTACTAAGCCACACGTAGTACTTATTCTGTCAGAGGTAGTGGTGGAGAGGGGATACTGCATCAGACTCTTCTGGAAGGTTCCGTGAATGGTCCTTTTTTACACACACCAAGGTATTTCTGTCTTGGGGAATGACTTGAACAGACTACGACTCTGTTATATCACACACACACACACACACACACACTCACACTCTCTGGCTACGTCTTCCTCTTGCGGCACAACACACAGCCACTTTAAACACACAAACACTTTAAACAAACACACACACACACACACACGCATACACGCACACACAGCGGTGGCGGCAGGGAAGAGAGCCAGCTGTACTGTGCTGATTCAATAAGGGCAGAGGAATGTTAACAACCTCCGTAGGAATGCAGCCGTCTCCATCTATCTAGAACTCTGGGGACAGAGGAGCAACAGGACCTCCAGAGTGGGAGCCCCTGGCCGCTGGGGCTAGGGGCTCCACCACTACCACCATGACTGGTGCTACCCTCACATCCCTGGTTCCGCGCACACCCACAACCTTGCATGTCCTTTCAAAACTTTCGTCTATAACATGGCCTGATTATTTTGTTGGAATAGAAAGCATGATCAAATTTAAAAAGAGGGTTTGGAAACTCACTATTTGAGCAGTATTGCAGAAAGGTTGATGTCATGCCTTTTGGGGAATTGAAAGAATTCTGTATGCCCTCATTCTTTTGAAGTAGGAAATTAATTAATTTTTATTTTATAAATAGCACTGATAGCAAAATAGAAACAAATAATATAAAACGATTAAAACATGTTTCCCAAGCCAAAGGGGTTGACACTAGTATGTGGGAGAGTACATAGTTATCTTCTTTCATTCCTTAAAAGAAGATGTAGGTTGTCTCCAGATAGAGAACGTGCTGGTCCCCTACCTCCCCCATACTTTCCCTCCCAGAATCCTCTGCTGGTGCGCAGTACCTCCTCCATCTTCAGGCCCTGGTTCTCATGCCACCTCCTCCACCTCTTTCTCCTCATCCCTCTCTTCCTTTCTCTGCTAGGAAAACCATCTGTTTAGTAAAGGGTTAGTCGGAAAACCGAGAACCACCAGCTGTCTGATTGTTCTGTCTGTTCTAAATGTCTTTGTGGAAAGTACAACACACATTCCCAAAATATTCACCTAAACACTTTGCCCATCTTCACACACACACACACACACACACACACACACACACACACACACACACACACACACACACACACACACACACACACACACACACACACACACACACACACACACACACACACACACACACACACAAACATGTCTGCCTGCCAAAATGCCTCTGCATGAGCACATTCAAACGTGCACAGAGGCTCTCCTACACGCAGCTTGAGGGACTGGCCAGGATGTTTCCTTCGTTGTACTTCTCCCTGTCGGCCCACAGAATGCTGAGATGCGGATGTTTTCTCCCCCATGTGTCTCTCCATCGTTCTTTCATTTTCCTCTCTTGCATTTAAACTCTTTCTCTCTGACTCTAAGTGACTAGTTATTTAAAAGCGTGGCCTAGATGTGTGTTTGGAGAATGATGCTGTTGAGGTTTAGAGACGTCCTACTATGCTACAGTGTCAGCGGCACGCTAGACAAAAGAAAATATACTCCATAACCTAACAAATGGTAATGCCGGCCACATGTTTCCCCACACATGCAAATGTTTATCCTTGTTTTTCTCCCCTCTCGCTCGCTCTGTCCCTGTCTTTCCCTCTCTCTCCATCTTCTTCCTCCATCAGTTTCTAGTCCTCATTTAAGCATGCATAAATTCAAAGGATGTTTAATGGTTCAACACATGCGCACACGTATGAAGGCACATGCATACAAACCTGTCTAGTACCTTATGAATTTATTTTATATGAATATGCAAGTGTATCCCTCTGGCTCTCTGTTCCCCTGCTGTGGATAGTGGTTCTCTTTGGCCCTCGGTATAGGTTCCTACTCTCCGGGCCCCTGAGGCCTCCCCTCTTGGCCATATGTCCTACCTCTGCTTGGCTTCACACAGAGCCAACACTGCCAGCCCAACATTATCACAGGTTAGCACTATTAGCAAGTAGCTCAGGGAAAGGATAGGTTGTATGGTGCGGGTTGGAGACAGTGAATGAAATAATGGGAATGGACAACAGGACAGTAAGGGGGAGCAGAGGATGTAAAAGATAAGAAGACAGGAGACCAGACAGGACGAGGTAGGGGGGAGGAACTTGGAGAACAGCCGGAAAAAAAAAAAGAGGGAAGGAGATGAAACACATGGAAAGCTGGACAGAGGAGTGGATTTTGTATATTTCTGGAATGATTTAAGGCCAGCCAGCCAGCCATTATCAAAACTGCAGGCCTCGTGCAGATGGCTAATGTTTAGCCAGCCAGAGCAGCAGACAGACCACTCACTCTGAGCTGGAGTAGGCTAGATGGATGAAGAAGTTCAGCTATTTGACTTTCCAGTGTGAGGTGTAGAAATGCACAAGCCAGAAAATCTAAGTACAATGTTTTGGTCCAAAAACATCCTGATCTTTACCCCTCATCAGCGGTCATAATTCTAATTATTATTGAGCATTGCTGGAAAAGTGAGATTTTTTATTTGTTTTTTTATCTGAGCAACGCGTCCATAATCTTTCCATTGCGGAAAATCGTATTTTGGAGAAAATGTCTTCATCTGCCAAATCTTATATTCACGTCACCATTCATTCAAAAGGGACACACAAACATTGACTCAATGCAGTCAACAAACACCTAACTCAAATATACCGTAACCGACATTCTCTGTCAAACACAGGACAATAAAATAACCTATAATCACTACATAATGCCTGTAGTGCAGGCAGCCACCAAATCCAATCCTCTTTATTTAATCCTGTGTTATTAAGAAGAACAGCACAAACTTGGAGGCGACATGAAAGTGCAGTGGGCCTTAGTGTTGGTCTAATAAAGCCAGACAGGGGGGACCCGGTAGACTGCTACGACAATGTTGGTTCTCTTATTTATTAAGAGTGTAACTCTCCCCGAGGATACTCTGACGTCAACCCCTCGAGAAACAAACGCAAACATGTTTTCTTTCTCTGCAGACCCCACTGTCCTAGACTCTACGTTAGTATAATTCCTTTCCATGCTCTCATAATTGGGCCCTCCTCTCGCTCAACTGTCTCCTCTCTTTGTCCAGAGGAAACCTGTTTAGTTCATTTCATGGTTGCATTGTCTGACGCCAGCAGCAGTCAAAGAGCCCCCAGGAGGCTTTGGGACGGAAATCTCCACAGCGTCTGATGGCTTCAGGTCAAAGGAAGGAGAAGACAGTCTGGCAACAGACGGACACACAGACAGACATGGGGGCTCTAGACCCCAGGATCTTATTCACAGCACTGCCAAACTAAAACTTTTTAATGCAGTTATTCTTTCACTTAATGCTGACCTGGCATGACCTTTTTATTGTATTTATGTCTTGAAATCGGAAGAAATTATGATCAATTATGATTATTTCCAACCCTTAATTCCGCATGGGAGCTGGAGGGTGACTGAGATTGAAAAGGAATACGCACACATGAACAAAAGGTATTTTCCAAGCCCTTAACAGGGAGTGAAACCAAACCCAGATCATTCAGTTTCAACTATGAAAATAAGCAAACAGCGGAATCGGGAAAATAATTCAACCCATAATTCAACATCAAAATAGTAGACACCAAAAAAGTGAATAAACTCAACAGGGTTCATAAGTGGTGTATTCCTTTATCACACGATGAGATGTGCTTGATGCTGCGTCTTGGCATGGCCTTCGGACTGGCTTGCTGTCTGATTAACCGAACGCCTTTTGGCTGTGAGCGGGTGTCGGTGTGGTCGATAGCTAACCGCATGCTGCCAGGCGTAGTGGGCTGGATGATGGATCTGGTGTAGAGGTTTTATGACCCACCTAGCAGCCATGGCTGATTGAGAACAGGCTTGAGGAGCCAGCACATCTCTGACAGAGACTCATTCTTCTTTCCTGTTATGCTAACATTGTTTTTATACATCGGCCCAAACGATGGCAGGGAGAGGGGACGGGAATGGGGTGGTGTATGTTTGGTGTAGCTCTTTTTCTTGCCATACACCAAAGTGCTCAAGCTAGGAAGAAAAGCAACAAAAGAACACAAAACACATGGATGGATAAACTCGCCGTGTCATTGCATGCTACCGGTTGGACTTAACTCAAACTTTGAGACTTGTTGTATTGCTTTTTGTCCAGCATGTAGACTATTAGTGACATGCATATAATGACATTGTGACGTGAGCGTGTATCTCGTGACCATAAAAAGAACGATACCCCTTATTTACTCCTCTTTGGGTGGATAGATGTTGGACGGTCTGGTTTCGTCTGTAGTTTTTAGGAGTCACCACAGCATTCTGAACTCTGTCTGTTTTGTAAGTTCAGTTTGTTTAGGAATGCGTGAAGACAGCCGATGTAAACATATTCCAAAAGAGTCTCAAGAGAGGGACTCATTCATAGAGTGAATGCAACCAGACTCTTCCTTATGAGTGTGTGTCATAGCCATTGATGGGTTAATACAACACTGAGGGCCTCTGGTTTGAGCCTGCATCCTCCCACTGGGTTGTCTCTGGATGCAACATGTCTTCTTCCAAACAAGCGCTCCGCAACGTGCCGTTCTCCAGATGCAGTCTTGATTCAAGCTCCAATGAAATACAACATGAAAAGGTAGTGGAGATTTGCAGGAAATTCCATAACCAATGAAATGCATATGGTGTCTGACCAACGATGTGTTGAGTTTCTGTTCCAGAAACGTCCTGCAAATTAACATTTTGCTAACCAGCTAAAGTATTTTTACTCTCACGCGGTGCTTCTTTACAAATTATGATCGGCTTACAATTTCTTTTTAGAGAAACTATGCACCAAGAAGTCAATGCAAAGGTTGGACACAAAAAGTCCAGCTTAAGAACAGAACATAAACTGTGTGTTGGTCTGGTAGTGTAGCACTTGGCCTGAATTAGAAGTAATTATGAAAAGTGTGTGAAGCCGTTGTCACGCGCACATGCTTTAGAGCTGTGATTATGGAATTAGCCAGCCAGGGTGCCTTTTTTACGTGGATGACGAGAGAATTGAAACATTCATTGTGGCCACTTGTTTCAAGGTCGGTGTGTTTAATTTCTCCCTCTTAATCTTTTCCTTTGTTTGTTGGATTATGTCTGGGCTATTTCAAGTTCCACTGTGGTAACTTTAATACATATTAACACTGCTGGATACAGCCAGCACTTAAACTTAATTACACTGTGGCTAATGGTTCCTCACTGTTCTGTAAGAGAAAAGACATGCAGGCTACCACGTCAAATCCGTACCATGGTGTACCTTCTCTCACGTGCCCTAGATCTGGTATGTGAAGATCAATGAGCTAGTTCCAATTCCTGCCTCAAAGCTGTTGAGGTTTTTACTGTTTTATAATCATCAACATATGACTCTTTGTAAAAGTTGTGCTAAATCCTACACATGACTAACGCTTGACTGAGTGGGTGACTGACCAGGGACACAGTGACTCACCAACAGTTTTTTGTGCAATCCCGTCAAAGATCCTATTCATTCGGTCTTGGCCCGTACGAAGGCAGGTAGACGTGGAGGTTGCAGACTGACCCGACTCGCTTGGAGCAGAGACATTCTTTTTGATCGTGTGATCGTCCAAGTCGTCAAGCAGGATCCATTAGTTTCCTTTTTCACCCCGCTTGATTTCACATTCATTTCTACTTCACAGTCCTCCCTACCAGTATAATGATGAATATACTCTATCACTCGTGATCATTACACTTGTCCTTAAGGTATTCCCCTGCACTATAGTAAACACAGACAGTCAAAGAATTTTGGCTCCTACCTATGTACTTTCATAAAGCCATAAAGAGCACTGTGTGGAGAACTCACACAAATCATCCATTATGCCTGGATCTCTTAAGTCGCAAGCCGGCTTTCATTCACTTAGAATAGATTTGAACTCTTTCTCACTCCTCTTGGCTGCTCTCCATCTTCTCCTCTCCTGCTTCCTGGTCTTCAGTGTGACTACGTATCATTACAATAGTATTCTACAATGTTGGCTTGCATTCACCGTGTTTTCTGTATTTATAGGAATTTGTGGCCAACATATCAGTCTAGGATCTTTTTATATTCAATCCAAAGCAGACAAGAATCTGACTTTCATTTGGCAGGGGACCATCGCCCATGTTCCTTCACGTCGTTCTCCTGCAAGCCTCTCCGCTCACGAGCCTGTTTGTCTGTGTTGTCGTCCTCCCCTCCATCCAGGTGAACTACCTGGGCAAGGTGACCATCACCGGGACCCAGTTCCTGTCGGGCTGCACGGAGTCGGCGGTGATGGGGCTGGTGGAGCGCCGAGGGCGGGCCCCGACGCAAGGCACCAACGCCCTGTTGGAAATCCGGCCCTTCCAGGTGCGCCTCCACCACCTGGACGACCACAACGAGGCCTCTGTAACCATGGACACGTACCAGGTGGCGCGGATAGCCTACTGCACGGCGGACCACGGCGTGCGGCCAAACGTGTTCGCCTGGATCTACCGGGAGATCAGCGACGACCTGTCGTTCCAGATGCACTGCCACGCCGTGGAGTGCCAGAGCAAGCTGGAGGCCAAGAAGCTGGCCCACTCCATGATGGAGGCCTTCCGCAAGACATTCCACAGCATGCGCAGCGACGGACGGATCCACAAGAGCGGCTCCTCGGACGACTTTGCAGAGGATTCCTCCATCGCAGAGGACCTCACCCCTGACGATGGTTGAAGAAGAAGAAGAAGAAGAAGAAGAGCGACCACCCCCCCCCCCCCCCCCATCACCCCCTCCCACACACACACACACACACGCACTACACACACACACACCCACACCCCCCAAACCCAACCCAAACACAAGGGGGGGGTGACTGGATACATATAAGAGACCACCTCTGTCTCTGATTGTCCCTTACACGTTTTCTTTCTTTTAAAGTATCTTAATACGGAGTATGTATGTAAAGGACATGTTTCTATTTTTTTTTAACTCAACTAAATTAAGTGGGCTTTAATGAAACGGGTTTGGCATAAATCATTGCTAATTAGTAGGTAACCCTCCAGTCTAAATGGGACCTTGATGCACAAGCCCGATATAGTATGTCCATAAGAGTTTTGCCTGACTATTACGATTCTGGTCCTCCACCACTGTCCTGTCTCTGACGTAGGTCATGGTTCTTAAGCTTTTTTAGACCGAGACTAGATTACATTTTTTCCTTCTTTTGAGTAAGGGGAAAAATGAAAGAAAGGACAGCGATATGTCTTCCTTAGGGAGACACATAATATACTTTGTCCGTTAGTTTGTCCCGTTTTTAGTCCTGGCTCACATAAAAAAAAAAACATTATATTTTTTTGTAGATTACTACCACAATAGTATATGTGTCCTTATTGTAGAAAATGAGGATGTGGAAAAACGTATTTGGTTGTTGTCACTACGGTACTTTCTAGGTGTCGGTGGATTGTGTTGCCCTCATCTAAAGACCAGAACAGCGGGACTTTTACCTGTGTCTGAGTGCTTTTAAAGGGTTGATAAATAAAAAAATAAGATTTTTAAAATACGGAGAATATGTACAGGGTGTACGTCTAAGAGAAGACATTGCTGATATTTTAGCTAAGTTTTATATGATTGGAAGTACTCATTAGGCCATACGACCGGGCCGACAAACCGAGTCACCTTGATCACTCCCATCTGATGTGGTGTGACTGTGCTAGCCGGTGTCAGGCTGTGTCCCTTGCCTGTCGATACTTGTGCCTCACACTTTATTCTCACTGTAGGTTGGCGTCTCATAGTCGTGTCCCAATCTATCGTGCGAGTGTGTGCGAATGCATCCACACGCGTGCCAACATTTTACAGTATTTGTGTCCAAGTGTATTTGCTTAGTCCCAGTGTGTATGAATGTACACAAGAGTGTTTTGTAGGAGAGGGCCGAGTTTAAAGAAAGAGGGAGGGAGGCCGGGGGAGAAGGCCAAGCTAGGTACGGGGAGGAGGAGCAAACTATGTATGGCCTGATAATGATCAAAGTGTATCAGAGCTGTCCTGCAGCATCCAGTTCTGATGCCTCAGCTGACATTGATTTAACTTTGAAGATGGTACCACGACCAGTTGCCATATATATCATGATTTCCATGATTTTTCTTTTTTTTTATAAACCTTAATTCGGTACGTGAATATGAGATATCACAGAGACGGAAGTTATTTAGGACCCCTAGAACTCAGCCGTCCAACAGAATGCCTGAAGCTTCCTGGCCTCTGCTGAATGTATGATGAGTCCAATGTGCTGCAAGCTCCTCCCCGCCTCTCCAGTTACTCCATTCCTTGATATCTCCTAGCTGGAACAATGGAACATGGTTCTCTGCTGTGGCCACGGCTCAGGCTTTTACACTCACACAAGCAGACAAATGCAACCGAGGGCCTCCACCACATGTGTAGGCTTCTTGACTGCGTCTGGGAGCAATCTCACATAGACTCATTCTCCCCTGGTGCAAAAATTCAACTGAATGACCCGAGTGGCCATTTTGATAGAGGCAGATGAAGGCGCTCAGGTCCAACAGAGCCTCGACCTTCTCCTAGCTTGGCCGTCAAACATGCTGGACTCTCTTAAGTGGGAGAAAAATTGGGTTTGTGACTCGGCAGAATGATCAGATGGCTTTGGTCAGTACATATATAAATATATAAATACATATATATATATATAAATTTACTTTGTATTTGAAACTCACTCAATAAGCTTATGTAAATACAAATGTATCAATTTCCAAATATAGGCTAACAGCATAATTGTTGACAGCTATTTTGAATAAAATGTGGAGAATCAACCATCCTACGATACAGAAACAGTGTTATTAAGCCTACTGTGAATATCTGGCCAGCCTGGTAATTGCTGTGCGTGTGTGTGCGTGTATGGTGTTGGATTACATCATAATGTGCGCGTGTCTGAGGGGTGAGTTATTGTCCGGAGGGGGGGTACATGTGGCGGGGTATCTATACGTGGCCTGCAACTGATGAAGGCCAGAAGGGGAGAGAGCGTTTATAAAACTGTAGATTACTGTGTCCTGTCTGTCTGAACGCTCAGACGTGCTTTAAATGTTTTACAGAAAAAAATGTTACCATAAGTGTTTTCTATACAGTGTTTGCAAAAGATCAAGAAACAATTACATATAAACTATTTACCAAGACCAATTTATAACTGTGTGGATTTATTACCCCCCCCTATCCCCCAATTCACAACTGTATCTGACTTGAACAAACATCATACATCCGTTGTTTGAATACATTATTTTTGACATGCTTGAACATGCTTGATTTCTTTTCTCCCTGATGGAAACTTAATGAGGGCACTTTGGTGAGTCTGGCTGTTGGTGGAAAGATAAATTAAAAACTTGCTGTGATAGTTTGAGACCACAGACCACAGCCTTGACTCGGATCCAAACCACATATCATACAGGACTCGTTTTTCCAGTAGGCCTATAAACAGGTGTGTTGTTAAGCCTCCATTGTTGCCAAATTCTGGTTACACTAAAACCATCTAAACAAAAAATATTTAAGCATATTTTCCTAAAAAATGTAAACATATCAAAAAAAACGTAGGCCTCTTTTCCCGGTTCTCTTTTCTCTTTGTATCATGTATGTGCACGTCAGCATTTGAAGTGTTTTCACTTCCAGTAGTTTATCCTGTCATGATGTTCTATTCTTCCTAGCTTGCCTTTGGCATGTCTTCATTTATTAGCGTTTTAAATGTCATATTTTAGACCAGTCACCTCCTTCTTTTCATCTCAGTGTGCTCATGCCACTAATATGGTAATTACTACACCCCATCATTTTGAAGGTCTGAGCTCACACATTTGCAGGCAAAATGGATGCTACACATTTGCTTTAGATGTGTAGAATGAGAACAGTGCCTCCCTCTGGCAGGAAGACTACAACAACTTAAACTTCATCAACTTAAATAATAATCTTTAAGTTGATAATAACAAACATTTATCAATCAACAAATCACAGATGTCTTGATTTTACTAGATCCATAATTTCAAGGTCAATTACCAGTATTTGATCCTGAAATTAGTAGGCTGCTTGAAATCTGTTCTGTCAGAAATATCTCTATAACTTTTGCCTTTGCCTTTAAAATGGCACACAATATAATTGATCTTTATTTCTACCCATGAAGATAACTGACAACCAAACCACAGTTCACTTAGAGTGACCGAAGAAACCATCCCTTAGAAGCCCTCAGTTAATGCTTATCCCGCTGGCGCTATCTTCAGGTCCCTTTGCAAACGGTGGCCCTCCACCGGGTTCCAACGTCTGTGACCCACTTCCAGCAGCAGCGTGCTAGCACAGTGAGGCCAACGAGGGGGCTCTCGGAGTGGGGAGCATGAGCCGACAATCAGCCGTAGTGGCGTCAGTCCACAGGTCAGCCAGTTAGCTCACAATACCACTGTGTTCCCGGTCCAGCTGGCATGGCCTGCCTTCCTCCCACTCTTCCTCCTCCTCCTCCTCCTCCTCCTCACACCTCCTAACCCCCATGGTGCCAGGCAGCAGGCTAGATCAGGGTCCCCGGCTGGGAAATACGCTGCCAAAACTAGGCCCTCAGCTCTACTTCTTTATCTCAAAGCCTTTCTCGTCACGCCACCTCTCTGACAGTCAGGGGGCGAGGGATGTGTGATGCTGATCTGCAGCATCACACATTCAGATACAAAACAAACAATACGTATGATAGAAGCAAATACACTGACTTGTATGTGATTACTTCTCTTCTTCCACCCACTGTATTGTCTCTCTTTATTGTATTTTCTATAAAGGCACACAAGCCAATTCAAATATAATTAAAAAATAGAATCTATTGACTATAGGCGTGGTTTATCAGCCTAATACTCTGAATGTAGCCATATAAAATTACATATGACGTATGAAAAGTGATAGTGTAGAAGAAGTTCTGCGTGTCATAATTATATCTACTGCTGGAAACGGTTCCCAGAGTTTTCATGGCAGTTACACTTGTCTGCAGGTGAGGAGGTGTTGTGAGCCATAAAGGTTCAAGGTTCAGGGATAGGGCATGAATAAGGAGAACAAAGACTCCTAGAATTTAATACTTAAATACGATGCAAGGGGTTGAAACAGCTACGAGTTCATGAGTGCAGAATGTAAAGATTTTGAAGGGCGCTGTTTCCACATAGAAAGATGAATGTGACGCCTGCGTGCAGTTATTTATTTTCCAGACCAGATCCAAAGTCAAAGTGTGGACCGTGAGTCTCTGACACACAAAGTATTTCCTGTGATGTTTTCCAGATGCCGGTATCCAAGCTCATCTGTGTGAGGTGATTGGTGCATAAAGCCTTTGCATCATATACAATCGTTGCTATTATAAATGGTAAGATATCAGCAAAATCAACTCGGATCTCATATCTTGTTTCTGGTGTGAGACTTTACCCCAACTCTAGCAGACGATCCTATCCACAGAAAGAACAACACAGACTGTTATAAACAAATCAATCGCTGCATAGTGGCCCCTGGGGGGACAGGAAATGCCTGAACTCTGATCCATGAAGTTCTGGCTTGTCAGGGAGACAGGATGAGAGCCCAACAGGTTGGGGCAGATCCCATGGGCATGTCAGGGAGGGCCTCCCGCAAAGATGGCTTAAGTACTGTTTGCTACCAGTTTTACTTTGTTTCCCCCCCCCCATAGCCCAACTACCATAAAGGTTTTGGGAAACACCTGTTTTTGTTTAAAGTTCAATATAATGGAAATTCCCAAAGAAATGAACGGATGGTTGAACACAAGGCAAAGTATTTGGCAGTTTGTTGTTGCTATTCGCTAGTGAAGGCCGTGACGCGAATGAGATGTCTGGGTATGAGTTATTGGAGTTATACGGAGATGAAAAGAATGTGGCCGAGAAAAATGAGACATGGAGAGGAAGAGAGAGGAATGTTGAAATGGCGGGAACGGCAAGGGTCGTGGAACGACGCAACGGCCAAAGAATGGAAGAACCAGGGAAATTTCACTAAATACAAATCTGTAGTGGAGGGAGGCCTACAGAGAGAATAAGGCCTATAGGCGGTATCAGTAGCATATTGCCTCCAAATACTGAAACAAGGATGAGCCATATCTGTGGCAATCATCAAATCATCAAAGGTAATAAACAACTGTCTTCAGAACCAAACAGTCTGTTGAAGATTAAGCGCACCCAACCACACACACACACACTCTCTCTCAAATACACATACACACAGAAACTCACTCTCTCTCTCTCACACACACACACACACACACACACACACACACACACACATACACACACACACACACACACACACACACACACACACACACACACACACACACACACACACACACACACACACACACACACACACACACACACACACACACACACACAAACATACATACATAAACACAGAACACAGACTGGATTTGATTAATTTGATTTTCATTTGATGAAGAGCATATCATTTCCAATTGCAATTCGTCATCTTGCACCATTGGGTTGCTCCTGCCGCAACATTCAACAGGAATTTGTTTATTAATTTGTCAACTATACTAAAGCACCACAGATTCATGTTCTGTCCACATGGTGTCCCCATAGCTCCGGTCTTGGCCACGCTGTTCCAGCATGAGCAACATTTTAACGATTTACGAGCATCAACAACAATCTGTCCCTTCTTGACATTTGTACCCTACAGTTCAAAAAAACATACATAAAATGTTTTTCTTTTTTAAATGTATTATATTTATTATAAAACATATTTTAACAACAATAAACGTTTTGTACATATATTTTGGATAGCCAGCCTAATTGAAAGTGGAACTTCAGACTGGCAGACTTGTGAACTCAAGAATGGCTTCTGAACATTTTACTTGACTGGCGATATTTTTTCTTGGCAGACATGAATACTGTATATTTCTTGACTTGAGGTCTGATGAAATATTTTGGATATTTTACAAAGGGCAGGGTAGACCTGACTTCATGATGTTTTAGAAGTAGAATATGCTATTGAATTAACTTACCTTGTAGATACGTATGTATATGTTGCCATCAAGCCCAACTATTTGCAAACCCTCAACATTTAAATATTTCATTTACGAGTGCGTTACACAATAAAAATGTGATCTTATAACCATATTTTGCTGCTAGTAGCATTATGTTCAGATTGTATTTACTAGCTATAGAATATGAGGCCACATTGCATATCATCTGTAAAGCTCTGGCAGCAAAGTGGTATCAGCATTGCATTCCCTCACCATGGAGGGACATGTTTTGGCTCACTAACAACACAGAGCTCTTGTGTAACCCAAACCACAGCTTCCTACCCATGACATTTACAGCCAGCACCATCTGGATCAGTGGGTATATGGGAGATATACCTCTGCAGAGGCTCTGCTAGACCAGAGGATCAGGGTCTTCTAAACTCTTCTCTGAAGAAAGACGGATGACAGAGCAGATCCAAGCCAGTCCATCGACTCGGTCCATCTGATTGTATAATGCTGCCTATCTCCCATGGAGATCTGAGTGAACGTCCATCTAAGTACCCCTATGTGGCACATGTGTGTATGTGTATGCGTGTGCGTATGCGTGTGTGTGTGTGTGCGCGCGTCTGTGTTTGTGGTTGCGTGCACAAGCTTTGTATCCTTAATCCCGGTCTGAAAATGGATTTGGGCATTTCCCATCATCGATAGGATCTCCTTACTTAATCCATAGCTTTCAAGAGTTGCCTGGCTCCCTTGCTATTTTAAAAAAAGCCTTAGGCAGAGAGCAGACCACATGCCGTGGTGGCCTTTCTGGAGTATGACTTACACCTTTACCAAGAAGAAAATACATACAATCCAAAATAAAAACCCATACAGGGTCAAAGGAGCTTACTAGTACAGTACACTAAACCACTAAAACACTTTTAACAAGCTAACCAGTTACTTACTACTACTAACCCATCTCACACAGCCATATTATCAGATTGACAGAGAATATGACTTTCAAGGCCGGTAATATATTTCAGAGGATACTTTCCTTTTTTCTCCAATTCTGATAATAGGAAATAAGAATCTTGATCATGTTAGGGGAGAGATAGCTGCTGGACCCAAGAGCAGAACACAGAGACAGGACAGGGGTTGGAGTGAAGGTGAAAAGGTTTATTTAGTGTAACCAGGAGTGAGGCAGGAGGCAGGTAGGAGAGTGGGGCGCAGCAGGCTGGAGGGAGTGAAGCAGGAGGTGTAGATCCAAAAAACGATAGGCAAACAAAGGTGAGGCACGAGACTTCAGCAGGAGAAACAACAACTAGAAAGTGTATATACCGGAGCCAGGTTTGAATAACCACCACGGTATATCGAAGTACGATCTGGCGAGGACTGCAGGGAAACTAGGTGTATTTGAAGGGGAGTTGATGAGCTGATGCAGGCCAGGTGTGAGCAGTTGAGAGTGGCAGACAAAGCACAGAGACAGACAGGGGGTGTGGCCGATACAGGGGGAGAACACGCAGCACCACAACTGTGGCCATGACTGATCAAACAACTTGCCGTTTTTGTTGAGGTTTGGTGGTCTCACAGATTTTAGTTCTTGGGTTTCCTCCGAGTTAGCCTCTTATAATTTCTTGAACGGTATGGGCCTGTGTGCATTGCTAAGCCGTCTACACATGTGCGGCTAGTCTGCACATCTGTGCTGCGGTCTAGAAGGCGGTAAAAGGCGGCAGCGATAAACTCATACAAAGCTGGTCAGATACCAAACGAAGAGTCAATCAACTTTGATCTTTGGAATCTAATTTTAGCCCATTCTTGATATTCTTTCTCTGAACTCATTACGCACATGATTGGTCAACTTCCAGTGGCGTATGACCCCCAATCCGCAGCCCCTTCTCCATGGGGCCATTGCTATCAGACGACATGTCAAAGCCCTGATTGGAACTGCCACCGTCCCACAGTACCCTGGTCAGCGTCTTATCAGACCACTTGACATCATCATTGGATTTGGAATAAGAAATAAGATCACAGGGGATAAAAGCCGCGGGGACTGATATATAGTCTCATCCTCTCCCTCCCCTTTGTATTTCATTAAATTGCACTTTAATGAAACACAGTTCTGTAAAAGAAAACTAATTCCGTCCCATATAAATGTTTGTCTTTCATTCGTCTACACTTAAAAGGAAATCACTTCTCAAAAATAAAACTAATTTGGTTCCACTTACATGTTTGCTTTTTATTTATTCAACATTCAGGAGGCATCTCTCGGACAACTGAAGCCATGAAGGACAAGAGAGAGGTTGGCCGATATCAACAGAGGCGTAGAGGTTGCGAAAGAGCAATGATTTCAGAAAAGTAAGGAAAGCCTTCCCTTTCCCTTTTGGTGTTTGTCGAATCGTACCTCTGTAAACAATTCCTGATATAAACTGAAATTATGATGTGTTGATGAGGTTCAAATGTTGTATGAACTTGTCTACTTATATGCCTAACCCCTACCTGCATATGTATATTTTTGGCTTAGTATATGCATACAAAGTCAATAATAAATAATAATTTAAACCTTTAAAATATTGGAAAAAGGAAAGAAGATAAATAATGATAATTCGGAAATTAACGATACGAAGGGGAACGATTACTGGATATTTCCCTCATAATGCACAGCTGGAAGCAGCTGGAAGCAGCTGTGCCCAGATGCTCCTCTTCCCCCCTTCCCCCCTCCCCTGCTTAGCCATGTCCTTGACATGTAACAAACATTTCCATGTCAATGTGTAAAAGATTGAAAATGAAGCAGCTATAACCTTGGACGAAGAAGGGGTGAAGATAATTGTGTGATCACCAGAGCTCATGGGATCTCTTCCATTGATTGTCAGAGGAATGGGCATTCTGTCACTCTCTTTAGGGGTGTGTGTGTGTGTGTGTGTGTGTGTGTGTGTGTGTGTGTGTGTGTGTGTGTGTGTGTGTGTGTGTGTGAGAGTGTGTGTGTGTGTGTGTGTGTGTGTGTGTTGTGTGTGTGGTGTGTGTGTGTGTGTGTGTGTGTGTGTGTGTGTGTGTGTGTGTGTGTGTGTGTGTGTGTGTGTGGCGCGCGCGCACGCGCGTGTGTGCGTGCGTGCGTGCGCGTGCGTGCCTGCGTGCGTGCGTGTGCGTGTGTTTGTCTGTCTTTGCAGAAGCTTGCTCCTGGGAACATACAGTTCTACTGAGATCCCCACTTGAAGGTCCATATGTGCATACATGGTTGAAGTAACATTTATTCAAACTATGTCCCACAATTTATATTTGACAGCCTCCACTGAACAACACCATCAGCTGTAATCGTGTTCAATATAATAAGATATGAATTCAATCTGCAATGATATACAGACTCACAACATAAGCATATTCAAATCATATCCATATCAATCGCACAACTGAACTTGAACTGATGTTTATCTAGAACTAAAAACGAGGGTATGTTACGCTAACTCAAACAACTGAAGCATTTGACAGGATTGTGTGTCCCGTCACCGCTGCGGGGGGTCGCTAATGGGCTGACGTTGTTCCCCTGACACCTCATCATATGTGTTTTTAATGGGCCCCAGTCCTTGGCGCGGTCCGCCAATGTCACAGCGTGTGTTTCAACGCGTTAATAAATAATGCAGAAAAGTCTGCTTGACCGAAGCCGTGAATGACAAGGACAATTATTAGTTGGTATTATTCAGCTATTATTGGTTGCATTATAGGTTCCACTCGAACCAAATTGAGTTTCCTCATGAATAATAATATTGTATTGTAAATTATTCAAGGAGTTCCTATACATTGATGAATCCGTCCCCCTTCAAAACAGGTACGTCTCTTTCACCTTGGTGGTAGTGTAAAGGGAACATGGTCGGATTCACTTCAGTCACATTGTCACAACGCAATGACTGTTATGGAAGCAAAGGAGCATTAGGATGTTACTTCATAGGTTAGCAACAATGTCATTATTTCACGACAATGTCTCTCTTATTATGGAGATAAATTGATGCATTTGATACTGCAGCCCTTCTCATGCGAGAGATGGCCAATCAAAGTCTTCAAGAGACTATAGCTTGAGGTATGCTAATATTGATTCAGGATTTTACTGTCCTACAACTCTCTCTTTATACACACCGTCCACGACCCACTACATCCCAGTTTCCCTTCTTAGCTTTTCCCCACGCCACACCATCCTCTCAAACCATAATCAATCAACCAAAATCATACGTATTCAAAGCTATTGGGATGGGCTCCGCCGACATGTCTCTGTGATCACCAGTCCATTCCCCATCAGCCCTCTGCCTGACCTTGTGTTCATTACAAGCCTCACCGGGGCAAACCAGTGCATTGGCGGGCTGCAGAGGCCGGGCTGGTTGGTGTGCTGCACTCTCTCGCGGCTAGAGAAGGATCTGTGTGTGTGGTTCTGCCCATATCTGTAAGCAGCAAGAGGACTGTGAACATTAAAAAACAGCAAAAACATTGATGCCGACGCTGAGGCCAAGCAAACCAGGTCACTTCACTTCAGAGCAGTGGATATCCATTTAATGAATTTTTTGATCCAGTGCAGCCTCGGGATTTTTAGAACCAAAGCACTTTTGATCCTTTGTAGCCCCACTATGTGTCCTCCTTTTTCTTCTCTCATCTTTCTCTTTCTCTCTCTTTCTCTCTCTCTCTCTCTCTCTCTCTCTCTCGTCTCCTCATCTCCATCTCTCTCTCTCTCTCTCTCTCTCTCTCTCTCTCTCTCTCTAATTCACAAAAACGCAGCATATGTTGTCAGCCATAGGCCCCATTTAAAATGTTTAAGAGGCAAAAACTGTACTGAATTCACAGTTGAATTATAGGTGCTACAATTTATCATTATTGATCCGTAGTTCACATTATTATCTTACCTTAATGCCCTTTATGCCTACTGGCATGTAGGGCAGCAACAAAGGATCTCCACTCCTGTCTGTTTTGGGCGAGCTTTTGGATAGAACTCCAGGGCCCCGTTTCCCGATATCGATGGATCTTAGCTCGTAAGATGGTTCGAAAGAGGGAGCTTTCGAACCATCGATAATTTCTTTGGAGCGTTTCCGAAACTCCTCTTAACGTGAACTGCGCATTCGCTGCACTCAAGACGATCTTAAGATTGTACCTGTCCACTGACATGGTGCTGAAACGGGCTATGACGCAGGGGGAGACGCAGGAATGTCGGAGGAAAATGGGGTTAAAAAGGGTTAAAATATCTCCCCATCAAGGCCAACCGCAGAGTAGCCTCGAAAAGAATAGATTGCAATATATGAATGCTAAAGATATTAAAACACAATTGATTAAGCCTAGGCCGACATATATAGCAGTCCTAATCCTGAGCGCACGATCGGGAGGTGGAAGTTGCGCTTTAGATGCCTTCACAAGTCCAGCGGAGGGCTCCAGTTTTCGCCGGCCAAGTCATGCGCGGCTGTGATATGTGTGACAGCTGAGCTATGTTGCACAACATTGCAGCTAAGGCTGGGGTAGCTTTGGTTGAACCGGAGGACATTGAGGACGATGACGACGAGGAAGATCGGTGTGAGGAGGGCATCCCTCATAACTACGCGGCTGGTTTTCATGCACGTCGAAGAGTGATAGAGACTTTTTTTTAACCCCCTCTGCCCTCCCACATGTCACTAAACATTCCCGTCAACGTGACCAATCCCACCATATCCCAGCCTTTGCCTGCTCCTTTGCTTGTTTTTTATAAAAAAATATATATATATTTTTTATAATTATTATTATTTTTATTTTTTTTTACATTATTTTATGCTACGTTTTATGAGTAGCCTATGTCAGTCTGCACAAATCCCCCCCACTTTCTGTCACACATTTTAAGTGCCCTGCCTGTTCAAACATTTCCTGGACTGTCTCTCTCAAACTAAGAACATAATGGCCCACATTAGGCTCAGACGCACGTGATACACCATTACCAATGTGTTATAATAAAACGCATCCAATACTAGGAATGTCCGCTGGCTACGCCACTGAGGCTATAGTAGGCTAACGAGGCTCTTACCGTCCTACGAGTACCCTGGAGCACTCGTTAGCTACTCGTGACTCGTGAGCGTTTTTAAGACGTTCGTTACCAAAGATGCTTTCGGGAAACGGTGTGAAAACTGTACGATGCTCTTACGACCCACTCTGCGATCCACTTTTAAGGCTAAAGATGCTTTCGGGAAACGGGGCCCAGGTCTGCTTCATGTCTTTCAGTTCTATCTCCACTGTTCGACGCCAGTTTTCTTTGGGTCGTCCTCTCTTTCGCTTGCCTTCAGGTGTCCAGTGTTGGGCGGTTCTTGTAATGTAATCCTGTTCTTTTCGCATGATGTGTCTAATCCATCTCAACCGCCATCTTGTAATGATGGTCACTATACTTTCTTGGTTTGTCCGAGCAAGTAATTGCTGGTTGGAGATGGTGTTAGGCCAGAAGATGCGAACGATTATTCTGAGGTTTCTTGTGTGGAATGCAGAGGTCTTGGACAGGTCTTTCTCTGTCATCCTCCTGCATTCAGAGCTGTATAAAAAGGTGGAGAGAACACAGCTCTGGTATGACCTGAGTTTGGTGTTGATGCTGTACTTCGTGGACTTACACACTTTGTCCATCATTCTGAATGTGTTTCTTGCCTTGTTGAGTCGGCTTTTGATGTCATTGCCTGTTCCTCCATCATATCTAATATTGCTTCTCAGATATGAAAACTCTTCTGTTGTGGGTATATTTATTCCATTTATTTGTACAGGTGGGGAATTTTTGTGTGTTTAAGGTCATCACCTCTGTTTTCTTCAGGCCTATGTAAAGTACTATTTGTTGTACAAAACTGTTGACACGGGTTGTTTTTTCTTGTATATGTAGGTGTGTATGGGAAACCAGTGCCAAGTAGTCTGCAAAGTCTAGGTCTTCATGTGTTGTAAATAGTGTCCATCTGATGCCTCTAGGTTGATCTTCGGTTGTTCTTATCTTCACATCACCCAGTCTATGACGGTATTGGAGAGCAATGCGGAGAGCAATGCGGAGAGCAATCACGCATCCTTGCCTCACTCCAGTCTTGACTTCAAAAGTTTGGTTGCTGTTTTCTACTCAGCATGTGAAGTAAAAACCCTTTACGATGAGGATGATTTCTTGTGGAATCCCATAAAAACGTAGAATGCGCCATAAACTGTCCCTGTGTATGCTGTTAAATGCTTTCTCGAAGTCTACCAAATTGATAGATAGCTGTCTTTGCCATTCTGTACACTGCTCTATAATGTTGCTCAGTGAAAATTTGGTCGGCACACCCTCTTCCTTTCCGAAACCCTGCTTGTTCTCTTCTGAACTGCTTGTCTATTGCATCTGAAATTCTTTGTATGATGACTTTTGATAGTATTTTACTTGGAATTGACAAAAGGGTAATTCCACTCCAGTTGTCGCAGTTTTTGAGGGAACCTTTCTTGGGCATCTTTATGATTACACCCTTTGACCAGTCGTTTGGTATCGTCTTCCCCTCCCATATGGATGTGAAGAGTGGTTTGAGCAGTTTTGCTGAAAGTGCCGGGTGTACTTGTGAACAGTTCTACATTCAGGTTGTCTTGCCCGGGGGCTTTTCTTAATTTTAAGTGATTTATTCTTCTGGTGGTGCAGTGTTAACATCAAGGACAGTCTCAGGTTCCTGTATCTCTGCTTCTGCTGTTGGTGAGGGTCAGTTTAGGACCTTGCTGAAGTGTTCAGCCCACCTTGCCTCTACTTCTGCCTCTGATGTAAGAGTTTGCCCTTGTTTGTCAGTTATCAGCGTTTCTATAGCTCTATGTTACCTACCGCAGACTATTCTTGTGATTTTGTAGACCTTACCTTGCTCTCCCTTGTTTGCTGCTTCTTCTGCCTGGTCTGCAGGACTGTTTATATAATTTCTCTTGCCATCCTCTTAACTGTTCTGTCGGTTTCCCTATATAGTTGCTTGTATTTATCTTTAATCCTTTCTGACTTGGCTTCCGTTAATTTCTTTTTACGGGCTCTCCTATCTGCTATGACTTTCCAGGTGTTTGATGTAATCCACTCTTTTCTGTTACTTTACTTTATTCCCAGGCAGACTTCACTGCTATTGGAGTAAGCGGTTTTGATCTGTTCCCATTTAATGTTGGCATCATCAGGTCCTTTTTGCGTGTTGTCACTCGTGTCTGCCAGAGATTGGAATCTGTTTTTCAGCTGTAGTATGAAAGCGGCCTTCACTTTGGGGTCATGTTATTTCTCCACGTCAAAATGTTGCTTTCCTGTTGTCTTCTTCCCAGCTCTCCTTCAATTTAACTTAAGCACTGCTGTGACTAGGTGATGGTCGCTGCCGACATCATTAGATGGTCTATCTGGTTCCTGTCTCTTCCATTGGGGGAACACCATGTGAGTTTGTGGATGTCGCAATGTGGGAATAGGGTACCTCCGATGAAAAGGTTGTAAGTGGTACATTACTCTTAACAGCCTCTCTCCATTTTCATTCATGATGCCACAGCCCTCCCTCCCCAAGGCCCTGTCATCGTTTTTGTTATTGCTGCCTACTTTTGCATTTAAATCGCCCATTATTATCTTCATATCATGTTGTGGAGTTTCTTCTAATTCTGCTTGGAGTTGATCATAGAATATGTCCTTGGTTATTTCATCACTGTCATTTGTTGGTGCATAACATTGGATGATTGTGATGATAATGTGTTTCCCCCCACAATCTGACTATGATGAGTCTGCTGTTTACAGGTTTCCATTCCACCAGAGATTCTTCCATTCGTTTTTTAAAGGGACACTGTAATATTTATTACCTCAAATCAACGTATTCATTCATAAATAAGTCCTCATTGGTGTAAAATTATCTCTGCCAAAAATCTCACTTATCCTCCTGAGCGAAGAATAATTAATATGTAGTTACATAGGACAGGGAAGCTTCATGGAGGCTTCCATGTTCTTCCGGTCTATGAACTGCCGAGAGGGACAAAAAGCACTATGTGGTACAGGAAATGCAAACGCGTTTTCACTCTGAGCCAGGGTGAATGATGACTGAAATAATTCACTATCTTGCTCGAGGAATAATTACTCATACATCATTAGCTTACACTAATGATTCAATGCAGATTTTACACAGTGTCCCTTTAAGGATGATGGCTACCCCTTCATGATGATGATTGTCATTCCTTCCGGAGTACAGGACAGTCTCTCCTGTGTTGGTTTTGTGTCTGCCTGTGCCTGTCCACCTACTCTCACTTATTCCGAGAATATGCAGGTTATAATTTCTCATTTCTGCTGTTACTTGAGCGAGTTTACTTATTTGGTACAAGGTTCGCACATTCCAGAATCCAATCCTGGTCTTGCATTTTGTGTTGAGGGCAGCCACCTTCTTGTCAGTAGCTTCCTTACGGGTTTCACTACTGACATTCATTCTATTATCTTTCGATAACTCTGGAGGCCCATTGTACACAGTAGTGTTTTTTTCCTTTGTTGCTGTTTCCGCAACAATACTTTTTCTACGGGACTGGGTTGTCAGCCCTGTGCCCAACCCCCAACCTGGAGGACCAGTGGATTGCACTTTGTCAGACATCTATCCCTCGACCTGACCGACTTGGGTGACCCTACCAGGAGCCTTAACTCCTGTCGGTATAGATCTTGGGGTCATTGAAGCACGCAAGCCCCCAGACCACAACACGGTGGCAATCCTTCCGGGGGTGGTTCACATTAGACTAGAACTAATTGCAATTTCCCATTTTAATCCATCCATTTGGTGCAGTAGTTTATTACGAGTAAATATTATAGTGTTATGGTAATAATCACATCACTGCTGCGAAGACCGATTTAATTTCAAAAAGGAGCAACCCACTTCCCAGAAACTTTCTCTCCAATTTGTCTTATCTTAGCTTGTTTATTTTGCCACAGGTAGTCGGAGTGGGAATGCTTAAAAAGTTAGGTGGTGCCCTTGGTGATGTGTGTCCACTGAGATTTGCTCTGTTGACTGTCAGTCCCAGACTGTCTGTATCTCCCCATCACAGTGTTGTTGCCCTCGTTGTGTTATCTAGACGTTTACCATGTAAATGCAGAGGAGATGATGAAATGTGAAGTCACAAGCATTGCAAAAAAATTAAACGAAAATAAAAAAATCTGTCCTGCTGGTTTACAATCTCGGGGCAAGGTTCATGCACTCCTGGAGGAGGAGTATGAAGGTTAGCGTTGGATTGCGATCATAGAGTCATGGTCGTGCTCTAGAAACGGGGGCAGCCAGCGGGAAACACAGTGGGATCACAAGTTATATCGACCTGATACGTTATATAATAAATACAAATAATGAACATATTAATGGGACAACTATTTGCCCATATGCAGCAAGATGCAGAGGCACACACAATTCCTCACAAACACAGACACCGACACAGACACACACACACACACACACACACACACACCACACACACACACACACCACACACACACACACACACACACACCACACACTTTAAATCATTAGAAAGCAGAGGGTGGCAGTACAATCAGCAGAATATGTGCCTGTCGGCCAGAATCAAAGAGCGTGTGGATTGCTAGCTGCTGTGAACACACCAGAGGACAACCTTTCATTTTCAGGCTGAGTGCTGCTGTTAGTATTCTGACAGCAAGAGCCTGGCACCCTCAATGTTAAAGAGAGGGGGCAGGTGAAGGAAGTTCCAGAGAGAGAGAGAGAGAGAGAGAGAGAGAGGGAGAGAGAGGGTGGCGGGAAGAGAGAGAGAGAGAGGGGGGAGATGACAGAGGAGATGAAGGAAAATAAAACAAATGAGAGCTCAGCTGGAGGGAGAAGGAAGCAGAGCCATGGTGGCGAGGAGATTGCTCACCTCATAAAGGCTCTCCATTTTTCTACCCCATTCGATTTCCCCTCTCTTCCATCTCCTCTTGTGCTCTGTGTGGTCCCAGTACAATCCCCTCTTTTTCACTTTTATATACTCTGCGGAACCCAAAGTTGCACACATTTGGTGAAACCACATAAATAATTAATGTATTTCACGAGGTCTACAGCAAAAGTCAGCGCTGCCTGGTGAAACCATTGTCCAGAGCCTGGTAGGTAGTGATGATGTGTGTGATTAATTTTTTGGTTGAGGCAATATTACACTCTGTCAGGGAGAAGGGAACGGATGGGCCTCCTGCGGAGCACAGATCATTTGGCTGCAGGAACAGCAGCAGCTCCGAAGCAGACCTTTATAACCTAGAATCACTTCTCCTTCAACTTCGGACAGAGAGGGGTTCTTCATTAGTGGCTGCTATTTTGTTTTATTGCTAATGAGAACAACAGGGGACTACTACTGCTTGAAGACGACTCATTGTTAAGCTCCTATTCGGTTGATTCATTTCGGCATTTCACAGCGTTTGGAACAATAAAGAAAAACCCAATCAAAACACAACAGTTTAGATATCAATAAAATCAAACATATTATCTTTTTGGTCCAAAATAATACTGCATCTAGACAAATACCTGCTTTTAGTATTCTATGGCATTGCTATGCTTTGTTAATAAAAGCAAATAACTGTTAAAAAATGAAAACAACAAGAAACTAGTATTAGTTTATTCTTAGCTTTATAGGGATTTTCCATGTTCCTTGTGAGAAGTCTTGGTTTTAGTCTGCGTCTTAAAAGAATGGATGCACTGCGACACTGCCCTCAGGTGTGGATGTTCAGTGATCCTGCAAGGAAATTCTGTTGGACTCGCACTTTATGGGCTGGCATCTTTCATCTCGATATTGTCCAACACAGCCACCTGTTGTAGAGGGTTCTGACGTGATAAGGTTTGGAAGGAAACGGGCTTATCCCTGTGAAGGGCGATACTCAGTAACATCTTCAGATAATGAATTATGATAGGTTAACGCACACGCACACGCACAGGAGGAATGTACCTTTATGACATCAACTCCTCCAGGTGGCATGTGTTCATTGCAGTGCTTATTTAACGATGACTTGATGATGCTAAACAAATAAATATCATCATGGCGCTACATTACAAAGCGATGTTTCAAAGACCGGTTCCAAACGTCAGCGAGTACGAAAAGAAAACACACCTTGACCTATAGTTATTGTTCGATAACATGCCCCAATAGTGAGATTCTCGCTCCTGGGACTGAGGGAACCTGGCCTCACACAGATTAGAGAGCATTGATGTAGGGCGTCGGATCTTTGACATAACGTACACGGAAATAAACCAGCAGTGTTTCTTAACCCAGAAACAACGCCAGTGTCTGCTGCTGTACTGCACCAAAGTTATCTACCACGAACGAAATTAATTTATATGCAAGCAAGGTAACATTTTATTTGCTAAGTATGGAAATCACCCCTTCAGCAACGAAACACATGTTTCGTGCCGGGTATAAATACCGAAGTGGTCTTTTGCATGTTTGCATTTCATGCATAAAAATGATCACTTTTTAAGGGAAACGAGACACTCGAAATTCCTCTGCCTTTTTCTCTTCCGGTAGGCAGCTCTGTAATCGACTGCGCCAAAACGTTTTGTTAAACAAAAACATTTTGAGAATCCAGAACACTATATTATGCTAATCAAATGAACGGTAAAGAGTGTATTCTGAAATTACTAGATTTATTAACGGCAGAATGCAATCATCACAGACGCTTTACACGTGGTCTAGTGGTTAGGTAGTCGGACTCGTGAACTGGCATCGGCGGTTCGAACCCTGCCGTCTGCGATAGATCACGAGAAGTGCAGGATAAGTTACAGTACAGCTCGCGTGGTGCTGTTCTGTCGTTCCCCCTGCAGAAAGCCAATTGTTACCTTCGCTATCCCTGCTGGTCTGCATCAGTCGGCCAGAAGGGACGCTTGGTCGCAGACAATATTTATCTTTTTGGAGACAATTGTTGAGGATGATTATATAGGATGCTAATATATCCGTAACGGATGTTACATCCGTAACTCTGACACTCTCCACTTATAAGTCCCGTCTAAAAACACATCTATTTTAACTGACATATTCAATCTAATTCATTGTCTCCCACCAATTTCACCCCACTTGTGTAAATTGTTTCGATGTATCTTGTTCTTGTGTTTTTTATGATTGTTTATTTTGTTTTTTAAACACTGCCCTGTAAGGTGACCGTGAGTGCTATGAAAAGCTCCCTCAAATAAAATTAATTATTATTATTATTAATTATATATATTTTCCTTTAGGCACACATTAACTCAATAATAGCCATTTCTTTAATTTGCTATTGTACCAAAAGCAACACATGTCAGCACATTTGTATTTAGCAGCTAAAGGGAATGAATCCATGTGTAAAGGCTATTTGTATGCCTCTAAAATAACATCAGACGCTTCCAAACAAAGAGATAAGCCTCCTGCTTGTTTGTATCCTGCAGCATTTAGTTGGTTGTCTGTGTGCGCGTGTGTGTGTGTGTTTGTGTGTGTGTGTGTGTGGGGGGGGGGGGGACGATCACGACGACGACGACGACAACGACGACGACGTGTGGCTGCGTCTGTGTGCAGCCATGCTTGTATGCATGCTATCTCAGCACAGGAATTATATCCT
>NC_079427.1:12624948-12627448 GCF_026213295.1 Gadus chalcogrammus | reverse complement strand
CTCATCTGAAACATGCAAAAGGGAAAGATAACAGTCTTTACCTAATTTACACCTAATATATATGTTATACATCACTATGTTAACTAGAGCACTAGGATTAAATGTCCATTTACATTATTTTTTCTCCAAATAAGGAACATTTACATAGTGCAGGTTGACAACGACCTAGTTGAACGTCACAGATAATATATTCACACAATACACTGAAATAATAGTAATCCTTCTTGCAGGTTTCTGGATTGTTGTATAAATGAGTCATACATTCAAACATCGAGATAAAAAAATGTAAACAACACAAATTCTGGTCATTCATGATGATATACCCAGAAAGTACCCCCTAAACATCGGATACTGGGATAATACCCGGTAACAAAGGATAAAGCCCACATAAAAAAAAGAAAAATGGAATAATCCTAATGGTAGCAGCACCATCATGCGAGTGCACTGCTGTTAATAAAGCATGGAGCACAATCCTGCGTCCTTTGCTCTGATCTGACCTCTCTTTCATTAGCCGCTAATGAACCCCCCCGACACCAGCGGCCTGTTGAAAGAGCACAATGCAACCCCAAATTAACATTCAGGCCGCAAAAGGACTCTGACTAACCACTCCATCGTAGAAATGAAAGAATGATTATTTCATTGCATTCAGCCAAGACAGAAAGGCTGAGATCAAGTTATTAGAGTTTTGCTAAAGAAAGTGAAAGAAGCGTAAAGTAGAGTTTGTAGAATCCTTTATTTTAAATACAATCCTGTCATGATGAGTTTTGGGCTATAGTAATATGAAGAAGGATTAGTTGACCTTTTTAATCCAATTTAAATAAAAACGAGATCACACTGGAACTCCCGGGAAAGAGTTCACTAAGAAGGACTCCTTTGAAAGGATAAGAGATAACTTAAAATGTGTGACCCTTGTTAGAGGTAGTGAATATATTAGGACATACTAGATGTATACTAATGGATGGTAGAAAACATTTATGGGATTGAATAAATCCTCAACAGTCGACAATTTAACATTCGGCAGGTCAATGGATTAGGGTTAATAACTGGTTTTAATCTGATGTCAACAACATTAGCCTTTTGTCTTTTCTGATTCCTTATTAATGGCTTTGACCTCAGATGCAGCAGATATATTATGATCATTATAAACAAAACAAGGTTCATATAATATGACATTGTTCTCCTATCATTTTTTGAAAATTTGTTTGTATAGCAATGGAAAATACCAAAGGATTTCATCTAGATTTTGTGGATTTCTGTTGAAGTTTTTAGGGGAAATTTAGGATTTTCTATTAAAAAAACGGAGGTGTTAGGCAGGGGACATATCAGTTACAGGTATATGATCGTGGTTAGATACAACTCAATAAACATGAATTTGGTCCATGTTGGCCACCATGTTGGGATTTCTCCGTTGTGGGGTAGATTTTACATTTCTTTGTGCGTGAATCAAGGCTTTGGCCTTTAAATAGCAAGTCCCTACAAGTATGGATGCAGGGAGAGGGAGAGCCCTGGGGGTTGAGTGGGCTGGGTACATTTGTCAAAAGAGCCATCAATGAACAGCACAGTCTGACTCCAGCCTTGCTTTATGTTCCACTTGTCACCCTGGGTGTCTGTGTGGTTTGTGTTCCTGGCACTTTACTGGTAACCGGTTGTTTGGTCAGGTTTTTATTTTTTTTTGGCTGTCCCAATATTATTCAATTATTAGATTATTGGTTCGTTTTTGGCTGTAAATAATGACATGCAATAATAATATTTTGTACTCAATACGTTACCACGTGAATGGTGCTTGCATATGTAGGGAGCATGCTGCAGACAGTTCAGTTCACACATGCACGACACAATCATTATAATATTGCTTAACAACAGCAAGGTTTCTCTCTCTACATGTCCACACACTCACCCATTGCAGTACTATCCACAGTTAGTTGTTATACTCCCAATGTTGAATAACAGAGTAGGATAATTATTGACAGGGACAAAAACAGGCGAGGTGGCAATAGGAATATTAAGAAATGTAATGATCGAAAAATAGTTGTGAAACAATGATACGTTTGGTCCACCGATCTATGCTAGCAGCTGAATGCAATGAAACATCTTCTTGGTGTCTATAAACAATAGGTTACAGTAGTATGAGTCACTGCGGCTTCACTGGTTCACTAATCCACGAGGGCTACTTTTTTCTACACCCCACAGCACCCTCCTTCCCTCTCTCTCTCTCTCTCTCTCTCTCTCTCTCTCTCTCTCTCTCTCTCTCTCTCTCTCTCCTCTCTCTCTCTCTCTCTCTCTCTCTCTCTCTCTCTCTCACACACACACAAATACACACACATACGACACTCACACAAGTAAACGCACACACACACACACAAACACACACACACACATACACGTAGACTCTCACATACACACTCACGTACACACTCACCTATACACAAACGTGTAAACACACACACACACATACACATACACCAATGCCCACAAACCTAAACACACACACACATACACA
>NC_079427.1:12617448-12619948 GCF_026213295.1 Gadus chalcogrammus | reverse complement strand
CGGATGAGAAAGAGGAAGAAAGTGAGGGTTAGAGAGAGAGAGAGGTGGACAAAGGGATCGAAAGAGGGAGGAGAGTGACTTTTGTGGCGGGAAAATAGCGACATCGCCATAGAACCGCCCACAAAGCTACTTGCGCTTGGCACTTCTCACTTGCGTTTCAGACCGTTAGGCCCAATCCCATTTACACCCCTTACCCCTTCCCCTTACCCCTCTCCCTAGTTTTGAAGGGGAAAGGGGAAGGGATAAGGGGAAGGGGTAAGGGGAAGGCGTAAGGGGTAGAAATTTCTACCCCTTACCCCTTCCCCTTACCCCTTCAAAACAAGGGGGAGTGGTAAGGGGAAGGGGTAAGGGGTAAAAATGGGATTGGGCCTAAATATAGGGCCCAGAGAGACAATCCGGGCTTCATTTGGGCCGGAACATGATCGGGGACCTCGAAGATCAGGACTGGCAGGATTTTAATCTGATACTCAATTACAATTATTATCCCCATCGTTGCGGCCATATTGTTTAACTAGGCTCCGTTGTCACATCAGAAGATGCAACAATACTTTCAATTCGCCAGCCACTGCGGTTTCGAAGCGTTCTCTGCATACGTTGTTCCTAGACGTTCCCCTCCTCCTGGACCTGCCGGATCGATAGCCTGTCTGTGTTGGACACCTCCTGATTGACCAATCAAACACTGCTGCCACCATGACTTATGCTGCACAGCAGGGTCGAGAGCCAGCAATCTGTTGATATTTGACACTGAGGTTCAAAGCAAGGTTGGTCTCCTTATTTACCCTCTCTGCTGCTTTTCAATCAACCATCCCCCTCCCAGAACCCCCCCCCCACACACACACACACACACACACACACACACATACACAATCTTTCTCTCTTCCCACACAATCTTTCCTCCCCTCTCATATGCATGTGTCCTCTTTTCCCCTATTTGGCTTGTTCAGTCTTTCTGAGACATCATACGAAAAGTGGTAAAAAAAAAAACATACATGACTCTATTTTCCTTGAAGTCCGTCAGAGCTGTTCTCTGTGGCTTATATGCAGAACTTTAGCTTTAACTTTTGAGACAGTGTATCGAATGAAAAAACCTTCAAATACTCTGATACAGAAGCCCTACATTATTTTAGAGAGACAGGGAGCATGAAACCCACAGTTGGATTTCCCACGCAGGTTGTTTTTTTCCCACCTGGTTACAACCTGAACAAGAACGAAGCCTAGTGGAATTTAAATGACCTCGCGTTCACAGAATAGAACGCGAGGTCTGTGATAAATATTGAAGGAGGTCGT
Source organism: Gadus chalcogrammus (assembly GCF_026213295.1). NCBI lineage: Eukaryota > Metazoa > Chordata > Actinopteri > Gadiformes > Gadidae > Gadus > Gadus chalcogrammus. The sequence goes on along the minus strand of NC_079427.1, from coordinate 12,618,661 downwards.
GGGTATCATTCAAATGTTTAAAATAGGAAACAATGTGTATGGACAAGGGCCGAGATTGACCTTAATGCATTTTGAATGAAGTATGTGTGAAGTGTGGGAGTGTGTGTGGACGACGGCTGGTTTGAGCGGCCTCACCTGGCCGAGTCTGATTGGTCTCTGGGGCTTGGTGAGGCTGCAAACATGTTGCACATTGAGCAAACAATGTGCACAGGTTAAACCAGCCATCTCCTCACACACTCAGGGAGAGTCTCCCTGGTTGGCAACATGGAGAACCAGGCCATGCATCATTATAAAAAAATTATACCTAGGTCACCTAGGTGGAGTATGGCAGACACCTAGGTGGCGTGCAGCATGGACCTCGCCACACACACACACACACACACACACACACACACACACACACACACACACACACATGGACCTCGCTACAACAAGGAGAATAACTGTCAAACAATCAGACAAAAATAAAGTCACTTCTGCACCACAATAAGAAATGAAACATTTGAATACAAACATTTTCATGTAATGATGTAACAGGTTTTGCAACTGCAAGATGCCAAAAACAAGGTTGAAAGGGAACGGGATGCGAGACAGAGGGAGGCAGAGAGAGCGACTGAGAGAGAGCCGGAGAAAGAGAGAGAGCGACTGAGAGAGAGCGAGTACAGTGTTGTGTTATGTGGTGGTGTTGCTGCGTTGGCTTAGTGCTGGGCCACGTGTCACTGGTCATTAATATGCACTGTGGAGCTACGTGACAAAAGGCCAACGCCAAGGCAATTTCATTTTGCACGCAGACCCTCCAAGGAGTTAATTTCACATGCCCTCCAACCACAACTCAGTCTGAATTGCATTTGGAGAGAGACAGAGCAAGAGAGTGGGTGGGAGAGAGAGAGAGAGACAGAGAGAAATAGAAAGAGAGAGAGAGAGACTGGGATGACAGTACACGTTACTGACTGGTACGCAGTTTAAAGGCGTTGGAAATATGAAAATATCACTGGCACACGGCTCACCCGCTGATGTCTCTTGGGTCAATGCAAAACTAACGCACAACTGTGGCCCGTTTATGTGCCGCCGGCTCTGACTCTCTTACACTTTGGACTATGCATTCATGCGAAGGATAGCCGGCACAATTAAATCAATTTGAGTTGGGTAAAAAAATGAATGCGCTGTGGGAGGGATTTTGAGGAGGAGTGCGTTTTGGAGGAACTGAACCAAG
>NC_079427.1:12609948-12612448 GCF_026213295.1 Gadus chalcogrammus | reverse complement strand
GTTTCGGCTTCGTGTGGACGGGGCCTATAATTCTCTTCTTTTTCCCAACAGGGGAAGAGCAGAGTTGAACTGTTATTGGGTTCTTCTTAAGTCTGAAGAAGCTGCCACCTTTAAGTTGCCAGCTTAAGAGGAACCAAAAACGATTCTTCTTCCCAACAGGGGAAGAGCACAGTTGAGCTGTTATGGGTTTCTTCTTAAGTATGTGTTTGAGGCTGAATGAAGTCACATGAACCCCTAGGTTCTCCAGAACCAGAGGAACATCGGCAGACACACACTACAGTTATTTTATCCCCAGACACATGGAGTGAAAGCAGGGGAATGCAGACACTATAGATCAGACACACACACACACACACACTCACACACACAGTGGCGGTTTTAGGCACGGGCGAACCAGGCAGCCGCCCGGGGTGCCATATTTGTGGGGGGCGCCAAATCACATGGGGGGCGCCACGAGCAGTAAAAAATAAAAAAACGCCACGAAGCGGTTTTCAATGAAGTACATAACATTGTGTGGGGAATTGGTATATTGGCGCCCCCTCTGGCTGCAGGCGCACACCTGCTTGTTCAGACGGAATGAAACCCCCACTGAAGTCCGTAGGGTCATGGTACAAACCCTCCCCCCCGCTTGGAGGAAGTCTTGCCCGGGGCGTAACTGGACGTAGAACCGCCACTGCACACACACACATACACAACCACACACATATACACACACACACACACACACACACACACACACACACACACACACACACACACACACACACACACACACACACACACACACACACACACACACACACACACACACACAGTATTGCACTGCTACAGGGTACAAACAAGCTTTTTTTTGTAAATATTTTATGTTATTAAGAGCATTTAAAGGTAATGTTAGATATGCTGCAAAAGCAGGGAGGACACATCCTTTTATAAACTGCTTCTTTTATTCAAGCATCCTTAATTAAATGTTACTGTAAACATATTTTTTCCCATTAATTCACAACTGCTCTGTTTTAGGATTGAATTAAAATGCTTAATTACATTTAATGTAAAAAATGAAAGCCCTTCTGTAAGCACTATTGCAAATATGAAAAAAAATATTCTGTGCTGTTGGATTAAAATGAGTTTTAAATGACAAAATGTAGCGTGCGTCTCCAAATTAAACCACATGAGAGACTCTCCATTAAACAATGAAAACACCAAACACTGCCTCTGGTGAACACCCTTGCTTTGGGAGAAAAACAAGCGATATTCATTATTAATGTATCTGTTTTCACAACTTTGTGCTGAATAGCCCGTAAAATGACCCCAGGAACGAATAGTCACTAATTACAACCAACTGAGCATAAAATAGGAAAAGACTTCATGAAGTGTCTTGTAAACAGGAGACGCGAACAGCTCAAAATATCCAAAATATTGCCTGACAAAACGTCTTGTGAGGAGCATGGGGAAGGAGGTTATCTTAAGGGACTCACTCACGTATTGTGTGTGTGTGTGTGCGCAGGTGCCTGTGCGTGCTCGTGTGCGTGTGTACGTGTGTGCATTTGTGTGTGTGTGTAATTGCGTGTGTCTGTGTGTGTGTGTAAGTGCATGTGTGTGTGTGTGTGTGTGTGTGTGTGTGTGTGTGTGTGTGTGCCTGTGTGTGTGCCTGTGTGTGTCTGTTTGCTTGTGATACTGCATTAGCCTGTGCACGTGCGTGTGTACGTGTGTGTGTCAGTGCATGGGTATGAGTGTCTGAGAGGCATGCGTCTCTGAGGGTCTCATTTCCGCTGGTCTTCCACTCTGCCCGCTCCCCGCCTCACCCCTCCATATTGTTGTGCGGTGCGTCCTGCTCAGCCAGCCGTGTTCCTACCTTGCAGGCAGATCACACTGTGGATCTGCTAATGACGATTCGGTTTTTATTTCTGTTGAGACGGTAATGGGGAGATTTCTGGTGTCCAAATGATGCAAACCGTCCAACTGGCGTCTCACCGACATAAACGTGCCAATCTTAACGCACACTACTATAATTTATTTCCACAATTCACCCAAATGTGCCCAAAGTGTTTGCTGTGGTGGGCTACTATAATTGCACCACGCAACGCACCCAGAGTCTGGACACTCAGAGGCAGCAGCCTGTGACCAGCTTGTGACCAGACCGACTTTTTATATTCAATTTATTATTGTCTCTTTTTTATCAGCGCAGTCGTCTTTTAAATGGATGCGGGCATCAAAGCGGTTTAGGAAAGTGTACTGAATGAAACATTGGGAGGGGTGCCTTTATTACTTTGCGAGACAGTAAAGTAGAGAACTGGCCTCCCTCCTGCGGCGCTTGTCCTCCCTCTCCTATTAGGAGAGGATCCACGCAGCACTGTAATCTGTGAGCACGCTTCATTTTCCCATTAAGCCCTAATTGGCTCATAGGCCCATTCCCTAGCAGCTTGTAGCCACAAAACTTTAGCCGAGAGGCACTGTGGCCAGATGCTTCCCCTGCTTATTCCTGCGTCACCATTCCTTTCTC
>NC_079427.1:12602448-12604948 GCF_026213295.1 Gadus chalcogrammus | reverse complement strand
AGAGGACATTTTGTATTAAATTAGGACACAGGAAATACGGTGAAAGATTACATTTTGTACAATCATTTTGTGTGTGTGTGTGTGTGTGTGTGTGTGTGTGTGTGTGTGTGTGTGTGTGTGTGTGTGTGTGTGTGTGTGTGTGTGTGTGTGTGTGTGTGTGTGTGTGTGTATGTGATTTGAGCAGTGAGAGCAGAAGATAATTTATTTTCTGTTGGCATATTTCAAGGGCATATCATATGATGATATGCTTATCATTAGATACCTGCTTTGAAATTGCTGTTTTGCGTTTCTGAAGGAGCGGGGTTTGTGGTGAGTTCCCTGTTAACGTGTATTTGCGTTTTGTATACTGGATGTGTGTGTGATTTTGTGTGCGCCTTTGTGTGTGTTTGTTTGTGTCTGTGTTTGTGTGTAGGTTTGTGTGTGTGTGTGTGTGTGTGTGTGTGTGTGTGTGTGTGTGTGTGTGTGTGTGTGTGTGTGTGTGTGTGTGTGTGTGTGTGTGTGTGTGTGTGTGTGTGTGTGTGTGTGTGTGTGTGCTCATGTGAGTGCATGTGTGAGAGAGAGACTAACGCATTCCTGCTGTGTGTTAATACAATCTGTAATGCCTGTGAAGATCACATTTACAGCTTTTCCTTCCAGAGCCTTTCCCTTAACTTCAAGCAATCTTAGCCCTAACACACTTACACAAGGTAGACCCCCCTGCCCCCCACACACATTGGCCCAATCCCATTTCTACCCCTTACCCCTTCCCCTTCCCCCTTACCCTTACCCTTACCCCTTCAAAACAAGGGGGAGGGGGAAGGGGACGGGGTAAGGGGTATAAATGGGATTGGGCCTTAGGCTCCTGTTTGACCCACTGAGCCTGTGTATTTTCATTGTCTCGATTACAGTGAACTTAAGTGTTCATTTCATGGGACGACGTGTTTTGACCCTGGTATATAATTACTTTACACATTAAACACCCACATGCTTGGGCACGAGGCAATCGGTCATCTTACAGCCAACATGGCTCCTCTCTCCGCCAAACCCAGTCTCACGGAAATACGTGACATTGTCACGTCATTTATTTTAGTTATTCATTCGTGATCTGGGACACGTAATTTCAATTTTTTCGTGCCAAAAAGCACAAATTTCAAACTCATGTACCTACTGTCCCTAGGCCTACAGATAATTCATTGTTTATTTTCGCATTTGTTTCAAGATTTTTCAACACAAACACAGAAAAATGTCTGTGATAACTAACAATATGACAGCTTTTGGCCACCCGTTTCTACTTTCACCTTTGATTCTGAGAAATTGTGACAATTCACGGATATATTTAATGCAGGTGCTGCTGTAGGCAAACCACGACGGAGAAAAGGTAGCTGCTTCATCTCTTCTTTATGGAATTGTAGGCCTATGTCTTAATGAATGTTTATTTTATCTAGCCATCTATTGTCTTGTTTATTTGTAGGCTATGTGAATGAAAGTCTGCGTCGATGCATCAGTGTCACGAGCGGATGTTGCCATGAAATTTGTGCTTGTGTAAGAAAAAATTTAAATGACGTGTCCCAGATCACAAATGAATAGATCAAATGACGTGACAGTGTCACATATTTCCGTGAGACTGGGTCGCTCCGCCTCTTGAGATCTGTCTTCATCTGTCAATCTGGATATCTGTTATCTGTAAATGCAAGAAAAAAAGAAGGGAAATGATATACTGTAGGATCTCGCTATTTCCCCTTCACTGAGAAATTCGACAAGAAATTATACTGTTGGAATCTTACGTCAGACATTCAATACCCCTGATGCAGACCTAAAGTCATAAGCCTGAGGAGTACAGCTTTCAGCTGAGTGGGAAGGAAGACAGATGATAGCCTTATGCTCCATAGCCCTGAGAGCAAGCGTGTGTTATCTTGATAGATGACTTAGTCTAATTTTGCAAGAGCTGCAACAAAGAGCGATGGTATTAAGTTTTAACCTAGAGCTGAATATTCACCTTGTGGGTTCTCTGTGAGAAACTGTAAGGTCAGGGTTCATTAGAAATGCCTTCAGCCTTTTATCATATGGATCGTGGTCGGGCAAGACTGCATTTCTAGGGGCACAACCGATTTTGTCTTTTGTGTATCTTGAAGCTTTGGGGGCGAGTGAGACTATTGAAAATGAGAATGAAAGGAATTATTTAATAATGTATAAATAATATACTTGTTTGTGTGTGTGTGTGTGTGTGTGTGTGTGTGTGTGTGTGTGTGTGTGTGTGTGTGTGTGTGTGTGTGTGTGTGTGTGTGTGTGTGTGTGTGTGTGTGTGTGTGTGTGTGTGTGTGTGTGTGTGTGCACGTGTGTGTGTATGCACGATGTGTACGAGGCCGACAGTCCTACCCTGGGTATTCTGCCAGTGTGTGTGTAAGACCACATGGTTTATTCAGTTGCAGCAGCAGGTCGTAATGGAGACTGGTCAAACAGCATGGTGGACCAATTAAGAGGGCTCTAATAAACCTTAACGAGCCCTGTGCTGAGCCTCACC
>NC_079427.1:12461350-12588850 GCF_026213295.1 Gadus chalcogrammus | reverse complement strand
GTTCAGCCCCCGGAGCGACGACCTCGACCTCCCGCCGGGAGGACCCACGCAGATGGTGTCCCTGCGGCCCCGCGTGGCCCCGCGTGGCACCGGGCCCGCGGGACGGCCGGGCCGCGGTGCGCCTGGCCACCTGGGACCTTCAGCGCTGCTCCAGTGAAAAGGCCAAAAACCCTGGCGTCAAAGAGGTCGTGTGTATGCCCCTACTGGAGAACGAGTGAGTACAACTAACGTGAGGGTTTGCAGGCTCGAAAGCCTGCTCCATCCTTTCTCCGATCGGGGAAACTGTGAAATCGGAGATGGTCGGACAGGAGGTCGGAGTTGGAACAACCCCCACAGATACAAAACCTCATCTCGTCGATTAGAAAAAACCACAGGGGGGGGGAATACAAGACCCCTCACCGCGGTAACTACTCACAACTACGCATAGAGCTGAGGCAGCAACAGCGACCGCGTCTACCAATTCCTACGTAATATGACGCGTTTGACGTATCACATAAAAAAACAACGGTTTTTGAAGCCTTGCTCAAAATAGTCACTTTAAAACTGGATTTTTTGCCGATATACTTTTTTAAACTGATAAAATCCTGCATTTTAATTTCAAAGAGCAATTTTCAGAGAATGTTATGTATAAATATTTTTAAAAACATTAACTTCCAATACGCACTTTAATGAAAGTCTTACGCTCTGAGAGGCATCTTACTGACTCCGGGTTAATTTGATTCTCATAGTACCACTTTCTCAGCATGGTTACAGTCTAATGCCTGATAAGGCTTCCTATGGACTCTTATCAAACGAACAGGCTGTTATCTTTAGAAATCACACTTTTCCAGTACAATCTAGATAATTTCAGCCCCCCCCCCCCAGTTCATATAAATATATTCTAATTATTTTTACATTAATTGCCTAAAGTCAGGTTTTTTCCAGCAGCATACACCTCTTAGTTAAATTAGCTCCCTAATGCACTCCTATCTTCTTTCTGATTGTTTTAGTACCCTGATATGAAGCACAGTACACAGTACAGCCTTACGGTCACTTTTACTGTTATACGCAAAGATTATGAAAATTGCATTGTGTTTCGTCTCTTTTTCAGACTAAAACCAATTAGAAAATTGTCCTCTAAGGAAACATCTATACGAATGCTACATTTACATATATCTCCCTCCACCAAATTATGCCCCATATAGATTCCTACCTGCAAAATGTTGCCGTTCAAAAGATCTCTACCCTATAAATCTTGTAAATCTGAACCTTTTTTTTCTTGGGGCGGATCTGAGGTATACAGCCCGCCAGCAAATGGCGAGCGGGATTTCCGATAGACTGGAGTGAGACCAGAGAAGGTTCAGAAAGTTGTTGCTATGAAGCGTCTTTGGTGTGACTCTTCCCATACCAGCAGTTCTGGGTGTCTGGATGTAATTTGGCCAATCAGAATCAAGATGACTGTTTGTCTTCCTTTCCGCCATGATATTTGGGTGGGATGCTACAACCATATTGGTTTTGAGTCGATCCTTGTTTGCTGCTAGCGTAATATTCAGTTTAACTTAACGTAACTAGTTACCTAAGTTAAAGGGAAAAGAAAAGTTATAGTACCCTGCCAAATCAAAGTTGAAGTGTAATATTAAATCTACCTCAACCTGTTTATAGTAGAACGTTTTCCAGCTTCAGTTTAGGAAGCTAGTATATTTAGCATTTATTTCAGTGAGTTTAGTATCAACATGATGAAAACGACCATATTAGTTTAATACTCACCGGCTCTATACATATAGCAACGAAATCAAAGTATGTAATATTTCCTATGAACCTCTGTAAACAACACTAGTGTCAAAACCTTTGATTTTTTTACCTACAGTACCTCTTCAATTACCGCTATGCATGTCTGATATTGAAACCTCACACATGTAAATGTGGTCACACTAAATTTTGTTTTATTTCTGAACACACAAAAACACCATCTGGGTAATTTGAGTTCAGTGTGATATTACACATCATAGCAAATGACCATTTTATTTAACCATGCAGAGCAACAGCTCAGCACTTAACTATGGCCTTGTTAACAAAATCACAAAACAATTTATTCCATTGTTTTTCAGAATCCAGACCAACTGTCAAAAATGGGGTGAAACACACTGCATTTTCATACATGTCTTAGAAACGAACACAATTTTAATCTCCGGTGACATTTGCGTGTAAACAGAGTGATTAATCGTGCATGGCGGTTTTGTGATCAAACAAGACAATGGCCATTCTTCTCTCCCCCCTCCAACTGCTCTGTCTATACTCCATGAATCACAGCATTAGCGTTAGCCACGGAACAGATGTGGCCAATTCTCCTGCAACCTCTCACACTCTAAAGTGACGAATCACCCCTCTGCCTCTCCAGTCTCTTCGCTGCCTTTCCTGTCTTCCATGGCCAATCAATCAAAGGGAGGGGGTGGGCAGGGGCTGGCGAGGAACCGACCGAGAATTCTAGTGCCCGTGTTGGCTGTGAGGAGATGCGAGCCAGTGGGCCAACAAGGGGGGCCTTGGGTGGGTGGAGGGAGGAGGAGGAGCAGGAGATGAGTAGTGACACACGCATTAAATATGAGAGTGTTAGGAGGGGGATGGGAAAAAACTACTAAAAAGGCAGAAGATGATGAAAGAGAATACAATGCATTGAGGAGAAAGAGGGAATTAAGGGAGATCACTCGTTATCACTGACTGTGATTGATTAATCAAGACCTGCCCTGCGGACAGGATGACTGGATAGGATGTTCATCTCACCAACAGAAGTGTTCTTGATTGGATGCCTATGATTCCCCCAATACCACTAACCTGCACCTTAATGATCTGTATTCACTGTATGTCGCTTTGAATAAAACATACCCTAAATGACTAAATAGTAGTACAAAGCACTTCACACTTAGGTACAATATACATTGTTTACAAGCAGAGAATCATAGGAACAACAAGATTTTTTTCTAGCGGGCAATATGGCAAAAGCTCATTTGGAATATGATCTTCACCCCCTGATATCACAGAAGAAGCTAATGGCTTCAATTGTCTATGCTGGAAGTTTAGAATCAAGGGATGTTATGCAGTGGAAAATATGATGACATACGTTGCACTCTAATTTAAGAACATTTGACGGAAGAACAAAAACAACAAAGACTCCAGTTCGACCCAGTTTGGTTGCTCAAGGTATATCCACAGTAACCAATTTTATGAAGTTTTTGATTTGGTCTGTGCTGACTTCAGTCATGCAGATATAGTGGAAGGGATATTTATTCCTGTTTTTATTATACATCTTAGATTAATAGTCATTACATTATCTTTAACGTGTAAGATCTTCTCATTCAGTCTTGATTGAGACAACTTTTGTGTCGCCATGACAATGAATCAACTGAAAGAATTTATCTTTGTTCTATTTTATGTGCTTCGTCAACCAATTCCGGCTCCATCGTGTTGTCACCTGTGATCACTCACTCATGTTTTAATGCATGAAGTCACAGCAAAGTGTTATGTTGCTGCGATAGTCACACTACATTTGATCATTCCCATGAGACCCTGGGACAGAAGCGAGGCAATTTGAAACAGGAGAGATGCCTCCTTCCAGCTTCCTTCGCCAGGCAAGCTGTCGTCTCCATAACACTTAATAAGTTGATGACGATGCAACTTATTTACATATTGCATTTGATTAGAATGTTCCCGCTGCTAAATTATTCAAATTAAGGTGTCAGCAAGTTTTATGATTATGTTGAGGTGTTTGAAGCAAATCTTTTTTTGATCCAATTTTAAACAGTAAAGCCTTAAGAAAACAAAGTGGCACAATTGTTAGCAATGTGAGAAAAATATATTAACTTAAACAAAGGTTTAAATGTAGAATGCTTTTAAAGAAAATATATTTTTTAGAAGAACAAGGGTCACTCACACCATTTAAATAACGGCGGCGCATATCTTGTCGGAACATTGTCCGTTTCCCCTGGCGATCCCTCTTCCTGTTTTGAACTCCTCAGAGGAGAAGAAACCCATCCATCATCTGATTCAAACACTTCACACATGGGCTGTGTACTGGTGTCCCGACCTGTCCCCTCACAGCCCAGGGAGACGGCCCCATTGAGAGAGAGCAGAGATAAATATGCCATCTCTTTAAACAGGAAAAACTGACTTACAGCAGGATGAAACCTCGAAGAAACGCTGCAATAGGCAACTGCTATTCAAAGCCAAAAACTTTTAACAGGAACTTGCTCCAATTATAAAGATTGATCATCATTTTTTACATGATATGAGTATAGGAAGGTCGAGGACATGACGTGGCTTATTCCAAAAGTATGCAGTCTCTGTCTGCAGACATCCTTGGGCTTAATGCCTATCCCCATACTTGCTCATGAATAACATTTGTCTGAAATCACATTGCATTTGATAAACGTGTCATCTCATTGCTCAGTAAAAGTTTGTGGCTACACTGGCAACGTGAATGCCAACCAACTGAACACCTTCCAATCTAAGAGAGAAAGGGAGCTATTGCAGGGAGCTATTGTTATATATAAATGCCTTTTTAATTGATTACAATGCATGTTCAATTGTTTACAATTGAATATTATCATGAGGATACATATTTCTGTGACAATGATTCAGCATCAAGCTGGTCTCACAGTCGCGACAATGTCATGTGTATGATTTAATCTGCAGCATGCCTTATACTACCTTATTCAGTACATTGCTGACTGAGGCAATCTTCTACATTTATTCATTAGCAGGAGGATGGGACAGGCTATGCGGTGACTAGTAGGACCCGACTTGCACACATATTGGGAATCATGACACACATTTTCTGCTAAGTGATCTGATCCCATTACTGGGGTGTGATTAAAATACTTTCTTTAGACCAAATGGTTTACGTTTTGCATAGATTTCTTCCAGTGTATTACATACATTTTGTCAAACATGATTTCAACTCTAAAGCAATTTTCCAGTTGGGTTGTGATCCTATCTGTTATGTGATTGTAATAGAAAGTGGGGCTATTCAAATCCAATCTTTTTCTCGAGTCAATGACATTTTTACATAACCGGTAGAGGAGAAACGTACGATTGTGGGATACAGAGACCCAGACAACCAACAAAGCCCTGCATATAAGTAATGAAACCAATCAAAAGGAACAGACCAAAACAAGCGATTGCACGATAAACCATTTTTTTATCGACTTTGACCAGAAACTGTCAGTTGCAAATCTTTACTAGTTGAATACCCTGGCTGTACCTAAAATATGTAACAACGGTAAAATAAAAAGAAGCTTCAATAAAAGGAGCAAGCCAAGCTTTGTGTGGGAGGAGGGCATAGGTATAGGAGACTTAACGCCAGTTCTATGTGATGGACTATATCTGTGATCGCTTGAAACTTGGGGTGAATGTCTGATAATGCTTCGTTGTGATGTAGGTTTACTTTTGTACTTATCAGAACAAAATTAGACCTTCAATTTAGTGGGTAAAATCAATAACCTCTGGCTTGCTATTGAAAGAGATATACATATATGTGTAGTGTGCAATCACTGTCAAATGTTATATTTATCGAAATGTTGTGGGAGTGGGAGAGGTTCACTAGGAATGCAGTGGATTCACACTCATAGGCCTAATAACTTGTTTCAGAGATAAAAGCACTATGCTTGAAAAAAACGTTACAAAATGTTTTACCACCATATTTAAAACCTCTCTTCAAGTTGGCTACTATAACGTCACATTCTCAAATGCTGTCCATTTTTCCATTTGAAAAAGGACACGTGAGTTGCCTTATATATCCTGAATAGAAAAACATGTTCTTCATATGTTGTTTACGGTCAACTTCCTCTTGCCTATCTGCCTCAGCGGCTCCGGATGCCTCAGGGGCTGCTATTTGTGATATCTCCAGGTTTGACATCACGATCCAGCTCCTCTCATTGGTCAGTACAGGTGATGACGGTCAACCGCAGATCTACTTGGTAGGCTAGCGAAAAATCGAGCGCAGCTGTTTGTTTTTTCTCCTTTGATTGAGCAATTGATGAGCTGACAGATCCTGGAAGACGCCCATCTCCCTGCTACGGTCAGGGGACTGGGGGGCTCTGGGAATGGGCAAACTGCTCAAGTGTGTGCAGCGGAGAATACGTAATGAAATGAGCCCACTCAATGTCAGCCTGCCATACATATTTCCTTTTCAATTCAATGGCTGGCAGCTCATGAAAAGGGTGCCAGAATAAAAACGACTTAAGAATATAGTTATTTCTGGTATCATTTAGAATATGTTGTTCTAGGTGGATCAAGTACAGCAGACCCCAAGTGAGTTGATTAGTATATAATGCAATATTGCAATAATAATAAGTTTAGTTTCATGCATAATCGATAATTTATTAGAAAAACTGCATCAACTGTGAACACAAATACTGTGGTGTTTGCACTCAAACAAAGTGCCTACATCAAGTCTTTAACCTATTATGGTAACTACCTGAATGCATTCCCAGAATGAGTGCGCATTGTTTGACAGTTATTATTCATTATTCATATGACTATATGCTAAACATTTTTTGGACCGGAAATTGGGTTACTGGGCCAACAAAACATCCCTGGTTTAGAAAATAAGACAACCCATGCATGCTCTCTCATACCTATCAGTTACTAGAAGCAGGCATTTGGCAAAGCAAACTATCAGGTAAGCCAAATGTATTTGGATTAAACTAATGTTACAGATTATCCCTAAAAAGCTATTTTCAACCTCTGACAATTGTAGTAATTTTTTTTTAATTGTAAGCTTCATCACTGTGCTGATCCAACGTGATGTGTCACTGTGATAATCTCAAAATTACTGGATACCTAAACATAAAAGATGTCCTTATCGTTTCAAAGGAGCTATTCTATCCAGATATAGGCATTAAGGATTAATCATTAAGGATGATACAACTTTGAGGAGGATCTCAAGAATATATTCCTAAATTAAGTGAAGATGTGAATTTATGGTGATCCATGTATTTTATTAAATACATTTTATTAGAACTGTCGATTCACGTGTCGCAAGTAGTTCAACTCAAATGATTCTGAATAGTCGATGGGTATCATTATTGAAAGATTTTTTGGCGCTGGTCTTCTAAAAAAATCCAATGGCCGGGGAAAAGGATAAAGAAATAGGGAGAAGTTACAGCTCTGCAGTAAGACAAGTCAGTAACAAGGTTACTGCCAGAGAGTGAAGAGTTAGGCGAGGCCACCACGCAGGACCGGCTGAGCACTAACAGGGCCAGGTGTGATTAATAATGACAGACACAGCATGGCACAGCTTCAATCTCCTTATTCAAAACATCATACGGAGATCATATTGACATGAGTGTGACGGGCACGCCCCAGTGTGTGTCGTGTATGCATGCTAATGCGCGTTTGTCATGAATTCCACGTCTAAAGGTCAATTATTATTGTAATTATTTCATAAGGGTGACAATCTTAACTATTCCTACTATATTCAAGGAAGTGCCTCAGATGTTGCATTTCAGGTCAAAGTCTAATGGATTCAGTCATTTCGTTCCAACACATGACATGCCACCACACTCCATTTAACCACAAGCGAACAGGTAATGAGCCAGTGAGGGGCGGGAAGGAGAAAAGCCTAAGAGCAAGGGAGACTGCTTACATGCAGCATTGATAACAAGGAGAAGACGGATCAGTACACCGTGGGAGGGAAGAAATTGTGAGAAATGGTGAACTAGAAAACAGTACCGTACTTGAGGTGGTACAAAGTCTTTAACAGCACGGAGGTATGTCAGCCAAGAAATAAAAAAAAATTCTGGTGAATGTGAAAGAATCTCTTTAAAAATCTGAAAAAGGTTATTAATACTAAATGTTAAACTGGTGCCATCCTTCCAACTCAATTGTGTCGGGTGTTCATGCCTGTTAACTCTTGTCTCACTCTCTTTTTCCCCTCAGATCTGTTTTGTGAATTTAGACCATGAGAAAATGGATTATACTGATCACAAAGGAATAAAGGTGAGCATCTGCCCCTTTAACACGCAGGTTCCACCTTACACCCTAATTGTATATCCCCATTGTCTCTCCCACCAGCATGCCCGATTTAGCTGCTTGCAGTGTTTCTCCAATGCAGCAAACATTAGCCCAGTTGCCATGGATTCTGGACAATTAGCTGGAATTAGAGGCATCATTTGTTTAGGTAATGGCAGATTCAGACATTTGCTTGTTGAGGTGGTGCTTGATGCACAGCCATGATATGATGAACATGACACAAGAAATTCTGCATACACTGCCAAGGGGGTTTCACCCTGACATAAAGTATGAAGTGAAATGTGTATTTGTTGCAGCACTACTTTTGTAATCACTTCCATTGTGATGTTTCAATATCACAGACTCAAAGCCACTCAACCACTATAAAAAGAAAAGGAATTGTCGGCTTGATTTTTCGCTTGTTTTTCCTAAGACGCTTTCTTCAACATTGATGGCATGCTTCTGTTTATCCGGAAAGACAGAAGTGGTTTGGGGTAAAAAGCATCTTCTATTGTGTGTCGCAATCAGAGGCTGGCCTCCGTGTCTCCAGATCTGCCAAAGATGGTGGAGTCTCTGAATGTCCACCAGCCTAAGGAGAATGAGATCCTGCTCCTGGGGGGTTTACAAGCACCAGACATCATTCACACTCGCTCGCAATCCTCCATGCAGGTGAGTTTCGCTGTGATGTATTGAATCACTGTGTTTCTGTCCAGGTTGACACAGTAGTCCCTTTCTTCTTGAACCAGTGTGTTATGATGGATAGGGCCTCGGCAGAGTGAATCCACAGACATTTTTTAAGGAAAATATATTTTAGGCTAGAATTCGCCCTTCCTCGCCGACATAAAACATTACAATTCCTCAGAAGAGAAGGTTCTTTTGAAATACGGCGCCTGAAGCCAATATTCCAGCAACAATGTGAAGCTGAACCACGCACGGAAGGTGTAGTACCACTATGTTTGAAGAAGAAAACACATCTGCAACGAATTACACAAGAAATAAAGTCAAAACATAATAAAGACGCCTGCCTCTGTTAAATTACAGTTTTTCTCAGTCGCTTTGTTACATTTCTCAGATCAGAATTGGAATTTGCAAAACAGGAAGTGCATTTCTCAAAACAATTCGTACAAACAGCAAAACGCCATGGATTTCATGCAAAAGCAAGTCTCTTGCTCAAAATCCTTAGCAAATATCTGTGTCAATGTACATGTCAGTGCCATCAAAATGACAAGTCCTTGTGTCATTTTGTACGGATAAGACAGCTAAATTGCTTAGTCATGTTGTGAATATAACAGTGTACTTTGGAGGGATGTTCTGATGTAAACCATGGCTAAAGTTTTGAAGACAATTATTGTAAATTGTAAGTTACACCTTAGTGTATGTGGGAGATTGATTGCAAGAGACTGGACAAGATTCACATTTACGCTTTGACTGTTTGTACTGTAACCATGTCATTGCTTGAAATGTGAACATAGGAAAATCTCCTTAGAGTAAACTGTACATGCATTGCTGTAGGAATTACAGTGCAGTCATCCTACACCTCCGGACGTTCCTGTCTGTTGGGCCACAAATTCTCAGACAATGTAACATTGTGTTGTGCCCCAGCTATATATATACAGTACTTGCCAGTTCATGGTTCAGGAGATGCACCTTTGAGCTATTCCAGTAAACTGGTTGATCGTTGGTTGATCCAACACTTCACACATTTCCCTTCTTTAGAGAAAGTCAAGATTCACCTGGTAGCAATTTACCAATTCAGGACAGATTTAGAAAAAAAGTCTAATGGAAATGTATAGAAATATGCTTGACATATTATGACAACTTGTTCAACCATTTTGCATGTCAAGACTTATGCAATTAACTAATGCCTAAATGTTGAGGGAGTGAGACTATTCAATAAAGACCCATTACAATACATTTGGATCAACATGACATAAGCAATTGATAATGTAGGAAAGAGCAGAGAATTTTACATAATCATTTGCATGAATGTACCAAAGCATTTGCCACTTGTTCAAAGAAATGAGAAACTGTTTTTTTGATGTGCACAAACGACACAATGATGTGAAGATTTAACAGGTAGTTTTGATAATTTCAATTCTGATCTGAGAAATGTACCAAAGCGACTGAGAAAAACTGTAATATCTCTCATATTTTTTCGTCTCTCATGCTTGCGAGTGCTTTCGTTTTTTGTGTTTATTATATTCATTCCCAAAGGGGAAGGGTGTTTGACACAAAGCCAAAAAGTACTTTTGGCATTGGGTTCAAAGCCCAATGTCTACCAGTATCTGCTAACATCTCAAATAGATCCGCTGTACGTTGCTTGGGATGAAAGCATCTCGTCAATTCACGACTTAATGCTCAGCATTACGTCCCATGTTCTAAGCAGGGCCTGCGGCAGCAGCAGCAGCGGGGGCCAGATGTGTGTCTTCTGCAGTGTTCAGGACGGAGACTCACCAGCCAGCCTGGAAACATCATCCTGGAGATCAACAGGTTCCTGATTGGCCTCCAGTGGGGGAAGGATCGCCACCTTCAGCAGCAGCAGCAGCCTCAGCAGCAGCAGCAGGGCCATGCCGCGGCCGGGTCACGCATCGAGGACGACACCAACCGCTCCATCTCGTCCATCGAAGAGGACTTCCTCACCGCCTCTGAGCACCTGGAAGAAGACAGTGAAGACGACAATTACAGAAATGGTAATGGTTCATACCCTTTTACAGGTTTCCCACGGTCACATTGATTTTCTGCGTGACTCTTCTCTACTTACATCTAGGTCATTAGTCATGGGCAAAGTTCCCTTAGAGTTCAATCAACATCATGTTGACATTTATGAATTGTAACAAGCAATTCTATGCGCAGAAGAGTGGTGAGCGATTATGGCGGATGTTTTATAAAGAGCTTTAGCAACCATATATTAACATAAACAGTTGCATGGCTTCTGGGTGCTTTATGTACATTCATGGACATTTCGTCTGGGACCATGTGCCATGACTGTAATTGAATGTGATTTGCAAGACTACTTATATACAAGGCTATTATTATAATTCTCTCTGAGTCATGAATTGTAACACACAAAAACGCTTGGCATGACTAACATGATCATTTATATATTTTTGAAGGGTGACGTTAATTATTTTGGTCAAGCACAAATTTGCCAAGCTAGACTGCAGATCGGATCTTATAATTCCGCACAAATTATTGCTATAATGATGCTCTGAATGCCTTATATTATATAGTATAACTTCATTGATATACAATTGCAGCATGAGCATTTCCAGAGGCAGTGTTTATACAAGAAACAATATTCACGTGCTGTCTTCTTTTTACTTGTTCTGGTCATTCCTCATCTATGAGCCTACTGTACATATGGCTTCTTTCATTGTTGTCTTCCTTCAACGTTTGTGGGGTTGAATTTGTGTAGCAAAAGCAAAGCCATAAAGAACAAGGACAATGCTCAGTTCTTTAATTGGATATTGCCCTGAGCTCTTTACCACAGAGCTGGTGAATCTACCTTAATCTATAATTCATCCTACATATAAAATGAGCTGCAACACAGCAAAGGTTGCCCTCTACTTTGAGTCAGTTGGATATTCATAATTAGATCATCACAGATAATAATGCTCTTTACTCTCGCTGGGGGATGGAGTAGCAACAGGAATCAGGGTCAAGTTGGCCTTTCCAGGGACCCGGGCAAATGTCGTATAGTTTAGATAGCCTTCTTGTATTCTACACCCTCCATGTGTGCCAATGGATGTTTCAATTTAAATCAATGGACACTGAATTAAGCTATGCTATTTGCTTGTATTTAAAAGACGTGTTTATTTCTTACCCATACAACTGCCATTGTAATATTATAAAGTACATTTTAAATAAGCATTAAACAGACAATAAGTAAACACAATTATTGAGTTGAAAATCTATTCAGAATAATATTATGGTGAAAATGAACAATAAATCAGCTTTACCACATCCTGTACAGATAACAGGCCAATGTTCTATTTTTGCCTGGGAAAAAAAGCTTGATGGAGCTGCTCAGTAACTGGTACAGACATTGGTTCTTATTCGTCTGTCTCTCTTTCTCCCCCTACCTCTGTCTCTCATTATCCCTCCACAGAGCCAGGGAGCGGGGGGGCAGCAGAAGGACTAGTAGAGGTTGCACAGAGGCACTGTGTCCGCCCTTCATCTCAGAGGGGACAGGGCTCTCTCCATCAGGACAGTGAGGACGAAGGGACCGTCGTTGTCCCCGCCAAAAAGGGGCCCCACAAAACAATCCACAACACAAAGGAGTCTGCTGGACACTATGCCACAAACCTGGCTGAGTCGGTGCTGCAGGACGCCTTCATCCGACTGTCCCAGGATGAGACCTCATTCATCCCTGGAGCGGCTGTGAGCCTCTCACTTTGCCCCATTCCATCAAACTCGACATGTTCTGCATCCAAAAGAGAAGGTTCCCAGCAACGGACCTGCTCTTTCGAGCTCCCCAAGATTGTCATAGTTCAAAGCCCAGACAGCTCTGAGGGTGCTGCAGAATGGCCGGGCATCCAGACGGTACAATCTGGAGAAGAGGATGACTCTGTTGAACCCCAACCCCTGTCAGAACAAGGGAGCCAGCCTCATAAGGTCCAACACAACGGAGGGCACCCCTCTAAACCTGTGGAGGTGGCTTTGGCCTGCGCCGCTAGCGTCATCGGTACCATCGCCAACCCACAATTGACAGAACAGATTACAATGGAGTCCAGCTCAGAGGAGGACACAGGTGAAGAGCAGCAGGAGTCAGAGGATGGAGCTGACTACTCCTTCTCTTCAGCTATGGCTAAGCTCGCTGGTGCTGTAGCTGGTGTGGACCTAACTGAGGAGTCAGGGGAGGGTGGTGACTCAGATGCAGACTCTAATGAGGTCTACACGACCTCTAGAGGGTTGATGTCTGCTGCGGAGGCGTCAGCTGCCTTTACACTCCACTGCAGTGTCACAGAGGGGACCAGTATTGAGGCATTCCGTGCAAACATCGCCGAGGTTCTACACAGGGAAGCAGCAGAGGTGCTGGCCCAGCCAGAAGGCTACAAGAGTGTAGCACACCTGCTGGAGGTCACACATAACAAAATAGTCGATGGCATCACCTGCCCAAAGAAATCTTATGTTGATGATACAGAAGTTGATGATTTTTTGAGTGAGGTGGTTGACAGTCTCTTCAAGCATGCTTTTGAGAAAGCAAAAAAGAAGAAAGAACTGGAGGGTCCTGGGAAAGATGCGCCTAACCTGCAAATCTTTCTGCAGGAGAGTGTCAACAATTTGCTCTTTGACATCCTTTGCTTGACACATAAGAAAATCAGTGACATTTCCAGATGTAGTCAAGCCCCATTTGACATGCAAGAGTGTGACGTATACACCAGAGATTCATCTAGCACTAAAGAGATTAGAGATCCAGCAGGTCAGATGAGACGCTTGGTTGGCTACAGTCAGGCCATGCTTCATTGCACAGATACAATCTCCATGGCTCTAATGCAAAAGGATGGGGAATATTTGGAGGAGAGGGAAACAAAAGCTCGGAAATCGTCCCCCGCTGTACTTAGCAGAGAGCAACAACAGCAGGTGATACTGCTGCAGAAGCAACAGCTGCAGTGTCAGACTAAAACAACCTCACCATTGGCCAAGGACTGTGCTGATCACCAACAGATGCAGCCGGGCAAAGGGGCCATCAGAGAACCTCTGAGCGAGATCTCCGTGGCCTGCGCTGAAAGGAGGGGTAGATTGGGGACAAGTGGTGACAGCCGACAGGGCTCCCTGACGCCACAGTCCTCCCTCAACTCCTGTAGTTCTCTGCTATCTTTTCGAATGGACTCTGAGACCAGAACACCTGTGAGTTGCTTTGCAGATGACCTTGCAACAACAGTGGTGTCTATGGCCACTGAGCTGGCTGCAATCTGCCTCGAAAATTCCACAGGGAAGCAGCCCTGGTTCTGTGGACTTAAAGGCGCACCTGAAGAGGGGCATGAAGCCATCTTACTGCCTGCTTGCCGCACAGTATTAAGGAGGAAAGAGGGCCAAAATGGCAACACTACCTCTAAGAAGCACCGGGCACCACGTCTAAGTGAGATTAAAAGGAAGACCGAAGAGCAGCCGGAGCTCATGGAGTGCCTGGTGAACAGAGTGGTTGACGAGACGGTCAACCCAGATGAACCCCAGGACCCTTTTGCCCTGTTTGCTTCTGAGGTGACAGCCAGGATAATGAATTGCCCTGAGCTCAATGTGGTCGACACCTCCAAAGCAGGCCAGCCACGCAGTAGACTGCAGTGTGAAAGGTGGAGCCGAGGTAAAGCATCAAGTTATGAGAGCATTCCGGAGGAAGATGGCGACCCTTTGGGCAGACAAAACACCCTGGGTCCTGGGAGTCGTCTGGGACAGAACCTAAGCAGAGGTAGCTCCATTTCCAAACAGTCCAGCTGTGAGAGTATCACAGATGAGTTCTCCAGATTTATGGTTAACCAAATGGAGACTGAAGGCAGGGGGTTTGACCTGTTGCTGGACTACTATGCAGGGAAGAATGCCAGCAGCATCTTGGCCGCAGCTGTTCAGCAGGCTGCCACCAAGAAGAATGGCCACCTTAATGTCCGGGCCTCCTGCTTGTCCAAACAGTCCAGCACAGAGAGCATCACAGAGGAGTTCTACAGGTTCATGCTCAAAGACATGGATAAGGAAAACAAAGACTACAGTTTTACCAAGACTAAAGAGTGGAACAACAGCTTGCTCCCACCTTCTCCCAGGACATCGTTCTGCATCCGACAGTCCTCTGTCCCTGACCGGCGTTCCTCGGACTCCAGACTGACTGTCGGCTCACCCATCAAAGCCAACTCTTTTGATGGATTCGCCCGCAATTCACACGGAGACACCCTCAACATCTACCCCAGCAATTCAGTGTCAGCATCTGGCCTCTGTAAGTCGGACTCGTGCCTTTATCAAAGAGGCAGAACTGACCAGATAACCGACATGCTGATTCATGAGACTTGGTCCAGTTCCATTGAGTCTCTGATGCGGAAGAACAAAATAATTGCTGATCCAGAGGACAGCATTGAGCTGGGCGCAGCCGCGGTCGACTCCCAGCCTCAGGTGCAGCAGTTTGCCAACCGTCTTGCAGCTGACATTGTGGAGACCGGGAAGTCCTTTCTTGGGGGACAACCGGAGGGTGCTGGGAGCCCCTTAGGGTGGCAGCAAACGCAGCCCCGCATGCCTGTAGGGGAACGCAGAAGGGGTTTCAAACAGTCCCGGCCAGGATGTAGTCGAAGCAAAGGAAGCCAGGAGCAGGCTGGGACCGGTGATGCCACTGCTCTTCGCTTGCGTTGCAATAGAGATGTGCCACTCATTCACATCGAGGGAGACCAGAAAGACGCGGGGACCAGCCAAGACCCTATGAGGGTAAAAGTATGCCGCCAGGACGTCACACCAGAAGTGTTAGCCCCAAAGCACTCAGAAAGAATATCAGCTGGGAACAGCAGGTAGGCTTTGTACCTTCACACATCACAGCCTTTATCATAGAATACTAGTACGGCCAAGGGGAACAGTATACCTTAAGGGAGATATTGAGGTTGGCAAAGCACTGAGTTGGCTTTCAATTGGTGTGATGAAGAAAGAGTGCAAGAATCACAATACAGTAGCTATTTTAAGTTCTCCTCTGTAGCATCTAAAAATAGACATCTACATCTACAATTGTCCATTGCCATGGATTATAGCTGTTGTTATTTATAATGAATTTTCAGTTTTTGATTCACTAAGCAGAGGCACATAATGGTGCATTACTCTCAATTATTTTGTGTTCTAGATCCGCGTGTTTTGGCCAGACCATTGACCTGACTGTTAGGTGCATTTGAAGGGTGATCTGCTGCAAGCAGAAGGCTTTTAGTGGCTTCATTGTTTACTAACTATGGTGGAAGATCTAATCTTAATTAGTTAATGCTGCACATTTTACATAAACACTGAAAACCAACAAATGTTTTCTTTAAAATATTTGAATGAAGCCGCCCCGGGATTATCTACTCTAGAATTTGCGAGCAGATGCGATGAAAGACAACGATTCCATGTTTATGGAAATGTGATAATCCTTTCCGGATCGATCATGTAATTTATATGATGATGCTCTTTAATAGAGCAGCTTCAGAAATAGCAGACAGATTATGCTAAATGAGGGTTAGTGGGGGTGCAACTTAAACAGCAGCATTTTAGCAGCCCTTTTTGGTCGCAGTACTGATGCCTACCCCTATCATTTTGAATAAAACCCGGAGTACCATATATTGGAGATTATAAATACAAATATTAAGGAGTTAGGCTGTGAAGGTGTGGAGAAAAAATACAGCTGAGAAGTTGAGTAGGTGAGCTAGAACTATTTTGGGAAAGGTATGACGCTGAGCCCAAAAAAGACATGTAAGGATGAGAAATATTCAGTTGTTGCATTTCTAGGCTTTGCCAAAGCAAAGAGTGTGGAGGGCCCCGCTATGGCAGAATAACAAGGCAAAGTACCCTTCACTCAATCAGGGAACAAGTGGAGTGCATCCCTGGTGTGAAATGGAATGTCGACCTGTTAAGTCAATATAACCTGATTTCCCTCTGGGATTCTTCAAGATCGCAGCCTTCCATCATCTGATTATGACTTAACCTAATCAGTTTCCCTAGGACATAAAGCGACAGTGACAATACAACAACCCCTGTGAGTGGAAAAGCATTTTATTTTGAGTGCCGTGCAGTCAAGGTGCCTTTATTTTGGAATAATAATTTCCTTGAAACAGCAACATTATTAACATAATAAATTGTTGCTATTCATAGTCAAAGGAAGTACTATAAATGTGATTATATCAAACTGAATACTGCCATTCATAATGTATGAACCCCCTGCAGTTGTCATAGATTTTGCATGTAGATAATAGAGAGTGTTCGGGTTTAGCGAAAAACATCTAAGCCTGAATCATCAATAAATATCAAAAGAAACCTAAGAGGAGCAGCATTTGAAAAGACTAGACTAGGCGCAGGAATGGATCGAATCACCTAGTCCACGGCGGTCACCCCCCTCCTCCTCCACCTCTGCTCTCCCCAGCAGCGAGAGGCCAGCTGGGCCGGTGGCTGCTCTGGTCAAGAGGGACAAGCGTTCAATGAGCGCTAGCAGTGAGGAGAGCATGGGGAGCTGGTCCCAGGTCACTCCTGAAGAGGACCCCCCGGATGAGACCAGTAGTTTTATCCAACTGAGTGAGGGGTCAGTAACCGCTGCTCCTAGTCCCAAACCATACCGCTGCTGACGCTAACGCTAACACCACCCCTCACCCGCCCCCCCATCGCCGCTCACACACCTGCTGCCCTGAGGCCAGCTGACATGCAGATGCTGCCTGATCAGAGACCCGTCCATCCCAGCCCGCCTCCATTACACCGGCACAGACGCAGTAGGCCTGAGGATAAAAACCGCAGGGCTAGTCTCGGATCTTTCCACATCCAGAGGCTCACAACATTCTGTCTAACCATCCCTTGCTAATGTCCCATTCTTGTTTTTTCTCTTCTTTTGTTTCGTCCACCCACTCTGACATTCAGAAGACCGCCCACACACGATAAGCCGTATCGTGAAATCTAGTCCAAGTTTTGCTTTTGCAGAGCCTTCTGCAGATTTTTTTTTTTAAATCATTATTTTTATTTACGAAGCCGTGCTTATTAAGAGCGCTATTGTAAGCATTGGCAGTCGGTGTCGGAGGGCAGCAGGGCTTTACATCGTAGCTTGGCAGCGATGAGCAGAAAGATGCTTGTGGGCTAGTGACCGGCTGGAGGTGCCGTCTGTGCCACGCGGGCACCCGCTGGTACCTGTGACGGGTGCATCCCGTCTGTTTACTTGCGTGCGTCCTCTTGAGTCATTACGCAGGCAGAGCACTACAGGGATATGGGGACACGGCCCGCCCCAGGCCGCCCCAGGCCGCCTCAACCCTCTAACCCCCCACCCCCCCCCCCCTCCTCCGCCGCCCTCTCTCGCCAAATCTCCTCATCCTCATTTCCGGTCGGAGCTGTGGCCACCAGCCATCCGCTGCCCTTCACTCAGCTCCGCTGCTGCTATTTATATGCTAATCACCGGCTAATAAACAACGCGGACCCCTCCCCCCCTCACTCTGTTATTCATCCCTTCACAAGTCGGTGGTGTCGTTGAATGTGTGGCGATGTGGAGCTCTGTAAAGCGATGCCCTTCGTGTGTTTCTGGTACTGCCCCACAGTAACGGGACCAGCAGCGCGTCCAGTGTGGGCATGGCCGACCTGGAGGCCTTCTCTGATGTGGCGTCTCAGAGCGCCATCACCATCAGGTAATGCCTCAGCACGGTGGGCTCGGGACAGGGGCCAGTCACAGTGTCCACCGCATGACAGCACCACAATGCATCTCGCCCATTCTTTGGCTCAGCATGCTCCTGCCCTGGTGTCTTAACCCAGTGGTCTACGGTTGAGTGACTGCTGACAGACAGGCTATTGTTATTAGATATAGAAGACATGACAGAGCCAGTGCAGTCTTTTATCATCCTGTCATTCTCTCACACAAACACACACACACACATACACGCACTGACACACCTGTATGCATAACCACTTTCGTGAACACACATAAACATGAAGCTTTGCGTGTTAGTGTGTTTGCGTGTGTGTCAAATATTTCTTCTCATGAACGCAGGCACACAAACGTTTTAAAATCGTTTGACTGTCTGGCACTTAGAAAGTAAACTGCAGTGGTTCTTTGAAAGTAACTTTGCCAACACTATTTGTAGTTCATTCAGGAATGCTCTTTCAGGTGATGTTTTCAGTGTTATGTTGTTTATTTCCCAACAGTGCAGAAACAGGGAGAGGCCACCTTGCAGAAAGCCAGGGGAGTGACCTTGGTAGGTGGAGTAACAATATATTTTATTTATTTATTTATTTATTTATTATTACTTTGCTCAATTCTCAATTATGTATTTTAAACCAGCTACCCTTGTTAATAAACTGGGGAAATGCAGCGTTATTATACTTTTTTTTAAAATATGTGTTGGATTTTGAATTCTGACTGTAAAACTACTAAACGATATTTCTTAAGACCCGCTCCTAAAGGTAGAGGAAGCAGCGTGACCTCAAATTACCCATCATGCTTCTGACTCCATATGCAATCATTATTAGTATTTTTGTTCTGTGGCTTTTGCATAAATGTGTGAAGAAATGGTTTACAGGATGGGAAATGACCTTCAGTGATTTGACCCCACATAAAACAATGTATAATATAATAAAAAAAGGTAATTTATTCAGTTAAGCGCTTTGAATGAGAAGACAATAATAGATACATACAATAGACATAGAGTATGCGTGCATGAATGGGTGTGCGTGTGAATAAAGGTTATTTCAAAGTGAAGAGGTGGGCGTTGAGGTTTGCTTACGGGTCTCGTTATCGTCATCCATCTTGCAGAGGAGGCCGGCCTGGTGAGATCCATGGAGAGTGTGCCAATGCGCCCCAGGGGCCTCCTGGTGCTAAACTATGACCTGGAGCAGGAGTGTGTGGACTGGGAGCTCAGAGTGACTCTCCAGTGGATAGCAGCCTCCGAGCTCGGCCTGTCGGCCCTCTACTTCAGCAAGTCTAAGGAAAAGAGGGTCTCAAAGGTAGGCACATAGAGACAGACTTTTGAAGGGTTTGGCTATTCATAGTTTTGTATTAATTTTATTCAATGAACTTTAGAGAATCTCTCTCACACGCTCTTACACTTCCTTGTTGAAACCTCAGCTACAAATAGCTAACTACTACCAATTATCAATTACCATTTCACACTAATTGCTATTCATGCATGATGTACAGTTTGACCTAGAACGTATAACTTCACAATGACAATCATATCATTTTCGATTGCGTTCAGTTCCAGAAAGTGGTGCTCCTGTTGTCCCAGAAGGCGTGGCGCGTGGCAGACCTGTTCGCCGTCGTACTGCAGTTCTGTGAGTTCCACGAGAAGGAGAGAGAGGAGGGCAGATCCTCTCTGTCCAGCCTGTTTGATTGGCTGCTGGAGACACTTTAGTGGACCCCGGAGCCCTGGCTGACCTTCCCGAGGAGTCGTACTCGTGACGACACACACAGACTGGACTACATTTGATTATCGCTCTAACCACGCCCACCTTGCCGCTTCCTCCATCTTATCGGCAGGCCAGTGGAGCCGTGCACGTCTCCTGCTTTAGACTACAAGCACAACCCGTTTCCTGTTCGGGGTCCCCAGAAGAATGAACGTCCCATTACCGCCCTCTAACCTTAATCCCGCCTGTGGATGTTGCGTCGACGCCTCTTAGACAAGTTTCCCTTTAAAGATAAGCATGTTTTCATTGCATTCGCCTCGCGGTCTACAGAGACACACACACACACAACAAACATAGTGAAAGTCAATTGGCTTGGATCATCTCAGTGGGAAAGATTTACCCTTTTAGCACAGCTTTGTATCTCACATATTCCCAAGGCCATTATTTTGCACATCATATAATTCTGAACGCCATTTATTTTGCTATTCATATATGGTATCGTCATAACATCGAGTTTTAAAACCCATTTCTTTCTAAAGTAGAAATGTCGGTGTAAAAAAATAGGCAGTAGCTTCACATCTGATAGAAGTCAAGAATACGTCCATATAGCTATTGTTTGTTTATGGACAATACTTTTCTGTTGTGACCTTGAGATTCCGTCCTGAGTAAATCATGTGTTTGTGTTCTTGTTACCGCAGAGTGGTTTATTTTGGATAGTTGTACATAGGCCTTCTGTAGATTCTGAAATACGCACCTTGAGGTAGTGGACTGGACTCTCATCGGTTTTTACTGTCACAGAGACATGGAGGGTGGGGTTTGCAATGTTGGATTATTTGTGAATATAGTCTGTATCTTTCTCTAAATGTAGTAGTATGGTGTTTTATCATCGATAGAGGAGGAAAGCGCACACACAACTCAAATCAACTGTCGACTGTCACTGTAAATTTGAATGTATTTATCTTTCAATAAATCTATGTGATGTGAAAGACATTGTTGTTGTAGTCATGTCCTTCTCGACATACAAACACTCTTCTTCGAAAACAAATGAAGAACATTTTTGGAACCCTTTGCTTCAAAACCCTTTTTCTAATAAAGAAGGAGACGTTGGAATAAATGTGCTGCTTCAAAAAACTAGAAAAGATAATTCGGCACACACTGACAGAGCTTAACTAGACTCGACAGAGGAAATGGACCGATCAGCTGTCGTCACCAGCCTAACCCTATCATTAGTATTTTATTATTATGTAGAATAAATACTGATCAATTTATAATAATGGATAATTCACAAGAACACGGCACATGCAAATCAATATATATATGGGTTTATAATGGCAACTTCTGAGCCATGACAACACCACGCCTTGTAATACATTTTAACCTTGTTAGCTACATAATTTTCTTTGTGATTACCCTTATTTCTCATCGAAAGAATAACCGTATTCCGAGAAACACATCAACACAGCATGGACGGCCTCCACTGTCCTTATGAGTGCATCGGCTCTGATGTGTTTTTCCACCCGGACAACATTGAGGACAGTAAGTTCCGGCTCAGGCTCCACCAACAAATCATGTCGGGAATCATGACAAAACACAAAGTTGTTCTCTTCCTTCTTCCAGTTGGAGTGGTGGTATTATCAAGATGTGTGTTCTTCTTTGGGTGATAAAAAATGGGTGATCCACACATTCACTATGTTTCCTTGCTGCGGAGATCACGAATCCCCTTCTGGATCAATGGCTCTGGGATCATGGGGATAACGGGCTCATCATCCAGACGATTATCGATCCACCGAGACCGGGGCACACGGGGATGAATGCTCTAGTCTGCACTCTGGGTTCTTTAAGTGAAAAAATAACATAAACCTGCTGGCTGGACCTCCAGCCGATTGTCCCCCGGTGTCTCCGGGGGGGCCGGTGAGTCACTGCGCCGCTCAGCGCCAGATCCGACAGGAGTTGTCCTTACTTCCTGCAGAGGAGCAGAG
This sequence comes from Gadus chalcogrammus, assembly GCF_026213295.1. Taxonomy (NCBI): domain Eukaryota; kingdom Metazoa; phylum Chordata; class Actinopteri; order Gadiformes; family Gadidae; genus Gadus; species Gadus chalcogrammus. The sequence goes on along the minus strand of NC_079427.1, from coordinate 12,566,867 downwards.
ACAGTTGCACAGGGGGAGGTGGGGTGGGGTGGGGAGTGGCGGATGGGAGAGAGGAAGCACGGTGGAGCGTGGTTCTTTATTTTAAATTTTGTCATTAAGTGCTCCTGACAGGTATGAGCAGAACGCTTTATTTTCGGCTCAAGGCTACAATCTTGACAGTGCGCGGTTGTCAGCGTGTTCGCTCAGCGCGTGTGCGCCTGTATGTGTGTGTCTGATTGTGTGACGGCTAGTGTGTGTGTGTGTGTGTGTGTGTGTGTGTGTGTGTGTGTGTGTGTGTGTGTGTGTGTGTGTGCGTGTGCACACCTGTAATGATGGTGTCGCCCTCGTAGTTGAACGCGCAGGAGAAGATCTCGTCAGCGTGGCCCTCCAGGACCTGCAGGCAGCGTCCCGACGCCACGTCCCACAGACGGGCCGTTTTATCAGAGCTGGCAGTCAGCACTCGGCTGCCCTGTGGGCTGAAGCTGATCTGGCAGCAGGGAAACACAGAGTGAGTGAGGAGAGAGAACGTAAGGACAGACCGGAGGTGTGTGTTTTTGTGAGGCTGATTGAGTGTGGAGAGAGGAATGAAATAGATGTGTCTGGAAGTGTGTAAAAGAAAAAGAAGAAGAAAAATGAAAGTGAAAAGGAGAAGCAAACAAAAAAAACTGTGACCTTGTCGACACGATTATTACATTTCAGCCGACTTTTTAAATGGTCACCACATTATAGGGGCCTTCTACCCGGATTAACGCCGTTCACTAGAAGACTCAAATAAATAAGAAGGCATGACGTCGTAGGGGTTAGAGCCTGGATGCTGGAGGGCCTCAGATGGCCTTTTAGAGAACTTGCTTGGATGAAGGAAGTCATGATTAAACGATGCCAGCTCAGGGAACACCATAAAAGAGAAGTGTGTTTTTATTACGCGGACAGGAGATGGAATATGCCTCAGGAAGGTCCCGATATCATCTGGGTAAACGGGGGATAAAAGAGTTGGATTTGAGTAGGAGAGCTTGGACGGGTGTAGCGACAAAAAAAAAAAAAAAAAAAAAAAAGCTATAAAAAGCTAATACTATTCATCCATAATAGTATTTGCACTTTTCAAAGGGTTATTTCTGTTGTTAATCAATCCCCTGAACATGACGGGGTCTAACGCCAGGCGGGGGGGGGGGGGGGGGGTTAAAAGAGGGGAAAGGAAAACGATGGTATCCAGAAATTGTAACATGCAAAGTGGAAAAGAGCATGAAAAGAAAAGAGAGGAAACCGGATGAGTAACGATGAGTGGAACGACTGACAGGCATGGTGATAGCGGGCGGGGAGAGTGTTGTCCTGTTAGGGAGAGATTAGTGTCATAATCCTCCAAGCAGGTCTGTTCATTAGGGGGAGGGGGGGGGGATGCAATGCAGGTAAACACACTTTCTTCTCTTCGGTGCTGCACTCCTACCTTCAAAACTCCTACCTTGTATGCTTTCAGACATATATATCAGCCATATATATTTATATATATTATATACATGTATTTATATCGCTAAAAATATATTTCAATCTTTGTGTAGCTCAAAGTTAAGGATTGGTCGGATGTGTGGACAAAGTATAATCGCCACATGTCATCTTTCTATAAGGCTGCCTAAACGTTAGGCTTCGGACATGAACAAACCCGGATCCCTTACGCAGTAGCCCAAACCCGCTATCCCTCCACAGCAACCATGAAGGACCCATGTACAGCCACCCACCACGCAATAGGCCAGCTCTTCGGGGTCCATGATGATGAATGACCTGGAGCAGCTCCAGTGGAACATTACCTGCTCTGAATTCAAAGACGCTCCAGGGAAGAGCGGGTGAATATGAGCGATGAGGTCATTCGTCTTAAGGTGTCTCCTTCAAGACGCCACGCTACATGCGTGTTCCCATCCTGACTCCTGTATGCCTTGAGGCTACGCTCTAGGGGAGCCATATCTTACATCCAACCCTGAAGTAGTCCTGACCTTTAAACACACCTGCCAGTAGGTCAAACGACTAACCGCCTAGGCAATGTACTAGTCATCTGACCCATCCCTTGGGGGCTGCACTCGCCTGCTGAGCGACTAGCACTCGGCTGCCTGGCCGCATTAAAGGAGAGCAACAGGTTTTTAAAAAGACCCTGTTTTCAACGATTGTTGGTGTATGTGAACTAATGGGGACCATTTATGCTTCAGCCAATCAGTCAATGAACGTCTTCTGAAAGTGCTTGTTTTTGCCCCAGGTTATATTCTTACATTATACACAGGATCCCTACAGAGATATACTTTGTTATTTCTTACCTTTCACTTGATCTGATCTGTTTGTTATATTGTATTCTCGCTGTAGAATAAGAAAGGTGGACAGATGTGTTTGAGCTGGAGAGATGAGAGTATATTTTGGTTGTATATTTTTGTTATCTGAAATAATTGAGTGAAGGAGAGTTGAAATTGTAAGGACAAAGACTACAATTTCCAACAATAACGCAGCAACCAGATTTCAGAACGAGAATTGTCCTTGAGAGAGACTTGGTTAACGGATCAGGCAAAAAGCCAAGGACAGATTTTTTATTTATTTCGTTCCAAAATATTGTCAAGACACTTAAATCTATTATAACTATATGGGCCTGTCAGTGGCAAAAACAGGCACTTTTAGGGGACATACATTTGACAGCGCGCAAAAGGACTAAAATGGACTAAACTGCATCGTTCTCGCTCAATACTGGACCAGTTAAAAAAAAACACCCGGAATCATCTGAAAATAGGGTCAAAGTCGAAAAGGCATATCTTTACATTTCAATATCAAGATATGAGAGTGCCACCCTCAGGGGAAGGACTACCATCCAGGCGATCCAGCATGTTAACATATATTACCCTTCAGTGACAATTGGATGCATCTCCGACGGTGGAAATTGGGTTCTATTAACTGCAACTGACAGGGCTGTACCTGACTTAGGGCCCCACCTCCTCCCCTAAGCCAAGCCCATTTAAACCTACACGCATCACTGCTCATCCACAGCACACAGCCTTGTATTGCCCCTGTGTCTCCCCCCCCCCAGCGCAGGCCACTGAACCAGCAGGTAATCCCGTGCATTTTACCCCTCCTAAATTTGACAACAACAACGGGCCTATTTTTATATACAAGAAATAGGACTCTGTGATCCGCCAACTGCCGCTCTACCTAATCTTTGCCATAAAATATCTATCCACAGCCATGACAGAGCCGCCATTTTGGGCCCAGTGACTCACCTTTGAGATCTCTCCCTGGTGGCCCTCCAACATCACCAGGCACTCATACGTGGCTGAGTTGTAAACCCGTGCTGTGCCTGTGCAGGACAGAGTACATAGACCAGCTGGTTTATTGTTTTACAGGGTTAATCTCGTTTCACCGTGGTTCATGGTTGGTTAGTCTTGATTAACCATTTGTAAATCAAATCCGAACAATAAAAACATAAAAGCTGTTCAGTATGATACACTTAAATGCTATTCCAAAACAGATAGAAACGAAATAATTTGAGGGTGGAGTGTTTGGTGTGTAAACATTACCGTCAGCCGAGGCAGTAGCAATAAGCTGCCCGGTGAGGTCGAAACACACGTCCAGCACCTCTTCAGTGTGCCCGGTCAGAGTTGTCACACACTTCCCATCCTCTACAGACCACAGCTAGGGAACATGGAAATTCAATTAAAATCAATTCATTTCAATTCAATTTTATTTGTATAACCCTCAATCACCATGACAGTCTTAAAGGGCTTAACAGGCCAAATATTTATTACACGCCCCTGACCCAAGCCCCCAAGAGGGCAAGAAAAAAATCTATTAATCAACAAGGAAGAAATCTTGACGAGGAACGCAGAATAGGGGAACCCTCTTTTCAGGGATGGTCAGGAGTGCAATAAGTGTCATAATTTACATACGTACATACATGTATGTATGTATGAAATGCACAACAATAGATGAATCATTCCTGCTATTTGTGTATTCTTGCTAGGTAGGTGACCATGGTACCGTTGTTTGATTTTTCACTGTACAGAATGGCTAAGTCACACACTAAGTCAAACATTGAATCCAAAAAAACAAGGGACTTCAGTTCAATTTCACAGTACATAAGCAGGCCCAAACTGGGGCGGCGAGCACTTTGGAGTGCACGTCATTTGGGGGAAACGATAAGCACCAACATACACACACACACAGACTAACACACACACACAAGCACGCAGCCGTTAACTGCCTTGAGTAGCCTCATTTGGTACGTGCCCTCGAGAGGATCGCAGCGGTGTGAATCATTTTTTAACTCGTGAGCTTGACTCATCTCCCGACATAATTAAGGAACTTAAGATTTGGGGATTTAATTTCCTGTGTTTAAATACGGGGGCTTAGAGCTTGGGAGAAATGGAGTGTGAGATGTGAAGGAAGTCGAGACGTGCGAGCGTGTGAAGGACTGCAACGTTGCTCGTGAAGCTGCTGGATGCAAGGGCTGCATTCAACTGAGTACTGAAACCCAGAGCAACCACCTTCTATATCAGTCTTTACCATAAGGCCCCATATTTTCTGAATGAGAAAAATATTTAGTAAAATGCTCAAATACAAAACAAATATTAATGTGGAGCAGGGAGCAGATTCGTTATTGTTCGGTATTTGGTGGATCCATCTTTCCCATGATGCTGCCACTGTTAGCCCCGAGCACCGGGCGCCATGCTCACCTTGGTGGTTTTATCCATGGAGCCGGAGAGGATGAGAGAGCAGTCCCAGTTCAGCTGGACGTTGGTGATCTCACCGCTGTGGCCCATCAGTGTGTGGACACGTCTGAGGGCAAAACACACACTCGTGTATGGTAAATCAATCAAGGGCATTCCCCCACGGTCAGACAAATGCCTTTCCCCAATGGCCTGCGTCTCTCACACACACACACACACACACACACACACACACACACACACACACACACACACACACACACACACCCACACACTGGGTGTGGTGTGGAGAAATCTGACCTGCCTGAGGCCACCTCCCATAGGGAGACGGTGTGGTCGAAGGAGCCGGTGAGGAGCAGGTCACCCACGGTGTTGAAGGACACGGTGATAACCTCCGCCGTGTGACCCTGGATCAACAACACAGAGGACAAGAACCAGAAAACATTAGAGACACAATTCAAAAACATTTGATTGTTTATTCATTCATTTTGATATATCCATCGGTCCGTTGTTATTTATCAATCATTTATGAACATATATAAGATGATTTCATTTTTCTATTTATTATAATAAAATAACAAATATTGAGATCAAAGAACTGCATCAAAAAGAGGCTGAATTTCAGGGACATAGTGCAACATAGCTCCAGTCCCACAGCATACCGCAGGGTGCACCACCACTGGGAAAATAGAGTCCATTAGTTCCATGGAGTAGGTGAACATTACCCTATTAATACATTACTGCTGTAGTCCCCATCCCATGGTGAGGGCATATGGAGGGGGGAGAGAGAGAGAGAGAGAGAGAGAGAGAGAGAGAGAGAGAGAGAGAGAGAGAGAGAGAGAGAGAGAGAGAGAGAGAGAGAGAGAGAGAGAGAGAGATGCAGGAGGCGGTGCTCATCCACTTGCATGAACAGCCCTCTGTAAACGGTCCTTATAGTCATTCCAGTGAATGAATAAATGACTGTGAACTTTTTCAGAGCTGGATGTGAGGACAGTGCGACGCTTCTAATGGAATTACAAAGTGGACAAAAGGATTAAGGTTAGGGCCAAGTCACCATGTCTTCAACCCCCCCCCCTCTTCATGTGCAGTACTTTCCTAATATTGTGATCTGGTTGTTCAAACAACTTGACTGCTGGACACTTCTATCCAAATAAACTGTAGAAAATGTTTCAGGTCACAATTGATCAGGTATTTTTGACCTGAAGAGAAAAAAAACACTCTCTTCAGTAGATCTGTGTGCTGCATATGGAACTGCAGTGACAGAGAGACATCGAGATGGATAGCGAGAAAGATAGAGAGAGACAGAGAGACAGAGAGAGAGAGAGAGAGAGAGAGAGAGAGGGAGAGAGAGAGAGAGAGAGAGAGAGCGAGAGAGAGAGCTGTGTTAAGTCTCAAGTATGCCCTCAGCAGCCGTGTCCGGCACACAGGGGTGAGCATCAAGACAGGAACAACGGAAGCTCACTGTCAGAGTCGCCACCTCCTCGCCACCCTCCACGTCCCACAGCCTGGCGGTGGTGTCCATGCTGCCCGTGGCCACAAGCGTACCCTGGGGGCTGAACGCCAGGCACACCTACACCAACACAACAACAACACTGTCAGGGCTTAGTAGCTTCTGGGTCTGCCAACACAACACGCAGGGCTGGTCAGGACGAGCCCCACTTGTTCCAGAACCCACCCCTCTGTATTTTCCTACTGTATGTGAATAAGACCATAGTTGTTGTTGTTCAATTATCCCAGTTGGATTTTAGCAAGTACCATCGGGGAGCATTAGTCAATCAAAGAATTAACTAAACACCAAGAGGGCCCACATACTATCTCAGCCATGTGTCCACGAAAGGTATGCAAACATTTCCCAGTTTCTGAGCTCCACAGTTTGCAGGTCTTATCAAAGGAGCCGGTGGCCACCTTGTCCCTGGAGAGGAAAGAGAAGAGATGTCGTGATTAACTTAGAATAGAATGTGATTTTCAATAATCCCCCAGTACACCAAACAGGTATGTGCTAGTCCATGGGCCTTATTCACCCAGTGGCCATCTTGGTTCCCCCGTGATTTAGAACCTAGATGGCATCAATGGGAATGGACACCACGGTTTCTTTACCCATAGGGATTGTTGAATGCAATAGCATAGACAACATTCCTGTGTCCCTCCAGTGAGTGCAGCTCGGCCCCCGACGCGGTATCCCATATTCTGCATGTCCTGTCATAGCTCCCAGTTATGAAACTGCAGTGGCGGAGAGAGCCAGAGAGAGAGAAAGTGAGAGGAAGAGGGGAAGAGAGAGAGGCAGGGGGGGAGGGAGGGAAGTGAGAGGAAGGGAGAGGGGTAAGAGAAAGAAAGAGTTAGAGATAGAGAGACAGGGGGGGGAGAAAGTACTGTTTATCTTGGAGCACCCAACAACTATATAAACTGCCTGGGGTTTTCTGAAACCCAGAGCCCTCCACTGGGTGTTATAGATAAACTCACCTCGAACCTGATTTATTGAAGGCAACATTTGTCAGTGGCAATATATGTGCCTGGAGGGCCTGCAGAAAAAAAACAGAGGAGAAGTATGAACAAAAATATGAACTCTCTGAGGCAACGTACTTAGCTAACTGCATTAATTCAATGCCCATCTATAATCTGTGTGATACTCATACCCGTGCATAATTATTCAGACTTTGATGTCGTGTAAGGCCGTTTTTTACCAGTTGCTGCTCTCTAGTGGGGCTTTGATGCATTAACATTGGACTAGTCACTTATTATAGGTTAGCATTCAATACATTTAGTTAACTATTTCCTCTGATTTGCTATAAAATTAATCCTGATTAGATACATTGTTTAATGTGGGGGCATAACTGGAAAATGCATTAAGAACATGGTCGCACAGTTTGATCATTTTGTCAGTGTTCATCAAAGTGGTTCAGCAAAGAGTGTACAAGGGAACAAGGTATGATAATGCAATCAGGACAGGGTGAACGACATCTTGCGTAACAAATACGGGTCAACAGTTTCCAAATCAACCCTGTGTAGTGTGTAGGTCGGAAAATGTAATCTCAAAATGTTCCTTTATATAGAAAGAGGACTGGTTTACTCAGGGATGGCAGGTCAACTGGGTGTCCAGTTGTATAAACACAGGGTCTGCTTCCGGTTACCTTGAAGAGATAGACGTTCTGGTGTTCCCTCTGGGACAGCTTCTGCTTGAGTCGGAGGATCAGCAGTTTGACCTGCTCCACACGGGTCTCGGTGACAAGTGGTTCAGTTTCCCTGATCTCAGCCACCAACTCATCTGGATCAGAACTACAAGGAATTATTGCAGTGATCAAATCCTTTGCCAGATATCGATCATACATAAAAAACAAGTATGTGTGATGTATGTCTAGGATAATTAACATAATATAATGCACTCACTCTGGAGACAATTCCAGCAAATCGATGGACTTGGTTCTCAACTGTCCCCCTTTTTCATACTCTAGGATGATACCTTTCAAAAGAAAAACATAACCAACGAAAAATGTGTATGGCTGTTATGGCTGTTTCTGAGTCAGCAGCAAGTAGAGTCTGTGAACCACTTAAGTTAATTTATATGTATTTTATTATGCTTAGTATAGCACATTTCACACAAAATGGGCACCTCAATGTGCTTTACAGTTAATTCAGAAGAGATCCCATTGAAAATCGTATCATCAGCATTCGTTAAATAAATAATGGAAAAAGACACAGCAAACAAGTAAAGCAACAATACTAATGAACAGAGTTACAGAGTGAACGATGCCGATCGTATCATACTTTGTAGCTCATCCTACTTTCAGTCTACAAATGAGAGTATAATCTGGTCAGACGCATAGATAGCTAGCATGTTATTCGTGAACTCTTAGTTGTTTACAATTAGCTTTAGTGTTTAGTTAACCCAACCGCTGATTCGTTAATATTTCAGACAACCTGGAACATATTTTCTGCACTATCACAAATAAGTGCATTATTATAAATAAATATGAATTACCTGGTGGATAGTATCTTATAAGAAACCGTTTGAGTTTCATGTTGCATGTGATGCAGCAAGAAGGAGCCTCTTGGTACTGTCAACAAACCGTTGCTAGGACAACGGCTGAACTATGGGTTAACAGGAAACAAGAATTCTAAACGAGGCATTCTGCCGCAGGAAAGGACTACATGGACCATGGTTTTACGAGTAATGCATTTTATAATGTTTCGACCTATTTATTGTCGTTAAATAAAATAAATCGAAATTTAGAGAAAATCTACGCATAGCAAGTGACATATCACTGATTATGCACAGCACAAGGAGGAATGACAGACGAGCTGCATTACCTGTGCCAATACACGTGTGTCCCTGTTGTCCAGGAGGTCAAGTCCATCCTATCTGGCCAGTAACAGGCTTTGGTCCACAGAAATCTTCTGCAGGGAGCTCTATTGTTCTCTACACACATCCTCCAGCACTACACAGGCCTGCTTTGAGCGAAGCTCAGCTGCTCCCAGAACAAATTAGCTACCCAGGAGGTGGACATGCAGCAGGTCATCAGATGAAATCCATTTTCTTGATTCTCAATTATTTCATTATTAACCCTATAATTTATATTCGATTTACACTGTTATTGAAATCATCTGAGCAGTTAGGAAATCTACAACGATGGTTCTTACAAGGCAGAAGATGAAGAAATATTCAAACAGATTAGTTTCAATGGGCAGATAACAATACACATTGAGTTTGACAAGTTTTGTCAAACTGAAATTGACCACTGGTCACTTGCAAGCCGACGCAGAGGCTCCTGCTCCTGATCTGTGTTGTAGTGCTAGAATACTGCTTATTTTTTTATTAGATACTTCCCCGGATTGTTTAATTAAATGAAGGGAACCCACTTGTGTCCTATAGCTTTCTCTTGTCAGACTGAATGATTCCAACCTGTTGGAACACATTGAGGAGTTGGTGAATTGCAAGCAACGATCAACAACGTAGCAAATTACTTGACAGTGGTTGCTCTGAGGGTCTACTAACTGCTAAAACACTGATCGGTTACCAGATAACAGTGTTATAAGTTGTATAGCAAGCTGATTGTGGTGGGGGAGTGTCAGGAGCTTTACTGCACGAAGATTCCTTATCTTTCCATCAAATACGCCTGTTATTCTGAACTTCAGAGGTTAAAGTCCTCAAACAAACCTGGCCATTTCCAGACATACAGAAGTGAGAATGCACATCTATCTAGGTTCTTCTCTAGGCTGCTTCTGTTTGAAACAAAGCAAAAAACGTCGGACTCATCCGCTCTTGTAGACCAGGAAGATAGATCTAGCATGATGCACGTACTGCCTAAGCTTAGGTCTTCTGGTTGGGTATATCCTACTGCAATCCTCTGTTTCTACGGATTCTTTGCAAACTGCAGAGTTGCCGAGCCTTTCCTCACACCATACCTCATTGGTCCTTACAAAAACATTTCTTCAGAAGTGGTAAGATGTCACACACACACACACACAAACCTCAATTGACAGATTTATTTGATAATAACCCTATAATTCCCCTTCACTCCCTTACCAACAGGTGACCAACTACCTGTTCCCCATCTGGACGTACTCCTACTTGGCCATCCTGTTCCCAGTCTTCCTGCTGACCGACCTGCTGCGGTACAAGCCCATTATCATCGTCCAGGGGCTCTTCCTGGTCACCAATTATGTGCTGCTGTGCTTCGCCCCCGGCCTGCCTGCCATGGCGTTCCTCCAGGTCCATTGACACTACAAACACACACATGTCATCCCAGATGAGTCGAATGGGAAGAGTTAGACACTTGGTATTTATGCTACGCTTATCCGATGTAGCGTTTGGCCTTCTCTTAGTCATTCAAAAGCTGTTCACTGTGTAAGCCTAATATTTATTTGCCAGCATACTTCTGGAGAAAATGTGCCTTTAGGCTTGTGGAGGCATGATGGTTAAAAAGCAAATACAAAACCTGTGTACATGCAATACATAATGTATACATCTCCCTTTGCATATACTCTGCTTGGAAACAGGTGAATTATGCTGTGGTGACCTCCACAGAGGTGGCCTACTTCTCCTACATCTACAGCATGATACCTCCTGAAAAATACCAAAGAGCTACGGGCTACCTTCGCGGTGCAATGCTGACTGGATACACTTTTGGAGCCAGCCTTGGCCAGCTGCTCATCTCCGTAGCAGGTAGGCTTTGGGATAAACACAGCATATACTGCAATGCTGGAACACTGAAAAAAGGAATTCAGCACCTAATTATTTTACCTGTTACTGTTAGAATTAGAATGACCAATGTCTTATGATGAGCTACTTTAATGACAAAGCTTAGAAAGTAATCAATCTTCACGTTGTTTTTTTGCAATTGACATTTATGTTTTTATCATTAAAAGTGTAATGAAAATCTATGGATAAGGTACAAGGAATCTATGATAATGCTATCCTAATAAAGGCTAATAATAATGTAGGTACATTTTCTTTTGAACATCCTACAAGTGAGCCGTTGGAGCACAGTTTAGACTCAGAGAGGATAATAAAGAATAATCCAAAACACACTGCTGTGCCACCAACCACCGGAGCTCCCTGTCCGATACTGAGCTCTTCCCCAACTCCTGAGTGACAGGGGTGGACTACTTCTACATCAACGCCATCACTCTGGGGATCGTCAGCGTGGCCTTTCTGGTGTCCTTCTGGCTGCCCATGCCCCGGCGGGGGGTGTTCTTCAAAGGGAACAGGGCGGTCACCGGCCACTCCCAGCCACAGCGGGCAGAGGGGGTGGGGATGAAGGGGGCTGGAGACCAGGCTGTGGTCGTGACACCGCATGGAGAGAAGGACCGGAGCGGGGGATTGTGCGCCAGGGATGACATCATTCACACTGGCAGACAGCTCTGGAGAAGCTTCCGAGAGTCCTACTCATCCAGGCATTTATTGCATTATTATATTTCATGTAATACAATCATTCCGATACACTTTTTTGTCTTTTAATAGCATGTTCCTGTGTGATCTGATTCCCTATGTGATTGAGAGGGTTGTATTTTGGGTTGTCAGAACATATTGTCTATGTATATAACATACAATATTATGGCCCTAATCCATAAAAGTATTTGTTTTTACATTTTATAATGGGAACATGACGCTCCTCGTCCAGACAGGTGATCTGCTGGTCCTTGTGGTGGGCCCTGGCCACGGCTGGCTACAACATGGTCTTTAACTACGTTCAGCTGATGTGGGACCACATTGAGCCGTCCTCAACCTCGTCCGTCTACAACGGGGCCGTAGAGGCTGTCTGCACCCTCGTGGGTAAGATGGTTCCACTTGCTTTACCAAGGGCGATAGAAAAAGGGAGTAGGGATCACCCTCCTTCTAGACTTCCTTTAACTAAAACCGACATCTTTTGATCATGTCATTTTTTGTATGCGTCATAAGTTCAGTGAAGATAAACCGAAAAGTGGGTCGATGCAGAGAGATTGTCGGAATCGATCCCGCGCACTAGTCCAACAGGTTGAGCCATCCTCATCCTCCCTGCATAGTGCATCATGGTGGCGGTGGGGAGGGAAATATTATCTCCGTAGGCACAACAATAACAGGCTATAACAGTTAACCTCCACCTAGGGGCTGCCGCAGCGTTCTCGGCGGGCCACGTCAAGGTGACCTGGACCGTGTGGGGTGAGTTGGCCCTGGGGATGTTCTCGTCTGTGGGCGCGGGGGCAGTGTTCCTCATGGGACTCACCACCAGCATCTGGGCGTGCTACGCTGGCTACGTGATATTCAAAGCCTCCTATATGCTGCTGATCACCATCACCACGTGAGTCCTTCGTGCACATGGCAAACATCTTTCGAAATGTGAAGAATATTCTAACTAAAAGGAGCATGCCTATGTCTCCTCTTAGGTTTCAGATCGCATCGAATCTCTCCATGGAATGTTACGCGTTGACGTTTGGAATCAACACGTTTGTAGCCCTTTGCCTGCAGACCATTCTGACCGCCATCGTAGTGGATGAAAAAGTGCTTGGGCTGGATATTGTGACACAGGTTTGTAAGATGAGGTGATAGACATAGACAAAACAGTCATCAACGATCAAGCAGGATAAGAGGGACACCTGGTGGTGGATAATAAGGATTACACCTTGAGAATCAACTGCTTGTTGATTTTCATTTTAAGGTATATTGTTTCTCTCTTCCCCAACCTCTAGTTCATTGTCTATGGTAGCTACTATGGGGCCATTTCAGTGGTCTTCCTGACCAGAGGGATATACACAGCAAGCGCACATGCTCGTTGCCCTGGACAAACCGATACCAAGGAACCAAAACCAGAGCCCAGTGTGGACATTCTCAATGCTGATGAACGCTTTTGATATGAGCCGAGGGTCTCATAAGCCACTGCCAAAACACTGGAAAACAAGAGCGGCTACCTTGCTAGATACCTTTTTAATGTGGAAGATTTAACTGGGTCCTATATGTTCTATTTGTGCAAACAGGAACACTATGTTGGCCATCACCTCCCTGCCTGTTTACTGAACATGGTATTTTTACCTCAATGGCCTCTACTCTGTAGAAGCTGAAGATATGACCTAATGGACATTCCTTCCTTGTGTGGGAAAGTTAGGTATTTTTACACCATATGAATGTACTATATGTGTTATGCTCAGTTCACTGTATCACTTTAACATTTAAAAAAATCTTGATATCAGATTATAACCAAAACAGATGAATAAAGTAAAACGTTTTCAGAAGGTCTGCTTTTGAATTAACGACATGCATTATCAGCGCAAGAATGGGAATTAGTGTCGTCAGCTGCCCTTTGAGCGGGTTGATGATTAATAAGTGGAGCTACCCATTGTCAGTGGAGAAGCCACCGTGCACACCTGTTTCAGAGAAAAACCAGGACAGCTCTGGACAACCTGACATCGTTTGGGGTAGTGCTTGGAAGACCTATGGAGAGGTTGAAGACATGGAGGGGCGGCTGGGCATACCCCACCATCCTACTGTGTGTTTACGGCTTCTTCAGCACCGTGAAGCCCCTGGAACCCTTCCTTATCCCTTTCTTCACCGGACCTGACAAGAACCTCACCACAGAGCAGGTAGAGACCAGCCCAGTCAATGATTGCTAACCAACTTCATAAAGGGACCCTAATTGGTTTATGAATTAATTAGCTCCTGATTGTGCTGGAGTGGTGATTGCATCAGAATAATAGATTTCTCTAGAGATGTTTAATCCAAATCCAAATATTGTGGCAGTCCTGTGCCCATGAGCTGTACATCCATGGTTTGCATCCATGAATCGTGAGTTCAGGTGATCAACGAGATCCTCCCAGTTTGGACCTACTCCTACCTGTGCGTGCTGGTGCCCGTGTTCCTGCTCACCGATTGGCTGCGCTACAAGCCAGTGGTGGTGTTCCAGAGTGTGAACCTGCTGATCACTACAATCTTCCTGCTGTGGCTGCGGAGTGTGGCGGCCATGCAGGCGATGCAGTTCTTCTACGGCGTTGTGACAGCCACCGAGGTGGCCTACTTCTCCTACATCTACAGGTCGGGTGTGTTCATGGGAGTAAGCCCATTGGTTGAAAGGATCAGGATTTAGATGCCACTAGTAACATTCTATATGATTTAAACCCTATCTGTGATGCCATTGGGCTTCTCCAAATAATATTGTTGGTTGTTGGAAGGTCACAATATAGCCCAAATTTCTTTATAGGTAGGCAGAGCCAAGAAAAACCATCATGTAGCCCCCTGGTGAGCCTGAAGAGCTAGTGAAGCAGCAAAGCAAACATGCGTACATGTATTTCAATAATTCTCCATTGCAGTGTCATAGATCCGGCCCATTACCGCAAGGCCACTTCCTACTGCCGCAGCGTGCAGCTCCTGGGCTACACCGTGGGGGCTGTGCTGGGCCAGCTGCTGGTGAGCTTCGACCTCCTGTCCTACAGCGGCATCCTGGTCTTCACCATGGTCATGAGCTCCATAGCCCTGCTCACCGCCTGCCTCTTACCCATGCCACGGCGCAGCATGTTCTTCCACCGCCACCGAGGCCCCGCCCCAGAAGGCTCGGGGAAGTCGACAGAGGCCGGGGGGGCAGTGGTGTCGGCGGAAACAGACACACGTGAAGGGGCAGGGTGGGAGGGGGGGACAGTTGGACTTACAGCGCAAGAGAAGGGAGATGAAGGAGAGGGTTCTGCCCGTGCAGCTGGCTGTGGGAAGGTTCTTCTCCAGCTCTGGGCAGACTTCCTCCAGTGTTATTCCTCCAGACAGCTGCTCTACTGGTCCGTGTGGTGGGCCATGGCCACCTGTGGCTACAACCAGACCGTCAACTATGTACAGGTGTGCATTAGGGAAACGACACACACACACACACACACACACACACACTATAGACTTACCATTAAAAAAAAACAGCAGCTGAGAGTGACTAGAGGATCAACCTGTCCAATGCACTCCAAATATACCTCCATTAGGTGCTGTGGCAACATGTCGAGCCTTCTGAAAACTTCACCATGTACAATGGAGGAGTGGAAGCCTTTTCTAATCTGTTTGGTAAAAAGCACTTGCTTAAGGAATGGATTTTGTTGATAGTCTTTGAGTTGGCATGAACACCAACATTCAGTCATAATTAATTCTATATTTGTTTATGTTGAAGGTGCTGCAACGGCCTATGGTGTAGGCTTCCTCCAGGTCAACTGGTCCCACTGGGGCGAGCTGTCTCTGGGTGCGTTCTCAGGCCTGGAGGCCACGGCTCTCTTCCTGATGACCTTCACGGGCAGCATCTGGCTGTGCTATGTTGGCTATGTTATTTTCAAGGGACTGTACATGCTGCTGATCACCATAGCGACGTGAGTTTGCGCTTCAAAAGAGGATGAGACGATGCTCCAAAGATAAACTTGTAGATGATAGGATGATGGTTCCCAACCTTTGGCTTGGGTTCGCCCCAAATCAATATAAGCTATTCGATATTTGGCACTACATTTTTGAAAGGACAAGGTTCTTTCAGGGACATTGATATACCAGACACATGCTTATTGGAGTAGAAAGATGTATGCACACGGTAATGTTTGGTTCAAAATAACTTCCTGCCCTTAAAAAGGTGATACGATAATAGATGGTTTGGAAGCTTTTGATGAGGGGTTTAAGGATGTGCCGGTAGACAAGTATTATTTTTATTTTGCCAATCCCATGATGTGAAATGTGGAAACGGGGTTGACAAAGAAGCACCATACTTAAAGCCTTTCAGTTAAGTTCAACTTCATCCCCTTAAGAAGGCTGTACAAAGGTGCAACACAAGGGGAATTCACCTCAATATACCCAACACAGCACCTGTCTGCCGCAGGTTCCAAATCGCAGCAGACTTATCGATGGAAAGATATGCTCTGGTTTTCGGTGTCAACAACTTCGGAGCTTTGGTCTTGCAGACTATCATTACCGCTATAGTGGTGGACAGCAGAGGGCTGGGCCTAGCCATCATCCCTCAGGTGAGTCGACAGTTTAGGACAGCGGACTTACAACATGCTTTTGTAGAAAGAAAAATTCAAATCACTCACATCACTGAATGCCATTTTTCCCCTCTAGTTCACCATATATTCCAGCTATTTTGCAGTCATTGCAGTTATATTCACAATACGTGGAGTGTTCACCATTTGGAAAGAGCGGAGATGCAGCGAAGAGCCTGCTTCTTCAAAAAGTGATCCACCAGACCCTGGGGTCTGCCTTGAAGAAAGACTGTGAAGAGTAGTGCATTATATCTGCCGCTTCTGCGACAACTAATGGGGATCCATAATAAACAATAAACACTAAATAATAAGCACTGCTAGCTTTGGTCCCTTGGGATGTTTTGGCTCCACTGTCAATGGCTTCAAATGATTGACTACAAGACAATTAATATAAATTGTTTTTATACAAAAAAAAAAGGACATTTTCACAGGTGAACATGTACAATGCAATGCAAATTAAAGGTTTGGTTACCTTATTAGTTAAAATTATTTTTAATATATATATTTACACATTAAATTAAAATATTCTAACACCTGGTGCAAGTGGGGCTGGGACACCATTATGGTAAACCATGCAGGTTTTCACCCCCCCTAAACATTTAGGATTGTTTTTTTGTAATATGACTTCCATGTCATAAAATGTCTTAGCCCTAACTGATATTTTTTGAGCCTGTGCCTTTAAAAGGAAGGGGTTGAGGACAACAAAGGGGAGGAGAGACCAGCCCTTACCTGATGCAGCAATTAGCACCGCACTCAAAAGCATTTCTGGACCTCGGTTAACAAGGTCACTGTAAACCATACTGCACAAAACAACTTGCTAAATGGCAGCATCTATCGACTCTCCAAGTGAACAGTTTGCTTAAACAACATTTTGAGTGGGTGCAAGATACAAATACTGATATGCAGAGAGCTAAATATTTCAGAGAGCGCGAGCGAGAGAGAGATCTGTACACGTTTGCAGCATAATGAATAGGATATTTGCAATAACTTATCAGCCAGTTTGAATATACATTGTGGCTCAGTACAGGCCAGTTCACAGGTTTTAACAGAGGCACGGAGAGGAGCACACCTCTTCCTCTGCACACAATCACATACTTCTGTTCATCTTTGTCGCAATTCTGTTGCTAGGAGACGTTCTTTTCTTGTCTCGTCTTGTCTGCGATTGCTTGTTTGTTTTTCCCAAATGAAAATAAAAAATACACGTTCTTACAAACATTGTTTTTTTTTTGTTGCTTTTTCTTACCCTTAAAAGCTACTGGTGAAACAAAACAGTGCAAGAGGTGCGAGCGCGCTGGTTGGGGCCCCTGTAGTGCGGCTGGCTGGCGCGCTATAAGAAGGGGTTGGTGGAGGAGCCTCCGGCCGGGTACTGTGCAGCTGGGGCACCGGCCTGAAAGGGGGACGACAACAATAGTGTGAGTGCTGGAGAAAGTGGTCGAATAAATATGCATTTGATTTGTTACGTTTCTCGAAAACTAGAAACGCATCTGTTAGTTTCTAGTTCGTTTTCTAGTAAGAGTCGCAGATTCAAAGCTATCATCAGTGGTATATAGTGATTGGGTCGCTTGCTTCACCTGAAAGCACCAAACATCAGACTCTACCCAAAAGGATGAATCATGGAACTATATTATACACATGCCTTGATATAATATTGATGATAATTAACACTATCTGTTAAATGTATTGATCATTCATCTCAATAGCAGTCTGGCCACACACACACACACACACACACACACACACACACACACACACACACACACACACACACACACACACACACACACACACACACACACACACACACACACACACACACACACACACACACTAGAGATAACATAACACCAATCTCAAACGTTTGATTTTATTCATTAAAACGCCTTCTCTCTAGAGCCATTAATCCGTTCTGGGCTACTGTACAACTATGGCGGAATCCCTCCCTATGTAGATTCAACAGGCTAATTTGTAGCTAACTAAAACAAAGATATTCTTATTTCAATGGTATATTTCACTAATAAAAACACTTGCTCTTATTATATTTCCATTCTGCACATCAAACCATCACAAAGAAAACGAAAAAGGGGGCATGACACACGCCGGCTCCTTCGTACTCACCAGGAAGGGGTTACTGGAGACCCCAGGGGCAGCCATCGCATGGCCATAGGGCGTTGGGACAGGTTTAACCTGACCAAAGGCTGCAAAGCCCCCACCTGAGAAAACAGTGAACATGTCACACTGGAGGGGATGGGCTACAGGCTTTTACCTTCTATGGTCCAATATTTGTTGACTATTATTTATTTAGCATAATTCGATCCGTGACCAGTACAAATGTGTGAAATATAATTCTTAAATATGATTGCAACACTTCAAATACTAACTCATGAATGGGTTGAGAAAATGTATTACATTTTAATCTCAATACCATACAATTATTAAACATTAATCAAACACCATCCCCTAAATGTGCAGTCAAAATATGAAAGCAGAATTGAATACGTCAAATAATGAGTCCATATATAATGAGTCCATATGGGCAGTCGAGGCAGTCCACAGCACCCACCATTAGGCTGCTGGGCGTATGCCTGAGGCTGGGGGAAGGGGGGCTGGCCAGGGAACTGCTGTTGAAAGGTTCCACTGAAGCTGGTGGGCAGGTTGTAGGCCGAGGAGTTTCCAAACCCAGACGGCATGCTCAGGGAGCCCGTACCGAAAGATGCTGCAACACAGAGGGAGAGGAGGGACTGAGGATCAACAAATGACCAATGCATACCTAATAAACAAACACCCTGTTTACACTTGGCATTTAAATGTGGCCGGTCTTTCTAAGGCGTCTTAGGATCTGAATTAGGGTGGGGGGATCTCATTGTATGTGTAGCATAAACATCTGTCTGGTATTTGTTCTTTAAGGTCACATTTGTAGATAGTTGGCACGTCTGCTGTTTGTCAGAATTAAGTTCTGCACTGGCAACAATGGAACAACCTTGTACACCGTTATGATATTGCACGTTCAAAAGAAAAGGTCTAATCCCGACAGGTCATTTAAGATTCTTGTTGAGACGCATGGTAATGCCAAGTGGAACTGAAATCTGACTCAAAACATCCAATCAAGATACATCTAACAAGGTCTGGTAAACCCCATTATGTTTAAAGAAGCACCAACACACAGCCATATTCTTTACTACATATGCCATTACAAGACAATTCAACAAGTCTACTCCACACAGACCGGGGCTATCAAGAGCAGCATCAGCACAACACAAAATCCAAGTGCACCACCTGTGGTTCAGTTTTTTCCTACAGGATAGCATGGGTGGTCGGGCAGAGCTCAGTGCACTGCAGTTAGATAAGCAGGGCAGGGCCGAGAAAGCGTCGGTATCTGTAGCCAGCAGTTTTAGATTTCCACACATTGATGTGCCAATGAGGAAGGAGGCACAGAACTACATGCGTAGGCGTATTTGGCCCGTTTCACTTCTGCACATTCTGGTAAATATGCAATTTTGTTGTCAAATAAAATTGGGACTACACGCAAAAAGTAAAAGGAAATAGGTCAGGACATAAGCTAAGAAATAAAATATTAATACACTGCAATATAGTGCTCAGCGAGAAGCCTATATCATTGTTCAAACTATTGCAATGTTCTTGTATTGCATATCTATAAACTACAATATACTATTTTATATACATTTTAAAAAAATACAGTATGTTTAGCATACATAAGTTATACCAATATTGTGTAGATCTATTTTTCCATAGCACCAAGACCAACTGCAGTGTTTGACCACTTATTATTACTGGTTGTCTAACAAAATATATTGAATTTGCAGAATAAAAAACGACATTGAAGATGCCAGATGTTCTTGTGAAATTGGAAAATACTTAAACAAGTAGTAATTTAAAGCTTTGTTGTTTAGTGTAAGCAAACTTGAACGGACCAATCTGAACCACGTCTTTCTCCTTGTCTAACTAGTTCCTACTTGTAAGCAGGAGGAACACTTGGAGCTTCTGGTCCATTCTTTTGCGCATGTTGTTAATAAAATACACAATAACACTAATCACGCCACCCTCAGTGATCCTACCTCAGCAGTTTTGTGTGATTCTGGTAACCTGTCAAAACATTGTCCATCTGGGTGAACTTTGGGGGCGAGGAAGTGGGGTAAGAGGAAACACTACCACAGCAAGCTAGAGGACAGCAGTGGAGAGAAGATCAACACACAGTATGGGGACCTACCAAAAGCTGCTGGGGCCAAACCCTGCCCAGGGTAAACACCCATCATGCCTGGGGAGCATTGCGGGATCAATTAAGAAAAAACATTAAAGCTAGGGCATACCTATTATTTTAAGAGCACTTTGTCATATTTATAATGGACAATCAGAAAAAAAAGAAAGCCCATCCTACCATTTAATTCGGCACTAATGAAATTATGTTATGGCCTACCGGTGTCTACCTAACTACCACCTGCCCGTGCACTAATTGCATATGACTGGGATTCTTTCACAAGGGTAGGCTGACGTATTGCTAGAACTAGGTGAGTGTGTGACTTTGGAAGATGGCCTGAAGGGAGGGCATTTTATTTATTTATTTTGGATTGGATACTTTAAAAATCGTGCTTACTCGCTGGTTTATCCAAATTGCCTACCCTTGCTTAAACATTTCTTCTCTTCCCAACGTTTTTATGCTGGCTTTCTGAACCGAGAGAAACTTCCATGTGAGAAACACTTCCGCCCATTCCGGCAATTGCGGAATCGATTGAATGACAAAATAAAAATTTTATACTATTAGTTTTTATACTAAAAAGTATTTTTATACAAAAAAATATTATTTTTTCATTACAGGTTCTACATAAGCGTGCACCCACTAAAGATGGCTAAACAGGACAACTTTCTTTCCTCTGCTGCTGGAACAGTCAATTGTATGGTGGGTGGTTGGGTGTAATCCGGTTATGCTGCTGCAGCGGTCTCATATGAATACATTCTCAGTTCTAGGCCTTGATACTGTCTCGCCGGTAATTTGCTGCTGTTGCCGGAAAGTCTGTTTCATGTAGTGGAGGAGGAAGGTAATGTGCCACTGATCATTCAACTGCTATAAATAGGGTGTTCACTTGGGTTCTTTGTAATTACACAATTCTGTAAATCCATTTATAATTTTTTCATTCGTTTTGAAACCTTTCTGTGGATTTCGACCCCCTTTCAGACCCTGTGTCATGTGATCCACGAGGACGTACCTGCGGCTGCTACTGCGGCTGCTCTCCCGTTGCTCTGGAAGGGGTTGGTGGCGGCAGCCGGGGGGGCAGCGGCAAACGGGTTAGTCGGAGCTGTGGAGGCAACCCAACGCACACAATCAAAGAGGGAGTCTCTGGACTCGGTAACCACCTCCGGGCTTGGCTAGCTCAGTGTGTACTCTACTGTATGATGTCTCCTACGACCCCTGTTGACTGTGTAAGTAACCATGACGCAATACAAACAGGCAAGACTATTATTCTCAACTGACCTGAAAGTGGAAAGTTTTCCCATCTTGGGGAACTTGGAGAAGAGGTTTTCCAAGAGGGGACTGAGCGGTGTTTTACTTACTTGGCCCAAAGCCTTGTCCCATGTTTGGTAGGCCCTGTTGTGCTTGGGTGGACGACACCGCTGTCCCCGAACCATACATGCCCCTGCAACATGGAAGATAAAGAACGAAAGAAATGATAAAACATAAAAGGCTAACTGGGACAGCAAGCAGTGACCAGAGAGGGTGTCATGTGTTTATGATGACAATCATCTAGAACATTATAAAAACACATGACGCATTGGTCATTTGTGTGACTGAGATAGCTGTAGACGGTCTAAAGGTGGGGTCTCTAAACACCGTACGACCACTGCGTTGGCGTCCGCCGCCCCTGCTCACCCTTGTGAAGTGCTGGTGGGGTTGTAAACGCTGGTGGCTGGGGCCGGGGGGCTGAAGACCGTGTCCAGCGCAGCTAGGGCAGCGTAGCGGTCCCCGCCCATCAACACGGGGGCCTGGCCTGGGGGCCCGGCGCCAGCTCCAGGGGCCCCCCCACCGGGGGCGGCGTTGCTCACCCCGCCAGCGATGCCGCTCCCTAAGGATGCAAACACACAAGGGCCAAGATGAGCAGACGTCCTTTTAAAACAGCATGTGTGTACATAAGTAAACGGTTTGGGTTAGATGTATAGAGGAATTCAGATGCCACACATTCAACCTATAGGAAAATGACGAGAGAAGGAATGTTTAGCCGTTAGAAATGTTTGTGTCCGTTCTCTTTAGGCAGCTAGGACATTTAAATACACAGGCTGAGTTACAAGCACTGATGCCACGGTTGTCGGCGGTGATACTAGTTGAATGCACAGCTCCATAAATAAACACAGACAAACCACTGTTCGTTCATACCAAGGTACAAGGAGGTGAGGTGACACTTATTAATCATGTACATAATTAATCCAGGTCTGTGTAAGAGAAAGACCATGTATGTTGCCAACATAACAATGACAGAGCAGTGATTCCGCAAATAGGTCTGGTAAATGAGATTGCAATGAAATTAGTGAAAAATCTCTTCTCCAAGTGCAGAATTAGTATACAACAATAACAACATCATCAACTATTCCCTGTTCTAAATATCCTACCCAGCCCTGAACCTCTGCCACAGCGAAGGCCCGGGCAGGAGAAGTTTACCTTGCTCCGTATCGGTGGAGCTACACAAGTCGCTATCCAGGTGGGCCAAGGCAGCATATCTATCGGCAGGGGCGCTAGAGCCTTCTAGGGGCTCTCTGGCTGACGCTGCGGAGTGACCCTGGGAGGAGGAGGCGGAGGAACTGAAGGTCCCAAAGTCAGCACTACAGGACGTGGGGAAGTGGTCAAAATTTGCAAAATTGGTGCTCGCTAGTCCCCCTGAGGCGCTACCTGCGTGAGAAAGAGAGAGATGGTGAGGTCAGACGGCAGTGGGCTGGGCTGCTGGTGGACAGCAGCATCACATGATACAGGCTCTGGCTGTGGTGGTTTAAAAGGAAGAGGGCAGTGGGGGGAGTTGAACGACAGCAGGGTGTTCTTAAGCTGGGGTAGGGGAGGGCGGTGGAGGGGGGGGGCACTCTGGGCCTGGAAGCATCAACAGCTCCATCAGAGTAAAGACGGTGCATTGCAGTGTTGTTCAAAATGTGTTAGGCTAGCAAGTCTTCCCTAATGCGGTTCCATTGACACTATAACGTCCAATCAATTGTTAGTGTGCTTCTGGATTACTACTAGTCTAATGGAAACATTCCGTCATCACCGCTGCTACCGACGCACTAGTAAGTTAAGTAGTCCCGTCAGGCAACTAAACGGACACATGCAGACCTAAGAAGACCGCAGAGAGCCAAAAGAGAGGATACTGCCGGCTAGCACACAGAGGTGGGGGAGAAGGGGCAGAAAGCAGCAGAGACAGAAAGAAAAGAGAAGGAGAGCGAGAGTCCAGTGATAAAACACTTACTGTGCGCAACCACAGGAGGCGGAGTGCTGGCAAACTCACCCATACTTTGGCTGGATGAAAGGACAGTGAACGCTGAGCGACCAAAAGGGGGATATGGGGGGGGGGGGGGGGAGGAAGAAATGGGTGGAGAATGAGCAGTGTGGAGACAAGGTGGAAAAAACAGGGATAAAGAAAGAAACCAAAGTATAAACAATATAACATGGCGTTGAGCAAAAGCAAAGCAACTGTGATAAGAGCAACAGGAGAACATGATCCCCAGAAAATCGACAGACAAATAAATACATAAATGAAATAATAATAATAATAATAGAAAAAGGGTGACAGCCCAGCAGCCAAGTCAGTGTGCACGAGATAGGGATTATGGTACAGAACGAGAGAAAAAGAGAGACGGCAAGAGAGAAAGAGAAAGAGACAGAGAGAGAGCCAGTTGAGCTTTATTCATAAACCAATAGAACACCATCAGGACACCTGGCAGCCAATAGCCATCGAGGTAGACCACCTCCATCAGGGGGGGGGGGCACTGTGGTATGCGACCATAACCGTGGTACAGCGGTGGCTAGGCGGTGGGCATGTGTGCATTACTTAAAATTGTGGTTGAAACTTCAAGTCACGGGAATGAGATGGGAGTGGACAGTGAGAGGGTATTGGGATGGAGGAGATGCTGCGTATGCTGCAGCATTCGCTGCAGGACAGCAGCAGAACATACTGCAGTAGGACACTAGGATGACGCCTCAGAGAGAGGCCAGGGTAGGAGGAGGTGTTGTACTTAAATGGCACCATGACCCTACGAGGCCAGTCTACTGTGAGGGACACAATATGGGGAAAAGAGCGACAACAATCATGAGCAATGTTTTCAAGAAACACATTTCAAGGGGTGAAATGTCTTTCAAGAAGCGAATTGCAGAAAAAATTGAACACGTGTTACAGTATCCGGTCTACTGTGCTGCACACACTGTGTGTGAGTGAGCGAGTGTGTTCAGATGTAGCATGGTGGGGCTAATTAACCCGTGTGCAGTATGCACGTGTGTGGTCTAGCGGTGTGATGTGGTTGGTCGCCTCTACCTGTGTTTGTGGGTTGGAACGAAGCTGGTGGAGCACTGTTGAAAGCACCCCCGGAGCCACCAGACGTGCCACTGAACGCGTCGAAGTTTGCAAAATCTGCGTTGGCCGTGGCGTTCTGAGCCGCTGGGAGCAGGTGTGAGGATGAGGGTGAAGACGGACACAGACGACAACAGAAAACAATGAGATGATATCACGTGATGAGCACACGTAATGACCTGTGGGGCGTCCCGGACATGTGAGGAGGATGGATGGAGGGGTGAGCTAAATATGAACCCGAGTGAATCAGAGTGACCCGTGCCAATGACAAAACACAACATGGCTGCCGTGTTCGATTCTGGAGAGAGGCCGATGAGTTGGCCCATCTCGTGGTCGCAACTGGAAGTGTGTGTGTGCGTGTGTGTGTGAGAGAGTGTTAGCTCATTGCATCAAGAAGAGTGGTTGATAACTGCTGTAGAGGAAATGAGAGGTCATGATCCCCGAGGGAAGGAATATGACAGCTTTATGTTTGGAGCATTAGTCGCCACAGAAACGCAGTAAATAGAGATGTATACCCTCAGGGTCCGATAATGCATGGCAACAATCCATACTAACTAGCGGTTTGCAGGGCTGCTATCAACTGAAATCTAATGAGGTAGAATAGGTTCAAAGATTTTTCCGGCGTTATGAGGATGTTTTATGTCTCAATTGCCTTATGTCATCATCAGCAGAATGCGGGCCAGCCTCCTTCCCGAGGGAGACGCTTCTAATATCCAGAAGACATTCAACACGGCGACATGGACTATATATCATCTAGAAGCTCAGAACCTATGGTCATCTTTTGAATATTTTGCGAGTTCGGCGAGGGTATAAGCCTCCTCACAGAAGAAGCGTTGTGTGGGAATTAAGCTTATGGGGAATAAAAAGAAGACAGCTAATGGATCATCACTGGACAAGAACGTAAAGGAAGTCTTTGTTGTTGCCCGTAATCTCAAATTTTAATGGACAAGCTCAATCCCATGGCAGTGGGTAGACTCTTCAACATGAGGAGCAGCATCATTAATGCTTTAGTGTAAAACGCTTTTGTATTCAGGCTGCAGTCAAGCACTTCAGCAGCAAGTCTAGAACGTGTTAAATGCATTCTTACTTGGGTGGCTGTTGAAATGTGCAAAGTTAGCGAAGTTGGCGCTGGATCCTGCGTGCGGATTAGCAGGGGCTGCGAAAATGTCTCCGCCAAGGTCGCTGAGGAGGTCAAACTTCTTATCGTGGTAGTGCTGCTGGTGGTGATGGTGCGCTGCGGCACGGCTCACAACCGGGGACTGGGGTGAAACGAACAAGAAAGCAAAGGAAATGCAGCAACTTAGCATGGTGGTCCATTCCATCTCAGCTGGTAGAGCAAGTCATTAACACTGCCAGAGTTAGGGGTTTGAGTCCCAGCCATGGTACATGTGCATGAGCTCAGGCTTGAGTTGCTTTAGGTGGCCCCCAAAATGTTATGATAATGGATGTCCAGAGGGGTCTACAAGACCTCTAGCTTATAAGAGCATCAACAAGGCTATATTTTAAAATGAGCTGGAAGTTGTGTATTCTGTGTCACACGTGACCCAATGGAAAAATACATAATGATGGCGTCTTCATGCATTCATGGGCCTGTCCCACAGATAAGATAAGAGGAGAGATGTATTGTCAATCTGTACGTAAACAAACCCCCATTCAGGCCCTAATGCATCATGCATGCATCAATAGGGCAACTGGGTACCTGATTGGGAGGGGTGTTCTTGTTGAGGTGCAGGGAGGGGGCAGACTCCCCCAGCAAAGACTTGAGCGGCCGGACTTCGGGGGTGCTGCTGGTGCTGCTGTTGTTGGAGGAGCCGGAGGCGTGGACCGATGCCACCGCCTTGGCCTGATCAGGGGGGACGTACCTGGAGTAGCCGATCCCACAAAACATCAGCAGAGAGACAGCTTTTTGTTTTAACTCAAAGCCTCTATGCAACTTGTATAGAGAGCTATGTTTGCCTCAAGAAAATGTGTTCCTGGGATTTTCCTGATAAAGTGTCATTATTTATAATATAATGTAACAATATATCAGGATATTAAAAAAAAACGTATCTTGTGTCTTAAGTGGCTCTGATTTAGCTGGTTGCAATCATTAAAAATGTACCTCATGCATATTTACCATGCTGTACAATTATATATATTAATAGAGACCAACTAAGTAATATTGTGCATGGATATATTCTTATTATAGTACAGCTTCTTTGTTTAACGGTAATGGTGCCTTTCTATTTTTTACAACCTCCAGAGACTTAAATAGGATCACATCTTCAAGTATTGACCCTACCTTATAAATATATAGATATAAATATATGAGAGGGCTGCACATTTTTCACCTTGTCAGCATGAGGCAACGTGACAATGCTTTAACACAGCGCAAGAAGCCAAAGATAGGGAAGACCGCATCTCAGCTCTTCCTCTTCCCATGACTGCCAAGTGTTCCCTTTCTTCCAAAGAAGCTGTTCTACTTATTCATCAAATAAAGCAGTAATGTTTAGAAAAATTGCTTATCACGCTACATGTCAGCTTAATGATACAGATTCTTTTGTTGAAGAACAAAGAGGCTCACATTTGCAGTGCCTTGACTTGGGTGACCTACATTGAGGGAATTTAAAAAAGGGTTTCTGGTGACTGGCTCCAGGCTTATGGCACTGAGATGCCTTCAAGGCGTTCCCAGTCAGAAGGCAATGCATAGAGAATCTATTTTGGTAAAACACTAAAAAATAAGAATACAAAGTAAAGGGGATGTACTGTCAAAGGTCTGGCAAGTTTTTTTGTCTAACTCTGCAACCGAATCTATGCCAAAACCTTTCAATTTAATCAAATTTGTGTCTTATATATTGTCTTGGGACGCTTTTTTTGATTTGTTAGTATTGTACATATATTTGAATTCAAGTGCCCATTTTGTCTAATGTTAACTAATGGATGTTTTGAAAGTCCCATAGAATCGAGATACTCAGCAAGATGACTTCACAGTATTGTTGCATTGTCATCAAGAAAAAAAACGGAGTCTTACCACCTCTTCTTCTCGTATTTCTCTTGGAGGAACTCCTTGACCTTCTGAGGGTCCCTGAAGTCTGGAATAGGGGTAGCCCGTTCGTCATACAGGCCCAGCCACATATGTTTGCACACCTAGGGAAAGTGCAGGGTGGCAGAGCAGGTTAGCGGGTTTTCTACTAATGATTTCTTTGCATGTACCGCATCCGTCCCATGAGATTATCACCTCCACATTGACAGCCTGCAGGCAGCCACGGAATACAGACAGCGCTAGTATAAGGTGTGAGGAACGTGTTTAGAGCCCTTTGGGTTAAGTTATAAGATGATCTTTCAATAGAGACGCATCACAAATGAACCGCATTTCCAGCCGGGACGATGTTCATTAGCATTTTGCTAATCCATTATAGCTTGGCTCATTTTACTTACTATTTGGTTAAAGTAAATCTGAAGCATTGATCACACCCGTGTCTAAAAGAATGTATATAGTAACACCAGACTGAGTCGATGGTGGGTACAAGTGTATGGATGGAAGCGAAACAGAGACACAAGCTGTGTTCGAAATCGTTCCCTATCACGGATATAGTGCATTATATAGGGTGCTCGCCCTTTTGTAGTGGCGTTCAAATTCTCAGTGGTTAATTTCATGCACTATAGTGCACTTAAAATACCCCAAATTTGAGTGTACATACGATGTTCCCTACATGTTACTCCCGTATACCACAATGCAATGCGGTCGTGTTCTTCCGGGGGAGAAGAAGCTGAATAACTGCGGGAACAAATACATTTAATGATGGAGTCTCCGGCTTTCGTTTAGAAATTTCAACAATTTGTGATTTAACAGAAAATGCAACATTAAACATTTATTAAAAAACCCTTGATCAAGGAAATGTAACATTCAACATCAATACAACCTCCAGCTTTCCTTGTGAGTGCCCGGTTTGTTACATGATGTGGGCGCATTTGTCTGCGTCACATAATTGCCCGGCATATTTACTGACGCAAATGACGTTTAGAAATGTTCAGCGTAGTGTCCGAATTCTCGTTTGTTCGTTCCCTAAATATTGCACTATATCATGAACACTATATAGGGAATAGTGAGTGGTGAGTTAATAGGGAACAATTTCGAACACAGCTACAGTCTCTGAATGGAAGTCCCTGTGTACATTGTAAACCTATTCCCAGCCCATTCACACATACAGCCTATAAATTCCACTTTGCGAGATTAGTCAAAATATTTCAGGAATGCAATCAAAAATCATGGGTCTCAAAAGTGGGACATGGCATAAAGGTTTAAATAGGCTGAATGAGAGGCAAGAAGTAAATATGAAAATAAATAAATAATTGCATCGATGTTAGTGTTAAAAGCTTAATTTAAAATCATGTTAGATCTAGCCCATCCAAGTAAGTAGGCAAGAGACTTTCAGAATAATAATAAAGCCAGTAATAGTGTTCTCTAAACTGTAACTAGCTGTGCAACACAAACTGAACTAGCAAAGAAATAAATCATCAATAGTTTTGGCACACTTTCTTTGTGTTTTTAGAACACATAACGAAAGGATACAGGGCTCAACAATAAGGATTGCCCGATGGCTCAGGGCAACTAACTATGACAACCCGCTTGCCCGCTCGGGCAAGTGAAGGATTAAAAGCATCCTTATAAAGTTATCCTTATGTTGCCCCCTCCCCTTGCCCACGTCGGATAATGCTTTGTGAATTATTGGATTTAGGCCTACTTACTTTCAATTTACTTGAATCTTTGTTGTGATTTGATAACCATCTAATAAAAAAACTATTTATATAGGGGCTAGTAAAAATGTACTTTGGGCAAGTAGAATTCAGACCCACTGGCCCGACCGGGCAAGTGGAAGAAAAACCTTAGCGTTGAGCCCTGGATAAGAGTTACTATGGGTAACATTGAATTATGCACACAGCGACAAAGGCTTTGTTTTCACAGGGTCCCCATGCCTTGGTCAGATGGAAGGCCGATGGTTGTAAAAGAGTGGACTCGTGCCTACCTCGTTTCCGTGTTTCTGTAGAAACTCGATTTCCTGTTGTGTGAATGTTGTCATGGAGATGGACTTGACTCTGTGAGGTGGGTTGATGCCTCGTCTGCGAATGGATACGAAGCAAGAGAGAGAGAAAGAGAGAGAGAGACAAGGGGGTCAGGGGTTAATTTGATTTGACAAGATTACACATCAAACTCATGTCGTCTCTGGATGAGAACCAGACCCTTCTGCTTGGGTTAGGTAATTAGCGATGCCGAGCAGACGTTATTAGTGTGAGAAAACTGGGACGAGCGAGACAAAAGCAACGATCTGACGATGACAGGGAGGGAGATAGGGTAAATAAAAGATGAAAGGGGGGGGGGGGGGGGGGGGGAGAAGAAAAGGAATAGATGAGTGTAACGCGCGTGGGTGCAACTCTCTCCGAACTGCTATACGCTGCTGCAGAGTTGTCGGTGCACCTCAAGGACAAAAGAGCTCACTGAATTTAGAAAGACCAATTATAGCGCGACACCCATTAGCCTGCACAAGCCTCGCTTGTTTCTAAGACAAGGTCACATCTAATGCCATATAGACCCGAGGCCCAAACGAACAATCTCCATCTCCCGCTTTACTCCGGAAGCCCTCCGCCAGCACTAAGACTACCTCAGACCGGCTATCCCGGCCGATCTGATAAACAAACTGTGGTATAATCACACTTTGTAACAAGTACCTGTCTGAATTTTATTTGGGGTTATTTGAACTGTTATTGTGTACACAATCCTCCAACCCACAGCATACCAGCCCCCAATCCAGAGTGAACCATTGACAGCTCCATTACTAATTACTCCGAAAGAAAAACTGGTGAGGGATCAGAAGGGAGGGTTTGCTGCCATAATGTCTGGATTGGGCTGCAGTAGGGTTGGGCTTACTGGAAAAGTTGTAGACCAGTGGCTCCCAACCTTTGACTTTAGGTGTACCACTAAATTGTCATCAAGACCATTGACGGACCAGCTGATATTCAAACGGTTAAGAGATAAATAGTATACACATGCAGTGGCTGAGCAAAGAGTGCCAGCGCCCACTTTATACACAATTATTACTGCGACAAGTTCATGGCCTGTTGTAAATAGTGGAAACAAAATTCTGTCTACGCTGCTCATGCTTCCAGTGTTTATTTAGCAAACAAAAATTAAGAATGGAAACCATTACAACTGAAAATGTGAATCAATAATCATACACCAAGACCATAATCACCCTCCCCACCCCTCCATCACCTTCTTACCGCGTTGGATGTGAAAATATGGTCCTGAATGCCAAACCTATTTTCAACCATGAGCTCCTTAGTGACAGAAGAAAAGCTGTGCATGATCGGGAATGAAACACTAGATGAAGTTGCTAAATAATTTACTCCTCTTGCGGTTGGCCTTACAGCTGCACCTGTTTGCCTTTCCATGTGCTGGACCTCCGCGAGCCTGTTGACTGTTGCACTGTGTCATAATCTACACAAACGGTACGAAACACTTTGCATTACAGTCGAATAAGCAAACGACCACACTGCATTTATATGAACCTTAACACAACAACATTATGGTTTATTTCATGATCTCCCTCCAAGGGTGTCACTGTGTGTGTGCATGCAAGCATGCAAGGGCCCGAGGACAGGTGAATGATCAGTTTTCCACCACACAACACATGAAACTAGGTCAGATACTGGGAGGATTTCCAAAGCCCTTAAGGTCTCAATATGTTTGCATTTTTGAGTACTTGGGTCACGGATGAATTCCAACACCGCACAGTCTGCCTGCCGGAGCGAGTTATTAAAACAGACCAACAATATTTTACATTGACGGACTGAAATGGCTGTTATGAAACTTCACAAGGTGAATACCCGACAAGAAATTCTCAAAAGGAAACCCAAATAAGCAGCACTATGTTACACACCAAGCAACTTGGGGGAAGAGCACCGTTGTTTATTTGCATACTGCAAGAGCTCAAGGATAAGACTAGTTGTCAGCATGGGAACTTCCAATCAAACAGAGAAGACTTTAAAAAAACTACTTAAAAACATTGAATGAAAAGTACTTGTAAAGTGTCCTTGATTGCAAAAATGGGGATATTGTTTAAACAACCTCACTCTAGCAAAGACTTCACTAAGGTACACTTCTAGAACGTTCTTCCCTTAAATGCCAGAACGCAATACTTTGGGTAGCCAGAGGAGGCCACTTTCAAATAGATTAGACAAAAAAGACTTATGTTAGATCTGTTGCAGAGATGCGTTCTCATTGTACCAATATTCAAAGAATACACTAAAGTGCCATTAAACCCACTGACAAAAAAAAAGAAGATTATTCTTCCAGTAAAGAAATGTAACGTGCTTCTGTGTGGAAAGAAATGTGAAGATCAAGTCACCTATAGGGACTTATCCACACAATGGTTGTATCTGAAACATCATATTGGAGTCTTTAATATACAAATGGTAGTATGTGGTAACTATGTGGTCGATTTGCTTACAAAACCATGAACCACAATAATTATACTACTAATAGCCTTATAGAATTATCATCATTATTTGTAATATCACAACTAAAGAATTATTAATTGTCGATTAATTATCGATTTACAGAGGCTGGCGGCAGGCGCCCTGACTACTACTCGGTTCCAGTTGTGCTACTCTATAAAAAGGAAAAGGCTTCCTATTCAAGGGAACATGAACTATGAAGTTGTACTTCCTGTCACAAGAAACAATCCTGCAAAAAGAATCTCCTGGGGAAGCCTCCACCTTCATTTGGAATGTGTTTACTCAAACCCCTACAACTAGAGTGTGTGTGTGTGTGTGTGTGTGTGTGTGTGTGTGTGTGTGTGTGTGTGTGTGTGTGTGTGTGTGTGTGTGTGTGTGTGTGTGTGTGTGTGTGTGTGTGTGTGTGTGTCAGAAAGTTTGCTTCATTCCTTGATAATGTTAAGACAAAAATGACACCTTTATTTTGGGACTAACTACAAAGTGATCACAATATTCCCACTAAGTGACCCATTAGAAGGCCAGAAGGTAAGCAAACAATCATATCTGAAGCTGCTGTGGCCAGGTGCAGGCAGATAAAGGAGGCAGAGGGAAAAGCTAAGCCAACATCAGCTTGCATCATGCATGCAATGCAAGCTATCAAGTATGACACAAACAAGAAACGGACAGTGCCCCCCTCTAACACTTCCTATTGCACACGCAACATCACATGGTTCTTATGCAGTGCCAAGCCACTTCCTGCACGTGCGATCACACAAGGCTTCCTGCATGAAGCGAACATCGGCACTTTCACCCCAAAACAGCTCTATGAGGACAATGTACACCTCCTTTTTCCAACAAAGGAGATTTTATATAGTTATTCTGTATGTAGTCCTTTCTTCTGAGAAGAAACCAAGTTAGGTGTTTGAACTTTTATAAATATACGCACATCTTCATCTTTATCACAGTCTGAATGAATGACTAACTTTAAAAGCGGTAGCTGATGAATAACAATTAGCAAATGAATAGCAAGTAACTTCCCTCTCTAACTCAGGGCAAGACAAAGAATGGTAAAACGTTAGGGTTAGGTGGTTTAAGACAGACGGGTAAGACTTCCTACATTCAATATTCGATGTCAAGAGTAGACATCACTACACTTTTCGATATTTCGATCAGTCAACGTTAGAATTTATTTGTTGAAGGATAAGAAACAGACTGCCCCACTAATCCCATACTCCCTGCTATTGATGTTACACAACTGGAGAACAAAATGTGTGCTCACAAAGAATCAAGTGTTAGATATTTGATAATGTACAATATCAGGTCATCATATTCAGTCAGATCCATTGATTGGGTGGCATAGGCTTCTGACAATAAAAATATAGTGTATGCATAATGAATGAGAAGAAGCAATTGCAAACAGGAGCAAATTGTCCCATTGTTCTGACGTCTGTGTGTACAAGATGACGTTTAGAAACTGGTTTGGAGAGTTAAGTATGCAAGACGAGGAACGTTTTCTGACAACTTCTAGCACGTCCAGATATCTAGGTTATCTGGTAAACATCAAGCCCTAGCTTGCAAGTGTCAAATAAGTTAAATGGGTAGCATCTGTCGGCTAAGGTTAGCTAGCATTTGGGATGGTCGCTACCACCATATGCTAAATGCCGACACCCTATCCTTCCGTACCCCACCCAACAAATCAAGACAATGTCAAGGCAAGCTAGTCTCGCCAGTCATACTAGCTTACGTGAACTTAGGAAACGGCTACGGCTATCAGCTAACGATAGTTGGCTAACACAAGTTAAGGTACCATGAGTAGTTAACAGATCACAATATGCTAGCGTGGTGTGCGCCATGTCTAGCTAAGGTCAGTGAAACACTACTTACAGAATGCCAGAGCAGGAGGTACACACGAAAGACCCCACTGTCATGTTGGCATAGGTTGGGCCGCGTTGATCACAGTCAAAGCACTTTCTATTGGGAGGTAAACTCGTCATTTCTCTTAGCATCTTCAGGTGTTTCTCCTCTTGCTTACGCTTTGCACTCGCCGCCATGGTTAAGGACAAGGAAATAACTCCAGTCACGATTGTGGGAGTCCGAAACGATTAAAATAAATTATGCTGCTGGTTAACGGTTACCGACACGTTCAAACCGAGTCAGCAGCTCGTTACGACTGTCAAGGCGGCCTTCCGTTTGAGGCGTGTAGTCAAGTGGGTGGGGGGTCTGCACAGTGCTCAATCGTTTTTTGGGGGCAAAATAGCACCCCCTAACGACTAGCCTTTTATATTGCAATATGAACTACTTTCGGTTTAGCCAAAGCAATGACAGGTAGTTTGTATTTTAGTTTCAACGTTACTATTTTCGTCTCCTCTACACAAAACCATTCTTCCAAATCAGACTTTGCATACAAATGTATCCTGGGCGAGAGTAATAACCAAATAATGCCCGATGTAGGCCTACAATTGATTGCAAATTAGAAAATGTTTTATTGGGAAAAAAATGGGGTATGATTGTGATAACACCAGGATTGACATCGATAGTCTGTCTGGGAAGGTATATAGCCTGGGCTGGTATACAACCTCCAGCCCAATTCGTATCCATGTTGAAACCTAAATAATGCTGTACTTAGCCAGTCCACTTTAAAAGGCTGAATACAAGAAGTAAATAAATGGCGATTTTCTGATTCATCAAACAAAGCTCCACAAAATCATTATAAAGATTGTTTATTTTAGGTGAACAAAATAAGACCCATGGCAGGCATTCATATTTACAACGCAGAGTAACAAAAACATTTATTATCTTGTGGTATGGTCCAAAACACAATGCATAACTTTCCAGTGGTTACCCCAGAATATGACCAGCCCACTCCAAAACAGTGTTTGAGCTTCACCAAGTCTATGCTTAAAACATCAATCACCCTTCTTGGCATGAAGACATGAACATTCCCTTGGTCACAAAACAAACCCATTGACAACATAGTTTCCGATAGGATTTATTTTGGTCACAAAGAACATTGCTTTTGTTTACCCTTCCAATCAAGTATGAAATTCAATGGTTGCATCTTACGGTATAACAAAACGGAAGGGCGATGCTCCACCACCATTTACGTTTCTCTCTGCTGCCTGCCATGTACACCCTGGATTAGTTGCTGGCAACATATTGTACAGGTTCTTGTTGCCGTTTCATTGTGGAAAAGTCTGATGGCCTGCGGTTCTCGGTGAAACCATAGAGATCACGCAGAGCTACGCGAGCGGCCTCTTCCTCTGCAGCGATGACTGTGTCTCCTGGACCCTGAGCCAATAGCTTCTTATCGCTGATTCCGTGTAAATATAGGCAGAGAAAGCAGAACATAAAAGAGAATATCAACAAAACAAACAATCCTGTTGAGTTTGAGGATGCAAAACATTACGTCAGAGGACAAATTGGATAACGCATGCCCCCTTAAACTTATGTAATACAAAACATATGAATTGCACATTACAAAGAACATGTAACAAATGTTATGTGACCCCATTTTATGCGATCCTAACATCTGAATCCAAACCCATCGGCCCCTAATATCCACACTCCATTGTACCATGCTTAAAGGGACACTGGGTAAAAATGACTCCCATCTGGTGGTACAATTGTATATTGCATTCAAACTAATAGTGCTCGCTTGTTCAAAAACTACGGTGGGCAGTATGTGCCAAGAAGCTGTGTCATGACATCCAATACTACCTCATCGAGTCATTCGAGTGATGATGAGGTTCGTTATTTCAAACAAATTTCAAACTGCATTGAATCATTAGTGTAAGCTAATGATGTATGAGTAATTACTCCTCGAGCAAGGTAGTGAATTATTTCAGTCATCATTCACGCTGGCTCAGAGTGAAAACGCGTTTGCATTTTCTGTACCACTTAGTGCTTTTTGTCCCTCTCGGCAGTTCATAGACCGGAAGAACATGGAAGCCTCCATGAAGCTTACCCGTCCTATGTAACTACATATTAATTATTCTTCCCTCAGGAGGATAAGTGAGATTTTTGGCAGAGATAATTTTACACCAATGAGGACTTATTTATGAATGAATATGTTGATTTGAGGTAATAAATGACGTAAAATATTACAGTGTCCCTTTAAAGTCATTAGGCAGTCTATTGGTGTAATCCAAAAACATATCATCAAATATGCCCTAAGAACCCATTTAAATATCAGGGTACCTACCTGCCCCAGGTCTTTTATGCGTTTGTTTGTGAGTGTGAGTGAGAGTAAGAGAGAGAGAGAGATGAATGGAACATGTTTACACACCTGTAAAGTCCAACAAAGTAGAGTGGGAGAACCGTGCTGGCCCCAGCCGACCTAATGAGACGGGGCTCTGGGGCAGACATGTTCTTCTGGGCCAGTTCCTCCATCAGCAGACCCATGGGGTTCACCAGTGTCCACATATCAAACAGGTCTTTCCCGATCAGCTGTGTGGCAAGAAAGTCCTGGAGAAGAATAAAAGATATTTAGAAATGGTTATAAAATACTTTACCATGGTTCATTTTACTATCCCAGCTTAAATAGGAGTGATGGTCAGGAATAGTCGTGCGCATGCGTTGCTTCCTCTGGTCTACACATTGGATCCATTGTAGAGAATATTTATTTGGAAAAAGCATAATGAAAAGGTATTTTTCAAAAATGCAGTTAAAGTGCTTCTGATAAGAGAACGGCAGCTAGTTCAACAGATATAATTGAAATACCAACTTCTGTGTTCAGTTCAGCTCACCCTTAGGAAGAACCCTGCTCTTTCTGCTCCGCTGCTTTCCAGTAACGCTCCGATCACAGCCATGAGTGTGGATTGCAGTACATCATCAGGAATCGGGAACTCGGCACTCATGGTGAGGTCTTCAATACCAAGGTTTCTTGCTACATGGCAAACCACTGTTGAACAGGTAAGGTGTGCCACGACAGCCGCTACCCCATCACTGTGCAGACGGGGAAAGCTGGCCCGACACCAATCGTTCAGGAAACTCGAGGTAAAATCTGACCCCTGTGAGCGTAGCTCAATGTTGCCTTTTAAGACAAGAGCTATTGTTTCAGAGTCCATTCCCAAGTCTTGCCTTCTCTTTTGCTCAGATTCAATATAACATGGATTGACAAACGCAGTCTTCAGCAACTCCAAGGAAAAGTTCTCATGAAGACGGCAGGTGAATGCTTGCACTTCAGCATGGTAATCCCAGTTAGGTTTTTGGGATCTGGAAAGCAGTTGTAATTGGAAGAATAATTATAAGGAGTATGCTTATCAAACTAATAACAATAATGATTTTGCTGGAATTAATAGAAGCATGAGTAAGTTAGCAGAATGCAACCTTTTAATTGAATTGAGAATTAAATACATCAATATTTAGCTACGTTTGGTTCAACATAGAGAACAGATCAGTGCAAGGTTATGGCTGGGTTTACAGTCAAACGCAACATCAATGTACCCGTACTGCATAAGTAATTCAAGGTAATGACGTCTTAACACTTCCTCCATGCATACTTAGGCTGTTTCCTCCATTAAATGGCCTTGAGATGCTCTCTAATTCCCAACTTCTTAAGCTAATATTACCTTGGCTTCGGCGGAGGAGTCCCTTCTATCTTTCGCTTTCTTTCCATAGTGTATGTATAGGATTTCATCCATCGTTTCTTTTCTCGAATCTGTGTAAATGTGTTGGTTCTGCAAACATTTCGGTAATGTATTCCTAAGGTTAGCGCACCACGATTTACTATATAGCCCGACGCCATGTTGGATGTGACTGACAGGGGAGGGACAGGGGAGAACAGCTCGAGCCGAGTGAACCGAGTAAACCCGAAGCTTCTTCTTCTACTTTAATGGCAGTAAACCAATCGTATCAGTACTTTACTTCCACCAACTGGACGGAAGAGTGTAGAGCGTGGGTAATTAGACTGACAGGATCCTCGAAAATTATAAATGAATACAGAAATATATATATATATATATATATATATATATATATATATATATATATATATATATATATATATATATATATATAAATAAACGTTGACATCTAAATTTCAATTGACAATTGATTGTCTAATAGACCCTGTAGGGGTAAAAAAAACACAACAATATACCTCGTTCTATATGTCTCGTGTTTCCAAATGTATGTGGGGTGCGATTGAGCCCCATGTGTCCTATTCTTAACCTGTTTATAATACGATCTTCTTCGATTTCTGCCCTAATTCATTCAAAGCTCGAATATGATGTTGTATTCCAGACAGTCAGCCTACTTCACTTCAGTCCAAATTCTCTTGCAATATATTATTAGGCAAAACAACTGGCTAGACATTGATTGATTACATTTTCTTCTTAGGACAACAAGCAAAGCACCCAATCGTTTCTTTGTAACGTTAGGCTACTTGTATTACTAACCCTCAGAATACAACCTGCTGATTTCTATGATATAATGCCATAAATCCCTAGAATCAATGGCCTGCCATGGATAAGTAGCCTACACGATTTTTCACATATAAATGTTTATACAAAAATGAATACTAATTGAACGGCTTGTGTATTTTATTCAAGAAAGAAATAGAAACAAACCGTAACTGTGTTCACGTTGAATTTTATCGAAAAATAAAAATAATATTTTCTTAAGAGTTTGTGTTGGCCAGGGTCCTTTCCACTGCATGTGCACCTTCTGTCTTTTTTCCTAATCAGCCCAGCGTGCATAAAGTATCATAGTTCTTTACACACGTGCGGTGGTGAAGTGTGGTGGGTTTGAGTTTCAGAGAACTGTGATGCCTCGCTGTGTCTTCTGCAGACAAGGAAAGAAGAAAAAGCGCTGGAAATAAAGTGGATTGCCCCGCTCAGTGAATGGAGTTAACCGATTCTTTTTTTTGATTTACTATCAAAAATGGAAAGCAGTAGCACAGGTATGTTTGTATTTTGAAATAAGCCATAAATTGAGCTTTCAACTAAACTTCCCATGATTGGTTGAGGAGGTGCTTTCAGACTTTTCAGAGTCAGATTGATCCCCCTTTCACAGGGACGAGTCTCACCAAAGACATAGCAAGCATGTCTTTGATGGACAGGTATGAAGAGGAGGACTGTTCTGATTCAGGTAAGAGTCGTGGTTGTTCTGGTTCTTCACTCACGCTACATACCTCAAGGCTTCTCCATGCCTACTTCTGGCTCTCTCTTCTTGTTTTGTCTTTTTGCCAGACGGCAGTGCTGAGCTTGATGAAGAGGATGAAGAGGATGAAGGTGGGCAGTGTCACTCTTCCATTGAGCTTTGAGTCTCAATGACGAGGTGATTTGACAACAGAAATATTTCACTGGGAGTTAAAGTCTGTGTGTGTGTGTGTGTGTGTGTGTGTGTGTGTGTGTGTGTGTGTGTGTGTGTGTGTGTGTGTGTGTGTGTGTGTGTGTGGAATCAAGGATTCAACACTGCAGTGTTGGCGTCTTAAGGTTTTTTTTGTAGCACGCTTCAGTGAGCGTTGTCCATTCAGATATTGACTCAGACTGTGATGAACCGTTGTGGTCTGCTACAATCAGAGAAGGCAACCAATGGACACAATTTGTATTGTTTTTGTGGTTTGCATCTTGAGACTCTGATGATCCTTTCTATGGCAAATTCTAGAGGATTGGAACTGCGAGAAAAGTTCTCTTCTGAAGATGAACCAGGTGGCCAACGGCAGACCGAGAGGTACACATTTCTATGTGATGCTGTGTTTCTTGGATCAGAGTCGGTGTTCCAATCGGATAGTAGGATAACTAGCACGTTTAATCAGCCATAACATCCCCCTTCTCTTCAGGAGAGCAAAGCCAAGGCCAAAGACAAAAGAGCAGTCAGTCAGGTGAGCCATGGAAGATGTTTAAACTATTAAACGTTGTGGTGGATCGATCCAAAACATTCATATTAATAAAAGCTACTGTTGTTGACCAGTAATCTATGTATTGTTAAATTGAACCAAGGATTATAATTTTCCCATATAGCCAAAATGATATTTGTTTAATGTTTGCGTACAGCCTGCAATTAAGGAAGCCGAAAAGTGCAAAGATACCAGCAAGTCATGAGAGGGTTCCTCAAAACCCTGTTGTAGGTCTCTGTATCGTGTTTGGACCAAAGCTCTTCGACATATTAAAGTCATAGGAGATATGATTATTCTCAACACTAAATTGTTGATGATGGTTTATCTGCACGAATGAAACACGCGTCATAGAAATGTGTAATGTCAAAGAAAATATTCTAACCAATAAAGAATCTGCTGTTAGCCTCAAGGAAGTGTGAGGGAAAAACTATAGTATATGCAATCGGTATATGGAATATGGAGCCGTGTTACTATAAACTATGGAAGGTAAGCTGTGTTTATCTTAATGCACAAGGGACTAAAAGCCTTTGAACATGCCTGGCCTTCTGTATGACAGGCAAGTTTATTAATTATTGATCTGAACAGGAAAACAAGATTTAAACAAACTATAAGGGTCGTTGTCGGAACCAAGTTGGGGCGACAAAAGATCTTATCTTAACCCCAATAAAGAAGAGTTTAATTAATCAACTATCGTGTTTGAACGTCGTCATTTTATATTGCCTTTTGATTTATTTTCCAGAGTTGCTTCGACGAATCCGTTCTCAATTTGTGCAGGGAGATTCAAACCCAGTTATCAAAGGTCTCCTGGATGACCTTTATCAGCATGAAGTGGTCAGTACTGAGGAAAAGGAATTTGTGATGGAGAACCAGAAGATCAAAACGGACATAGCATGGCTGATAGTATGAAGTTTAGGGACAAGCACTTGTGCTCCGACCTTGGTCTGATCTCTTCTTCTGCTGCTGTGGCTGAGATGTAACTATGAATTTCCTTTTTAAAGTCACTGCCGACTTTGTTTTGACAAGACATTACATATTGTTGATATGTTTAGAATAGGTCCTCCTTCCGGTGCTAGTACATGTGTACTAAGCTGTACCTCCTATATCTAGGTATAGAGGGGAATTTTGAAATATCATTTTTAAGTAACTTTTGTATGGTCTCGGAAAAATCACGGAAATGTTTAGTTTCCCAAGAGGCAGCTAAAGTTTTGTTTTTTTATATATTATTTTAAATGTTCAGGCGGATGCTATACGCAGCCAGATTTGCAGATCGGCTGCGGTACATGTTGGACAAAACTTGACAAGATCCACAAATGCATACAGACGAGTTCACATGTGGTAATCTGATGTGAAAGAGGGTGTGGACTTTAAGTTACAAAACACAAGTCAACTTTATGGATTTCTGCATTGTGATCTGTTCTGAAAGTTTGTTTAGATATCCTTTTTACAAAGGAAAAGTAAACAATATTTGTGATTTTTGGTAACGAAATGTGAATTGTCTTCTATTGGTAACAAGTTACTCACTTCCTTTTACATGCATGGTGCCACCTGCAGGTGTATGCTATGACCGCATCCAGATTGGTACATGGGACAAAATTTGATCTTGATTAGAAATCTAAAGTGAAAAATTACTATGGACACTGCCATCAGTGTGTGTAAAATTGGTTGCAAGTAGCTATGGATGAAAGCGTCCGCTAAATGCAAATGTTATTTCCTCACTTCAGGGTAAGCTGCAGTAATAAATAAACCCGGCACTGTTTCACCCTCCCTTTAATTTGATTATTTTGTTAGTTTAAAAATATAAATCGTTGAAACAACAAAAATGACGCATGGAGGCAGAGTTAAAGTATTTTCCGGTTATGAAAATCAGAACCATGTAGGGTCATCCCCAGCACCAGAAAGGTCCATGTCCTCCTAGTCCCACTGAACACCGGTCTGCACCATGCAGACACAACCCTTGGTGCGACAAAGGCCCCAAGACGCCAGGGCGAGATGTATGCCAGCGGGCCATGGGGAGGCCATAGACTGTATGACAGGATCAGGACCTTATTTAGTCTATGGTTAGCACTAGCGAAGTAAACTATTGTTGCTTCTTTGCGGAGCAGGTCATACCTTCAGTGGGATCACAAGAACAACGCGAGGGCCTAAGAATACATTACAGGTTAGGTCATGGCAGGTCATCCAGGCCATTGTGTGGTTCCTCTTGACAACATTTGCACCCAGTTGCTGGGTTGGTTGTTGCAATGATTAAATAAACCAATGATAACCTGTCAGCATAACTCACCGCAGTACTCCTCCGGACTGAATGCTGCGTATACACAGAAACCTTAGAAAACCTCAAAATGATCCATGATTCCTACACCTTTCCAAAGGAAACGCTAGATTAATTCCATTTTATGCGTTCAAAGATTGACACAAACATTGATCAGTTTTATCCATTTTCTTAACATGCTGGCAGGATGTGGATAACCTGATGAAAGTGTGTGGAGTCCAGCCATTTCAGAGAAATCTAAAACTCTCTACAGAGCTTGGC
This sequence comes from Gadus chalcogrammus, assembly GCF_026213295.1. Taxonomy (NCBI): domain Eukaryota; kingdom Metazoa; phylum Chordata; class Actinopteri; order Gadiformes; family Gadidae; genus Gadus; species Gadus chalcogrammus. Next base: position 12,524,354 of record NC_079427.1, on the reverse strand, counting down.
GAAATACATTGTCCCACTTTTGTCTCCAGGAATAATCACTCACTTACTACATTGTTCTGCTTCTTTTATTGAACATAAAGGCAAAAAAACACACGTCTTGCACTGAAGTTGAATTTAATTTTGGATTGACACTGTTTTTGTTCCATCGTAACCTACTGGATAATTGTTATCAAGTGCAATTGTATTCAAGCCAGTAACAGTTCAGAACAATAACAGGCACGTCTTGTGCAAATTGACCAGCATTGGAATAGCTCCTATAGACACAGAATACAAACATGCCAGAGGAAAACGATACAAAATCATTTGTTATTGATATTAATTTGGGAAGATTCTCCATGAGAATGATGTCCATTCACGGAAACAATGTAGAAATCAACACTGTATTCATTGCTGTGAAGAGACTACCAAAACAGAATTTGGTTAACATTCAGTCCTTTACGCAAAAGACAACACATTTTTTGTTACTACCAACAAAACATTGGCCTATTTAATAATTGAGCAGACATTGTGCATTGTCACTTTAACTTAACGTTTGGACACCCAAATTATATCAAGTTCAGTGTCTTAGACCAGGATTAATCCTGTGCTGAATTAAGATAGCACAATCGATTAAAGGGTAGGTTGGACACATTGCATGTGGTCTTCAGAATGACCAGAAGACGATTTCTTTACTTAATTTAACATTGTCTGTCCAATAGTATATGCATTTGTACCAAGCATAGGTCCTTCCACTTGTTCACAGTACATATCAAAGCAAAGGAAACTAATATCACTAGTGTCAACTACCCAGAAACCATTGCGCTCGCTTGATTGGCGGTTGGTTATTGTTTTGCCATGGTTTTGTCGGACAGGACAGACAGTGATTTTGATGTGAAGGATTTACTTGCGTCCTCCCAACAATTGTGTTCAGACGGAGGTTAAACACAAACCTGACCTCAAAGCTATCTTTCGTTTTTTGAAAGTGTTACGATGCTTTCGGATCTACCAATTCACTACATGAACTAAATGTACATTGGGAGTTACATGGTCGGTGATCCGGTGTATGGTAAAGCAGTAGTCTTCCGCCGGGCTCTGAGAGGATGTGTGATCGGGTGGAAACTACTGGAATCAATAAGAGCCAATCGTCATCTTCAGTCCTTCACAGTTTAATTTAACATATTGGGCAATAAGCCATGTAGGATGAGGTTCAACTGATGCACACCCATTAGATTTCTTTCTTGTTTTAACAGCAGATGAAGGCCACAGACCCGATTGAAGGGGCTCAGCGTTGCGGCTTCTGCCACACAAGAACTTGCATTCTGTAGCTTTCCGCCATTATACAATCAAGGGACGTTTGGGAAATCTTGTGAGACCTAGATTGAATAACATTAACAAAACTACCCCAGTTGCATTCAAATGGCAACTAGTGAAAAGTAAACTTACTTTAACATACATATTAAATAGTGTGAAGTCCATGCAATGCGCATGGCTGGTTTGCATCAAATATGGTATGTCATTATTTGTGTATGGGAGACATCGGCCACCAGTGCATTCTTGCTAAAGTTACACGTAGAGGAACTCACTGCTTCAGCGCAACCAATCACCCAGACTTGAAGAGCAAGATGGCCACTTGGCCCAGGTAGAAGTAAATAAAATGCTTTGTTTCATGGGTAACATAGCTGCCAAAATTTCTCCCGACGATGCAGTGCCAGGTCGGGTTATACTTCTTATCAAACTCCTGAAACGATCAGAAGGGAAAAGGTGAGAACAGTTTGGACCCATGCCTTAGAGTTGAAAATGGGACTGATAATAAAATACAATTTTAGATGTAGGCTAAAGAAATATGGTCCATGCTCACCTTCTTGATGTATGCTGCGATGTCTTTCTCTATGTTATATTTCTCCATGGCCTGGGTGGCACAATCCACTGCATCCTGCTGCATGTCCTCGGACATGTCTGCATTTTTGATCACGGCCTTCCGGTCTGTCATGATGGCTGCTGGGGAGACACAAACATGAAACCGACCCCACACGTGGTGGCTGAACGTGACGGACCAATGGCATACGTGAGGTCGTGGGTCGTGGATATACGCAGACATTAATCGACCATTTGGAAAAATATGTGATGATCCATAACTATGCAACTCATTGCATCTTTTGCCTCAAATAATTTCGTCCCAGGCGGCATGGGCGTTGCATAGATGCTCTGTGAAACTTGATCCAGGTGGAGTTAAATTACTTGGCCAAATCACTTCGCCATGTAGGCAGGTTCTCTGGACTGGAGAGGCGTCAAGGGGACGGTCCTCCCTCGGTTAATGGCTCATTCGTTTCAAACGTTTGCAACTCCCTGATGGCTACACAGTGATAATAATGACTCGTAGCATGGGTCAAGTCATGTAAGCTACAATAATTAACCGCCATTAGAAATCGACAGCTGAAGGATTCAAACCAAACGGGCCACCACATGAATATGTCGCATGCGTCTCTCGAAGCAAACCACACTCACCTTTTACCGGACTCTTTGGATACTTGTGGTGTCTGAAGATCAATTGTACTGATTTACCAAAGACTAATATGCCTTCAGATTTGCACAACCATGTAGGTAGTCCGTCAGCTATGCTACGAATCCTCACCCGCCCTTCACTCTACGCTGCGCTCCTCTCATTGGCTGAGCAGCTCGCCCTCCGTGTGTTGTGAGCATTCTCCTCCTGCTCCCATCTGCCAGCATCTTATTTCAACCCACAATGCACCACTGACGAAACAACACGGGGGGGGGGGGGGTATTGTCACTACTGTATAATGAAATGCCTTTATTTGGCCCTGTAAAAAAAAAAACTCAAAGCAGTGTATATAATATGGCTTTTTCAGTTGAAAAGGTTTGGTGTACAAATTTATAACATTTACACCATCTTCTGCATGATTTATTATCAGTTATATCAGTTGCTCTCCAGAATAATTTCAGTGGACCCTATGAATAAAGGCAAACCACTCAATTCACATTCTAAAAGTTTTTATTGAAAATGCTAAGAGAAAAGAAAAATTAGGCAAAGATACAAACTACTACCCAAATGACATCCCAAAACCACCCAATTTGATATCCCTCATACCAGGCATCTACGATTCCATCCTGTGATCCAACCTCCTGGTCCTCTGTTTCGTTTCCTTGTAAATAAAGCCGTGTCGATAAAAAAAAATTAAGATAGGCTATTAAAAAAAAAAAAAGTTGCTCTGGGACTCCATAATTAGTTCTTAACTCATTTGATTCCTGGAGAACGAATCCTGTTCCAAGCATCCATCCTTGCCTATCCCTTCCCTAATCGATCCACTCATCCAGCGGCAAGGATTGGGATCCACTCCTCCAATCAAAACCTTGAAATACCAGGAAGAAAATCAGAGGAAACCGTTAGAATAAATGTCAGAGCTGGGCCTAATCCAGATTTTTTTTTATGATCACTCATGACTACACATTGTTTGAGGAAAACGCCAATGAGCACCATGTAACTCAAATTGATGAAACTAACTATAAAAAGGGATTTAACTCTCCCAGGGGTGAAGAAACCAAAAAAACGGAACAATTTAGATTACATGTGACCATAAAAAGCTTACAAGGTCGAAAAAAATGACACAGGTTAGTACAACCTGGCCCATGACTAGGGCAGCCTTTAAGGAAAAACAAAAAAGCAATGCACAGCACATTGAGCTTCAGCACCATACAGACACCAGGGAAAACCTCAAAGTAGGGAATAGGGAGCGTACCATCGGCTCCACCTGACTGCTCCTGCTCCTCAATAGAGGTCCTATCCTGACCATACAAATGACATGTGCTCCACACTGGTTTTATTCCAAATCATTGTTTAATCCTTATCTTCAGATGTCTAAAGGAAGACACAAGGGTAAAATACAGTTAAAGCAGAGTGAATCCCTCCGTCCAGATCACACCCCCCCCCCTCCCCCCACATAATACAAAAATAAAAAAGGCAACTTTCCAACTTTTTCAAAAACGTTGAGGGCAAGTTACTCAACCTTTTTGAACCCGATCACAGCACAGTTTAACGTTGCAAATTCTGAGAAGACGAAAATGAACTAAAAACACAAAAGGGGGGAGGGGGGGCAAAAACAGATGGACAGAGCAGTAGGTGGAGATACCTACATCCAAATACAACGAGACGTGAAATGCAAAACAACTTAAAAAACGGTTGACATCTGGAAAAAACCGACAAGGGGTAAAACAGCAGGGGGGGGGGAGAGAGGAGCGAGAGAGAAGGGGGTACAGGGGGGGACATAGGGCGTTCAGATTGGGTAGCAGAAGAACAAAAAAAAAGAAAAAAAAGCCAAAACACTTGGAAAAGATTTAGGAGCGGGAGCGGGAGCGGCTGTGCCGGGGGGAGTAGCGCGGCGATCCTCGGCCACGGGTTCGGGAGTTGCTGCGGCTGCGGGTGGCGCTGCGGCTGGTGGGGCTCCTGCTGCGGCTGCCGCGGCTCCGGGACCGGGAGCGGCCGTAGCTCGGGCTCCGGGGGCCGTCGACTTTCACGCGAATGTACGCGGTCTCTCCCTGGGTGACAGAAGAGAACTCAGCTTGGAGAACAGCATCCCCGTGTGGCGCATCGACATCACCACAGACGCCGTTTTGAGAGGGGGGGGGGGTTTGGGGGGCGCCGACGCGACGGCACTTACCTTGGAAAAGAAAAACTTGGGGGAACAAAAACTAGAATCCCTAGAGCTACTCAAAGCGGCACACATACCTCGTGCGAGCGGAATTTGGTGTTGTCCAGTTTTCTCACGGCGTACGTCATGTCTTCCTTGCGCACAAACTCGACCACGCCGGTGCCGTCCCTGAAGACGTCGGCGTAGCACACGTCTCCCGCCTCGCGCATGTGGTCCTTCAGGTCCTGCCAGCTGCCGCTCTGGGGTAGACCTGCGCACGCACACAATTGTTAATTCCATGAGGGAATTTCAGGAAACCCAAATCCCTGTCATTCCCAACACACAAACTTAAGTCAATTTACAGCATGAAAGTTCCCATTTGTGACAGTCAGTTATTTATTATTTAGGAAGAGAGAAGGGTGAACAGATCGTTTGTTTGTATTTCATAGAACTTAATTCCAACTACTGACTAGTCTTTTCCTGTACTTTACATGTTCAAGATTACTCAGGGAAGGCATTCCCATTCCTTTCGCGTTAATGACTGATTGGTGAACAGGGAGTGTCATCATCTGACAGTAGCGGCTGCTGCTCAATTCAAGACAAAGTAAGACGCAGAGTTGGAACAAAAGCAGTTTTTTTTTCGCCCTCTTACCGGAGACAATGACTCTGTATTCGGAGCGCCTGGATGGAGGCCCGTATCTGCCCCTTGGAGCACCGATGCCGCCGCCGCCGCCACCACCGCCGCCGCCGCCGCCGCCACCACCACCTCCTCCTCTTCCTCCTCCATCACCACCGCCGAATCCTCCTCCGCCGCCGCCCCCACCTCTCCCCGACCCCCTTCCGCTCCGGGGGAACTCAACGCGGAGTCTGTAACCATCGTAATCATAGCCGTCGCGTCCGTAAACTGCGTCGTCTGCGTCCCTGTTGGGAAGAGAGTAATGGCCAGGGTTGGAGCGCGAGGACACCGTCCAGTGGTTGAAATGTAAAGGAGGCGGTGGATTTGCCGCACGTCTGACATCCATAATCTTCGGCTACGTTAGCGACTGCGGTCATGTCTGCAGGTCCACCCTCCATTCATCCATGCACCGGCATGCACACAAAACATGCATGGAAACAGTCAAACCGAAACCATTCCCTGGGACGTGTACTTGCAAGGCAATCACTCCCAAAGAAACCAGTGCTCCCAAGACAAGTGGCGGTGCAGCCAGGAGTGTTTGCCCTCGATGCCCACAACAATGCACAGTAACGTTATGCCGCCGGCATGGGGAGATAACACGCTACAAGGGGATAGTGCTCACGTCCAAAGGTCTCCCCCAACCAGCACACCTACCCTGGGTCACATCTACAGCATGCAGCGGTTCAAATACCAGGTTTTAGAGGATTAAACGCACGCAATACGGGCAGAGAGCGTCTTCCTTTAGGCCCTTGAGCATCCTCGGCGCACGCGTGAGTTAGCCACACAACATGGCTAACGAAGCCTAGCATGCTAACTAGCGTTAGCCCGTTACCTGGGGTCTTCGAATTCAATAAAGGCGAACGGGGGTCCTCCTCTCCGGTTCTTCAGGTCGATGTCCCTTATCGCTCCGTATTTGTAGAACACGTCCTCCACGTCCTTAGTGCGAATGTCAGGCGGGAGGTTCCCCACGTAGATCCGGCAGTCGTTGTTCCCCGCGGGTCCTCGCACAACGCTCCCTGACATGGCGGCTAGCCGACTAGCTCTCCGATCTACAAGCTAACCCGCGTTAACGTGTTGTTATCTTGTCGGGCGGCGGGCACGCGGAGAACGTCGTGCACGGCTCAGATAAAGTGCTTTTTAATATCTCCCAACGGTCAAAAATGAAAACGGGTGGGACCCCAGAATAAGCGGCACGATTGGTACTCCGCCCCCCTAGTCCGCAGGTTTACTACGATGAGAAGCCGATCCCGCACGCCACTCGTCGCCTCCCGGTTCCTTCAGGCCGCCGCGCGTCTTCTTCGAGCTCCAGGATTCCGGAAACGTGCATTTATGGAGAGCGAAAGATTCCACCGCTTCCGCAAAACTAAATAGTGCACTAATTGGACAGGTTAATTAGGAGTACTTTACTCCTGTTACTTTGCGTTTTATTAATATTGACTTCAACTTATGATTTATCTAAATATGTTTTTTAAAGGAACAATGTACACTAGATCTATGTATTATGCATTCATTCTGAAATACATACCTTTCACGTAGACCTATTTCTCAACTGTTGACCGTGATTATTTCATGTAAGCCTAGATACAAACTTTTCTTTAGAATGAAATGTCCTCCACACAAGTGGGGAACGTATTATTTTGGCAAAACATTGTACAACATTGCATACTCACAAAATGATTAATGTTACACCATTTAAAACCAATAATACACACGGTGAGTGAACAGTATTTATTGTTTTGTTTTCAGGTGCACATGGATATCAATAATATTTATATTTTCAGTGCAAACTAAACCAGCAACTTATAGACAAAGGTTACATAAAAGCTTGCAAAATGTGCAAAATGTTTAAAGGCAGCCGAGTTAAATGGTGAGCCTACTATACACAATACACACAGTGGTTGCTATTGCACTACAATTAGATATACACAATAAAGAAACTATTCATACTGCAACATTTGTATCCATACAATAGTCAATAGTTAATATGAACGGATCATGCATGCTTTCAAACATTTAACCAACGGGCAAAACCAGGAGTCTCATTGCGCTTGGATCAAATCTATAAACCTCCATGTCAGTGTTCATCAAACCAGTTTCCTCGCATTCGATTATTTTCTGACAATCCATTGTTAGCTATGCCAAGCTATTGGCACATTTTTTAAATCCCTAAAGCACCACACTACAGATCTCCTGGAGGAGTTAACAGGGGAGGGGTGGTGGACCATGCAGTAGAGTTGGTGCAGCTGAGAGCACACAGGCTGTTCCAGGGAGGGGTCAGTACGCATGACCGGGCCCGTACAGGTGTGGTCCGCGCTCGCCGCCATTCTCCCCCCCGGTGTACTTCCCCTGACACGCCAAGCTGTTCACCTACGGGCAGGAAACAAAAAATAAAACTGAAACTCGTCACACAGCACCAACTGGCCACGCTTATCGCATGGCTGATCAGATGGACGAAGGAGTACTAGGCTTTATTATTGAGGTCTACCTAGGACTGCTCGATTATGGAAAAAAATCATAATCACAATTATTTTGGTCAATATTGAAATCACGATTATTCAAACGATTATTTTTGAGATTGAAAACATGATGTAACTGAGACACACTTTGTAATTTCGATTTTCTTTTTTGGTCAAAAAGAAAATGTTCAAATCTAAAAGAAGGTAAAGATATATATATCCAGCTGTTCAGCTTTCTATAAAACATTTAATAAAAAAATAAATAAATAAACAACTCAATTATATTAGTTTTGTGATAGGTTGACGCTAAAATCGAAATCGCGTTCAAATTTAAATTAATCGCCCAGCCGTAGGTCTGCCTGCATTATCGTGCCCTATAGTGTTCTAGGAAGCCTACGTAGACTGGGGACACTGGGGATCTGACGCCGTTGCCTTCTGGCTGGGAACACCCTCACAACTAGCCTGGACTAATCCGGCACTAATCTACAAACTCCTGTCTTATTTGCTCAGGCAGATGCGTCTGGCTACCCTCTGGTTCGGAAGGATTTCCAGGAGACCGGGTCCCTGGCCGGGCCAATCAACACTGGTTATCTAATGTGGGGCGGGTTTAATGTGATCACAGTGCAGAGGCGACCACTATGGGAGCGCCGTTGAGACATTTGAATGAACAACCAAGAGGGCTGCTGATGATGTGTCACGTTTTTCATCGCTCTGATTGGTTCGAGGTCTATCCAATTGCATCCAAAGGCATTTTAGGTCGGCGCCCCGTTTGATGCCTGTTTGAACGCCCCTGGGAACTCACTGGCATCAGCAGAATGGTCTGGAGATGTCAGGCCAGCTGCCCGCTACACTGTGCTGCCCCCCAGCTCAACCCAGTACAGACACCTGCCTCAGCCCTCTTGATGAACTGCTCCGTGGCAGCGTTCTGGTTCTCCTTGTGGCCCCGCCACGTCCGGAGGGCAGAGGCCTGCAGGGCGCGGCCGTACGAGAAGCTGAGGACCCAGGGCGCGGCCAGCGGGCAGGTGTTGATGGCGTGGAGGTTCACCGAGGCCTCCTCCTCGCTCTGCCCTCCAGAGAGAAAAGCCACTCCTGCACAAGGAAAAAGGGACAAAAAAAACATCCATAAAGGTGTCCCATGACATGCCTCCAGGGGTCGCCGTTACAAGCCATTTTGAAAATCAGCCTCTTCTGACATCAGAAGTGGGCGAGTCCACCTAGATGTGTAGATGAGCAACGTTTGCTACAGTAGTTCACTGGATAGGCCGGCAGACTGATCTATCCAGCACACATCTAGGTGGACACGCCCACCTGTGACGTCAGAAGAGGCCGATTTTCAGAACGCTTGTTACGGCTACCCCTGTTGGCATGTCATGGGACCTTTAACAGCTAAGAGTAATAACGTGGTGGTTTATGTCTCCCTCTGGTGGGGGGGTGGGGATGAGAGGAAGTGACCTGTAACGGCCGGTGGAACAGTGCGCCGCAGGGCGGTGACCGTTGCCATGGCTACCTCCTCCGGGCTGTACTTGGTGGAGCAGGCGTGTCCGGGGGTCACCATGTTGGGTTTGAGCAGGGTGCCCTCCAGGTACACATGGTGGTCCGACATGGCCTTGTAGACCGCGGCCAGCACCTGGGGAAACCAACACCCGGCTCCTGAGTCTGAACGTGACTCCGGACATTCCCCTCGTTCCCGTCTTTTCAGGATGGTTTATTGTCATATGCACAACAATTACAGAAGCAGTTGCTGGCAATGGAATTCTTGAGTCTCAGGCTCCTTCATTAGTGCAGTATAAAAAGGAAAGTATAAGAGGAACACAAGTAAGAGAGCTGAGACCTAAATAAACAAAAATTAATAAATAATGTACAATACTGGACATGAATAATTAGAATAAAATAAAAATACAATAACAACTGTAATGTATACATAGATGCAGTATAAACAGGTGTGAAATGTAAGCAGACATTGTTTTACAGATGTTTTTATTTTGCTGACGTGTGTACCGGGTGCTTGGGTGTGACGCTGTGCCGGTATCCGTCTCAGAGGACATGGGAGGCAGATCACGGAGGACCTACCTTCTCAGTGACATACTGGCAGCGCTTCAGGTCATGATCGCCGTCGGGCAACAGCTCCGGCTCGATGATGGGCACGATTCCATTCTGCAAAGCAGGAAACGCACATAGGGGGACTGAAGGCCGGTTTATAGTCCTCCGTAAAGTGAGGTCCGCAGACACAGAGAGACATATTTTTTGGGGGGGGTCCTCTAACAAAATCATTTCTGGAATCACTTTTCCCAGTTTGACTTTGCACCTTATTTACCTTGTCCATTGTTTACTTTGCACATTAAGGACCAATAGAACACCAAACACGATTTGAAAAGCTTTTGGAAGTTTACTTACAACACTATTTACATGGTTTGTAGTCAACATATAAGATCGATCGGTTAGCGAATCGCTTTGCGTATCCGACATCCCGATGGAGAACTTCGAATGCTCCAGGGGTTTCCGTAGTTACGGAGTCGGATTACGGAGTCGGAGTAGTACACTTGGCCTTGGCCCTTGGGGCTCTAGAAGGACCATCGTACCAGCTTTGTAGCCAAAGCTCAAATGCTATGGGGCGATGGTGCTGAACTCCTCACCTGCTGGCAGATGCTGCAGTAGCGCGCCAGGACGTTAGCGTTCTCCGTGATGGCCAAGCTCGAGGGATTGGTGTCACTGATCTTGAGCACGCAGCGCCACTTAGCGAAGGAGGCGCCGTCTTTCTTATACTGGGCGCATCGCTCGGACAGCCCGTCCAGGCCTGCGGGGGGGTTACAGGAGACATCAAGACAGAGTGCTTCACAGATAGTATCACCGTGTGGGAGAAAGAAATACGAAACCAAAACAACGCATACACACAAAATAACTAATTATACAAACCAACTAATGAACTAAGGTAAACGTATCCTACCCTGTGTGGTGGTTTCCCCACTAGTGCCAGCCAATGGAACGACGCCCTTGTCCACCTGGAAAGGATGACAGACACGTTTGTTTTAAATGCACAAAAACCTTTTGTATTCACTGTACAAAAACAGTACTTTGACCCAACTGTGTGCGCACGTGTGTGTGTGTGCGCGCGCGTGCTCGCGTGTTTGTATAGGCCTACCAGCACCGTAACCCCACCTTGACACCAATCATCCAAACTAGGGCTGGGCGATATATTGAATATATGCGATGTATCGTGAGATGTTCTCCAGGGGATGTATAAAATGCCCCTGTCGCGAACATCGAATACAATTTGCCACCCAATGTTTCTTTTTGCCGCCGCCGGCATACTCGTGCTTTCACGCGACGGGGCGACAAGATCTCATACAAAGTGAACGTAGAGACGCGTATCGGGCGTATTCGCGCCACACTTTCACCGTGCACAGGCGAGCGCGTTCACGAGGATTTGTGGCGCGTCAAATTCGCTCGAGTTGAAATATTTCAACTTTGATGCGAATTTCGCGTGATAACAGACAATCAGCGTTCAACAGCGTGGCCACTGAGTGACATGTGTAACGTAACAGCCAACCAGCGTTCAACCGTCAAACTCGGTGCAGTGCAGTCCGGGGTGAACTGCAGCATGGAGGAGAAAGTAATGGTTGTCGTTTGCGACTCCCGGAGCTCTCTATATATAATAATATATAATATAATATAATATAATTGTTTATATAATATCACGGCCAAAAGCTCTGTGCGCCTCCGGATGGCCGTAGAGTGGGGAGCTCATAGGGATTGGGCTTCTCAGGGTTTGTTTGACGCACAGCGTTCCCTTCTCTCGCTCTTTCCTGTGGCTCTCCAAACACACTCACTCCCCCCGCCCATTGCGAGTCCACGAGATTCTCATGGATGTGCGTGTGTGACGTAGTCTGGAAGGCGCTCTGCTGTAGGTGTGTGTACCTCCGACCGGTGAGTGAGAACAGCCAGAGAGAGAAAAAAGGATGGAAACTGAGGATTTGGTTTAGAAAAAGAATAGCACTGGATTCTTCTTCTGGCAGTGTATATATAATAATTATTATTCAAACTGTTAATAAATAATTAACGGTTTGAATAAATGCTCTGTTGGTAAATCTAACTTGCTGTGATTTTCCTTTTCTTATGTGCAAGTTCTAAATTGTTCCAATAGAAAGCACTAATGAGTTTAAACAATATGTTGTTTCATGTAATCTACATGCAGACTTATGTTTCAGTAATACTAGAATTATTACTGACGTAACATTATGCCAGACATGGTTGAATCGAGCATTTATTATGTGCTCTAGAGGAGATTCAAAATATATCGAGATATATATCGTGTATCGAGACATAGTAAAAAAATATTGAGATATTCATTTTGGCCCATATCGCCCAGCCCTAATCCAAACCCATCTGTGGGTGGACCTGCATGTGTGAGCACGCAGATGTGCGCGTGCGTGTATGTGCACGTATGCGTTCGGCATGTTTGTGTACCAGCACCATAACCCCACCTTGACACCGATCAGGATGCCGCGGTCGCGGATCATCTTGACGAAGGGCACGCCACCGTCCGAGTGCTGGTAAAGCGTCTCGTGGAAGAAGATCACTCCGCCGATGCACGCGTTGATCCGCTCGTCGGCACTGAACAGAATCTGCCGGTACTGGCGGCGGTTCTCCTCCGTGTTCTCCACGCCCACCTGGGCCAGCCGCTTGGCCATGCTGCCTGTTAGGGCACAAACACACCGGGCTCGCCCACGCTGCCAGGAACACGCTTCATCCCATGACCGACACTCCACACCGAGTTGCCTCACACAAACAAAGTTTCACTTTCGCTTTCCGAAAAGGACACGCTCTTTGGATGAGTGACACAATTCTTTTTACAGTCACTTAGACACCGTAAGTCACTATCCAAAGCGACTTACGGTGTCTTCTTGAGGACTGAATAGGAAACGTGTAGCTCGTCTAAAGTGTGTCTTCGTGGACGGTGTGGGTTGAGCTACACGCCACAAAGGAGGCCTGTTGCTGCGGACACAGGGTACACAAGGGAGGGAACCACCCGCCTCCCGGACTGCCCCCTACACCATCCTGGCCACCGTGCCTCATCTAGTTTTAACAATGGCAATAACAACACGTTTGATGCGTTTAGCGTGGTGTACGGAGAGCGGGACAGACCAACAGACTCGTCCGCCGCCAGGATGCCCTTCCCCGGAGCGACAATGCGGAGCGCTGTGTCCTGGAGGTCCTTCTTCTGCACGGCGGACAGCGTGGGGCCCTGGTGCGTCATGCTGGGCAGATGGCCTCACAATCTGCCTTGGAAAACACAACCAAATAGCATGGAGCAGTACATTTTCAGTCAAACTTTTTTTGTTGTTTTCTATTTGCAATTTGAATAAAATAATACATAAACACATATAACTCGAATATCAGCTAATTGCATTTAGCAGCGGGCAAAGTGTTAGTTCAAGAGACAAAGTTTTTGAAAGGTTCAGCTGCATACATACGTAGCCTAAATGGATTACAATTAAGTTAATTTATAATCGTTACAAGCCATGTTTATTGCTTAGAATCAAAGGCAATAAGTAACCTAGTTATTGATCATTAGTCAAACCTAAACGTATGACCTAGTTGGTATACAACCTTTCCTAACTGGATTCATTATTTGAAGTAATATGATACTCTTAATTTGTTTTTGGCTTGGAAGCAAAGTAATTGATTGCACTAAATGAAAAAACAAATATAAATGCAAAGAATAAAAAACGAAATTATATCTGAATATACTTCAGAAATACATAATATTTACTCATTTAAACTTTTAACAGGTCTTCCTTTGTCCTCATGAATGAGTAGTGTATCTGCCTATGCTATGAGTTCCTATGAATTGATGGTCCGATAAACAAACAACTGTCTCAAGTACAGACAACGTATTCAAAGAAGAGTAAACGGTCTTACCGGACTGGTAGTCAGAGAGGATCGCTGGGGATGGCCGGGGAGACGGACACTGTCGCAGACTCCCTGACAGATGTAGTTTGTATCCACGGTAACTGTGTCACACCTCACAAGCCGACGCCCCATGGGCGGGCCTACACACCACATGATGTCATGGAGAATTCAGAAATGAGGATGAGTTTTGACTAATCATTCCAATGCATCTGTGGGAAATCTAGGTTGTACGAAGTAGACCTAGTCTTATGTCTTAAGACTGTGATTGAACACACATTGGTCAAAACATCCGCTGGGAAAAACACACACACACACACACACACACCAACAGTTTTAACAGAAAACTAACACAAAGATAAAGTGGCATTAAACTTTTTTTAAAGTTGATCTTAATTCTAGCATTATCATTTTAAAAGAGCGTTTGGATCACATTATGGTCATCCGTGTATATAGGTTTGGTTACACCCCCATAAAGTAACCTAATTTTAGAAAAAACCATACCTCTCAGCTATTTATATCTTAATTAGATGAAATGTGCCCCGGGCCAAGTGCTGAATTCCCCAGATGATTTTATCCTCACCCTTAAATCCCCAGGAGAACCAAGAGTCTCTGAGCGATTCACGCACTCAGTGGCTTCGTGCCCCAGCAACCACGGAACATTCCAGAGCGTTTAATATAAGAAAACAGAAATCATGTCGCGAGAATAAAGTAAGATACAGGAGGGTAATTTTGTTCTGCATGTGTCAACATGCATATGACTTACATTTGAATATGAGTTGCATCATATAGCCTAGGTTGTAAACTTTGAGAAATCAATTTTTTTTTATCGATAAATACTATACATAATGAAATGGATAATTAAATAATACGAGCATATAAGCCAAGGTGTAACATAGGACATGCTTAGAAACAGTGCCATAGCAATTTAATCTCTTTAAATGATTCCTATCACCAGTATTTGTTTAAGTCCATTGTAATTATGATGACCAGCCTCTTGCTCAAGGACACTACAGTTGGTCTGCAGATATACGGGGATCAAACCCAGTACCATTCAGCCGGTACTGTCTGAGAGTCCATCTGTTACGGGGGTCAAACCCAGTACCATGCGGCTGGTACTGTCCATGCGCCCCCCCCCCCCCCCGGGCCCTGATGTGCAGTGTTGAGAGACAGCCCGCAGCCGCCCGGCATCCCCTTCCCAGTGACAGTGGGTCAGTGTGTCTGTGGGACCGGATGTGGGCCACTGGACCAGAGACTGCTGCCAGAGCCACCCAGAGACCCTGCAGACCCACTGAAGACAGGGGCCTGAGGAGGGAGCCCAGAGTCAGGAGGAGGGGCGTCCCCGGCTGTCAGGCACCGTTCTGGAGACGCCCGGGACAGAGGCGGGAGCGGCCGCGGTTATATCCGGCCCGCGCTCCGCTGGGGCTCCACGTCTTTAAACGGTCCTTCGTACCTAATTAAAAGCGTGTCGTGATGAGCTGGAGCGAGGCCTGGTTCTGCCGTCCTATTAGGGCCGGTGGAACTAGGTCGCTCCACTCCCGGAGCTGCTCCAGAGGAGAAGGGGCATGATGTGGAGGAGGATGCATCATCGATGTTGCTCTTCATCGGACTAAAATACACAGGGGTACACAGGAAAGTTATTTCCAAAAGAGGAACATTCACCATTGAAATATAGTGTAATACGATGGTGAATGTTCCACCGCAGTGGGGAGCTACACTGTGTGCAATATGAGATGGGGATAAGGGATTCCCTTACCCAGTCGACATTGGGGCGTCACAATAAGGATTTATGTATCAAGGTTAAAGACCACTGACAATAAACGACTCCCCTAGTCAAGTAAGCTGCCCTTGAGCAAACGTACAGGGTAGGTGTGAGCACTTGGCTGTGTAGAACATGTACTGAGGTTTAGGGTATTTGTGAGCATATGGCGCCTTTTGTTAGCATATAGCATGGGTCGGACTACAAATGAGTATAAACATAAAGTAAACTCAAAAGGCCTGGATTTAGTGACAGTCAGCTAAAATGTCGATTCTCCACGGGTCTCAAATCCCAGCAGATAACTGTGGTAATTAAATCGAATTCCAATTAAACTATTGAAATAAAAATGTTAAAATTGTTGTCATATATATTAGCAACTACCCCACTGAGGTAAAGCAGTAATGTCACTCACCGGGGGGGGGCAGCACTGCCCTAGTCCTGATCCGCTTGGATCAGCACCTCATCCGCAGTCAAAGTTCCCGGTAGTGGCCTTGGCCTCGCGGCCCGGATGGTTCCGGAGTTTCAGGACCGCCTCTACAGGGATTTCTTGAGCAGCCGGGGGTCGAACAAGGTTCCGTAGAATAAATTCTGGCTCTGGAAATTATCCAGGGTGCGAAGGGGGCGCGTGGGGTCCTTACAGAGCAGCTAACGGTTAGGCAAGCAAGGGTGAGTTAGCAAGCACCCTTCAAACTGGCCCTTCAGACCGCTTCACATAGACATTATAGAGGAAGACGCTTCAACAATACATCATTCAAAGGCAATAAACATAATAATACACACTCAGGGCAGGTACATCAAGAAAGACGGACACAAATCTACCGAGAAAAGAAGAGTGCAGTAGATGGGCGGTTTGACTACCAGACCAAAGGTCTGTACTTGATACTGACCCAGTACTGGGTTCAATCCCCCAACGTCTGCCCTTAAGCTGTAGGCATCCTTGAGCAAGTTGCCCAGCAGGTAAACACCCTACCTGTCCCCTGACGACCTTTCATTTAATTTACCGCAGGTCACTCTGGGTTCAAGCGCCTGCTCTGTGACGAAGCAAGAGTACTAAACGGCCGTACCAGGACGTGGCCGTACCTCTCCCGGCCGCCACCAAGGACCACAGGGCGATGCCCAGGGGCCACCAGTCTGCTGCGCGGGTGTAAGGACCTCCGCCCAGAACCTCAGGAGCTGTAGACACACATCCACCACGACAACCATCAGGCAGCCTATTGGCTGCAGGGGCTCACGCATCACATCCTGTTAGATCGCTTTAAGCTCCCGGCCTTAAACGTGTAAAACAAAATATAATCAACGACTGTTAAGTGTTGGCAATTGTGCGCCTTCCCTCCTGCATCTTTGAGTGGAGTGGTTATTATTAGACAGACAGACAGACGTGCAGACAGACGTATTGGCGGACACACAGGCAGAACTGACACACAGGGACAGAGAGGCACTGCAAACCAATTTGAGAACAGGCCTATTTCTGTCTTGACATCGTTTTAGAGTTGAATGTAAAAAAAGCCACGCTAAACATCCTCGTCGTTGTTGACATATTTCCATATTCTATCTTTGAAACTTAACCTCCGGGTGGGTTTCATTTTGCCAACACTGAACTAGAAAACGAATGCTTATTATCTCATTAATATTAACATACTAATTGATAACTAATAGATGACCCTGGGGTTTCATAAGAGGGGGGCGTTGAATCGGTGAGATTCGATCTTTGTGCTTGGTGACTCCTGAATTATTATCTTTCATGTATCAATCCCATTGTATGCATAAGCCTACAGAGAGCAGGGCACTACACCGTGCAGCCTTTAAAAGCTCTCACCCATGTATTCGATGGTCCCACATGAAGGCCCTTCCTCCATGTCTCAGGTGGCCGGAGAGCCCGAAATCTGCCAGGTGGAGATGGCCTCTGTTACAGGAGAGCAGTCAGGGGGATTATAAGCCGAGGAGGAGGTTTGTTTAAATATGTATGTGTTACAACTGCCACATGTGTAAGGTTGTGATCCATTCTTGACTTGATTGATTGACATGATGGCTCTTTCTTTTTTGACTCTTTTAAAAACATGTACAGATAATATATATATATAGGATATGTTTATTCAGGTGGAATGATTATGATCAATATACCTTGTAGTCTTTTCCAGCAAAAATTCCCAGAAAGATGTTAAGAAACGAGAATCCCTCCTTTGTAATAGTCTCGCCCGTAATCATTCCTAAACGAGTTATTTTACAAAACTCGTTTCTTAGCTTCACATGATCCCTGAATCATGCAGAAATCCTACAGAAGACAAAAAAAGCAGCAAACTTCTAATTTCCACATTAAGGTAAACTAAAACACGTTGATAGAAACCATTGAAACATTAAGCAATACAACGTGTTAAATCCCACCGCAACACAAACCTAACGTGCTCCCCAGCTCTGCAGCGAACAGGCAAACGTTGTCTCCCTCAAAACTCCCGCTGAGCAGCGAGTAGGTGTGCAGGTCCCGGCTGTTGCAGACCTCAGCTACTGGGGGGCAGCAGACACAGCAGACACAGGGCGGCGAGGCCCTGTCCAAGGTTCTGCAGTAGGCCAACTCACCCACTGGGTGGCAGCAGACACAGCCGACACAGGGCGGTCAGGCCGTTAAAACCGACGGACCACGCAGAGCGGGAAGTACCTGCTCGGTTCTTTCTGGTACTACAGCAGTACTTAATGCAGAAAACCAAGGAGAAGGTAAATTATACGATCACCACAATGAAGGCTGCAGGAGGCAGCTCAATCAAGAAATATATATTTTTCCAATTAGTTGAGTCCGAGTTTGTGAAGTTTAAAGTTAAATAAGTTAAAAGTCTATATCAATTTAATATTTAGATTTTTGTCAAAGTTTGATAATTGGCCTACAATATAGACAAGGGTTTAGTGTTGCCAGATTTGGCCAGATTAGGCGGAAAACAGGACCCAATCTGGCAACACTGATACTGATTATGGAATGTAAAAAGGATGACAATACCATCATACTGGGAAAAGACTCTCAGACGGAGAACAATTTGTGAGACACAGGAACACTTTTATTGACAGAAACAGGAAATTTCAAACAACGTTTACGCAAATATACTGCACTGAACCGTTTGGGTTGAAATGTTGGGACGAACATAGATTTTGGTTAACATGTGACTGGATGAACGGGCACAGCAGCACACATAAAAACAAACAACCAGCTTACAAAAATATCAGAAAATACTTTGATAAAAAGTGCTTTAGTTTTAAAATTAGAAAACATCAGCCGATAGCTGCACCACACGTTTCCATGAGGATCAATTTCACCTACCAAAGTGCTATAAATTATTGAACAAGTATATATATATATATACATATATATATATACATATATATATATATATGTATATATATATATTTACGTTGCACTGTTCATGATGTATATTGTACCGGTTTGAAATAGGAGGCGTAAAAGGCAGAAAAGACAGGCTTTCTTAGTAAAAATAAAATAATCTGTGGTACTTTTATAGCGATAGCCCTTCCTGTCAAAGTGACGATCATACAGGCGTATTCTTATTCCCTCAATATCTCAGTTTCAAAATAAACTAAATCCAAACACCGTAAGAGGTGACGTATATAGCGGGGGAACCCCCAGACCTAAACTCTGGCGCTGAGGATCGAAAAAAGGATCTGAAAGCGCTCCCAACGCGTCCATAAACTTCTAGCATGCTAACTGATCAGACAGGCTGTGTTCCCAGCCAGCGGGAACCGGCTTCATCCGGCTAACACACACACACACACACACACACACACACGCACACACGCACACACGCACACACGCACACACACACGCACGCACGCACATTAAAACATATTCAACTGAAATGACAACGCGAATGTTTCGTTTTTTGGTCAGCCTTCCACTTCGGGAATGTCCCAATCGCCCGGACACAGTTAAAGCCCGGTATTGGGACCATCATCATCATCAACATCTGCAGGTTATACTTGTATGTTCTCATTTTGCATTTTAACCATTTCTAGTTCAAACAGCCCCACCCAGACACCTGCAGCCAGCGCACCAGCCTGGGCCAGCAGAGACGCACACACGTATATCTACCACCACCACCACAACAACCACCACCACAACCACCTTCACCACCACCTCCCTCATTTACCCCCATGCCCACCACCCTCATCAACACCCCCAACCATGACCCCCCGACCACCACCCCCAAAACGTGTTCCTCCAGGCAGACGGGTGTCGCTGCGTGGGGAGCGTCTTCACTTGCGGCGGCTGAAGATGCTCTTCTTGCTGGAGCTCTTGTCGGCCGAGCTGAAGCCGATGAGGAGGCGGGCCTTCTCGTCTTCCTCCTGCTGCTGCTGCTTCATGCTGCCGTCCAGCTTGGCCTCCAGCGCCTTGCGCGACTCCGTTCCCTGCGTGGGCTTCAGCCGCAGCTTCTCCTTGATCATCTGCAGGAGGACCGCGGCGTCAGCGGGACACAACATCGATACGGCGACACAGCGTCGCCCTGCTTCCTACGATACGAGAATCGATACACTGGCCGCGCCGAATATCAATGTAATATTTCAATTTTTTGTTTTCCTTTTCAGACAGGAAATGTCGCCCCAAATATCGATATTTTAATTAACAAAATAAGGCGCTCTACACTTGAATGAAGGAAACCTGAACGGAAGATAACTAGCCAAAGATGAGACAAAAAATAACAAACAAAAAGCTATTATGTTTTTACAAACGCAGCATTGCTGCCTCTTCTTTCGCACCGCACTTGGATCGACACTTTACCCGGACCGTGACGTGTGTGTGAAGGCGTCTGATGGTGAGAGAAGAGGAGAGAAGGTGTGGGATGTGTACCTGGGCCACGAGCGCCTTGCGGCTGTCCCTCTTCACCGCCATGGCGAAGTCCAGCCAGGTCCAGGTGTTGTTGTGGTACTCCAGGCAGGGCAGCACCAGGTTCAGGTCCTTCCAGTCCACGCTGCTCTTCTCTCCCTGCAGACAGAGGGGGCAGAGGGATGATATCAAACCGGGAGACAGAAAAGGAGAGAGAGAGAGAGCAGAAGAGACACAGGACGGTGAGAGAGAGCAGAAGAGGGGCCCACCTTGTAGCTGACACAGAGTGGCACCTGGGGGATCTTGACGTAGATGAAGGAGTTGTTCATGGCCGCCCGCTCCTTCATCTTATCGATGTCGTCCACCGGGTGCTGAGGGGGGGGGGGGGGGGGGGGGGGGCAGCCGTTAAATACTCCTCCTGTCTGAGTGTGTCTCAATGGGGGAGGGGAGGGGGGGGGGGGGGGTTTACCTCCGGTGTCTTCCGGAAGGACCTCCGGACTCCGGTGCGGTTGGGGCCCTGGGCCACCGCCTTGCTGGGCCCCAGCGGCCCCAAGGAGTCCTCCGACAGCTGGCGCACCTTCGTCTGGACCCCTGGGGAGACAGGGCCCTCAGGGTCAGTGGGGGGCGCTGGCTCTAACTCACCGTACCCCCCCATAGACTCACTGTACCCCCCCTAGACTCATTGTACCCCCCCTAGACTCACTGTACCCCCCCATACTCACTGCACCCATAGACTCACTGTACCCCTAGACTCACTGTACCCCCCCATAGACTCACTGTACCCCTAGACTCACTGTACCCCCGAGACTCACTGTACCCCCCCTAGACTCACTGTACCCCCTAGACTCACTGTACCCCCCCTAGACTCACTGTACCCCCCCTAGGCTCACTGTACCCCCCCATAGACTCACTGTACCCCCCCTAGACTCACTGTACCCCCCCTAGACTCACTGTACCCCCCCTAGACTCACTATCCCCCCTAGACTCACTGTACCCCGACTCACTATCCCCCCTAGACTCACTATCCCCCCTAGACTCACTATCCCCCCTAGACTCACTGTACCCCTAGACTCACTATCCCCCCTAGACTCACTATCCCCCCTAGACTCACTATCCCCCCTAGACTCACTATCCCCCCTAGACTCACTATCCCCCCTAGACTCACTATCCCCCCTAGACTCACTGTACCCCTAGACTCACTATCCCCCCTAGACTCACTATCCCCCCTAGACTCACTATCCCCCCTAGACTCACTATCCCCCCTAGACTCACTATCCCCCCTAGACTCACTGTACCCCTAGACTCACTATCCCCCCTAGACTCACTATCCCCCCTAGACTCACTATCCCCCCTAGACTCACTATCCCCCCTAGACTCACTGTACCCCTAGACTCACTATCCCCCCTAGACTCACTATCCCCCCTAGACTCACTGTACCCCTAGACTCACTATCCCCCCTAGACTCACTATCCCCCATAGACTCACTGTACCCCGACTCACTATCCCCCCCTAGACTCACTATCCCCCCTAGACTCACTATCCCCCCCTAGACTCACTATCCCCCCCTAGACTCACTATCCCCCCTAGACTCACTGTACCCCTAGACTCACTATCCCCCCCTAGACTCACTGTACCCCTAGACTCACTATCCCCCCCTAGACTCACTATCCCCCCTAGACTGCGGTAAACACTCTGGCGTTGACTCGCTGGCAGGGGCCGTGGAACTGGTCATCGACCGCCTGCTACGGATTACGGGGGGGGGGGGCATCCTGTCAGACCTACCGGTGGTCACCAGCCTGAACTTGTCCTCCTCGTCCGTCACCTCCTCTTCCTCCACGTTGCGTCCGGGGAAGAAGAAGCCCATCATCCTCTTGAAGAACTGGTACATGAGCTGGATGGTGAGAGGCACCACGTTCACCTGGGGGGGGGACGGACAGACACACAGCGACTCTTTTGTCAGGTGGTGTGAGTCATCCTCATCATCAGTCTAATCCTCATCATCATCCTCCTCCTCATCCTAACCATCATCATCATCATCCTCATCACCTTCATCATCCTCCTCAACATAACCATCGTCATCATCATCCTCATCACCTTCATCATAACTGTGAGCCTTGGGGTCTGAACCCAGGACCTTTGGGTGGAGTCAAACTGAACCCAGGACCTTTGGGTGGAGTCAAACTGAACCCAGGACCTTTGGGTGGAGTCAAACTGAACCCAGGCCCTTTGGGTGGAGTCAAACTGAACCCAGGACCTTTGGGTGGAGTCAAACTGAACCCAGGCCCTTTGGTTGGAGTCAAACTGAACCCAGGCCCTTTGGTTGGAGTCAAACTGAACCCAGGACCTTTGGGTGGAGGGGCAAACTCTGTAACCCCTGGTCCTCCCTGCCCCTGAAGCTGTTCCCTAGATACCTTGATGTGGTGTGGATAGCAGCGGTACAGTAGCCTGGCTATTGCCAGATCAAGCTCCATCGTAGATTGAGCTTCAAAAGTTCCTTCAAAAGTAAACTTAAAACCAATCTCTTCAGGACCACATTTGACAAATCATCCTCCGCCATCTTCCACTCTCTCCCGCTCTCTTAATGTGTTGCCTATTGTTGTGGTGGTGTTTATTTTTGTCCCCTTTGTTTGATTGTCTGTATGTATTCCTTTCTTATTTGTAAAGCGTCTTTGAGTATTTAGAAGAGCGCTATAAAAAACTGATCAATTATTATTATTATTATTATTATTGAGCTTGGTCTGGGGAAGCTGCTGTCATTTTCTTCAGCACAAGAGGCGTGATCAACAGGCCTAGTTCAACCGACTCTGTACGCAATTGGCTGCTTGCCGTCGCTTCCCTGTCGTCATTGTGTTAAACCAGCCAATAGCGCGCCAGGGGGAGAAGCCAGCTTGGTGATTGGCTCCCGCAAAAACGTATCGGAAGCAGAAAGAAATGTATCGCTCTTCTCCAGACGCTTCTGGAGGGTGAATTCAAATCGCTGGCAGAACGGGCGGGGGGGTACCCAGTCTAGCGGGAGAGTGGGGTTCGGCTCACCTCAAAGTGCTCCTTCACTGAGATCCCGCCCACCGGGGGGCGCACTTTGCTGAAGATGCGCAGAGCGAACTGCCGGCCGGACTGACTCTGGCTCTGGGGCCGCAGCACCACCTGGTGGAAGGGCAGGGAATGACTGGTTAACTCCAGGGAAACAGAAGCATGCGAAAAACGAAAAGCATACCAAAAAAATTAATTGAATAAGTTAATCAAAAGTGTGCGAGATGGATGAGAAACGATAGAGAACACGATGGACACGGCACTGAATGCGTCGGTTGATTCAAGGCATTCCTGGCTAGCATGCAGCCGATGGATTCGTCAGCGTGCGACATGGAACATGAATGTGTTGCTGGGACCGTCCATCTGGACACACAAGATGGAGTCCAAAACAACCACCACCACCACCAACACCCACCACCACCACAACAACACGAACCCCTAGCGCCGCTCTGCCAGTGCTGTACATACCCTCACTCGCTGCACAGAGAAAACCAAGGACAGCAGAGTTATTCATGTACAGCCACCTCTAAGCTTTGTGTACAAACAGACAACCGCATCATCACTACAAATGCTACTGAAACGTTCCTTGTGGTCGTGCGAGGCCGGGGGAAAAGGTCAAACGGGTCATTGTGCGTTGTTGTCCCCTCCGGGACGGACAGGGGCATCCTCTAGAGGGGAGACGGACGTTCAGACAGGCGGGCGGGGCTCACCTTGTAGGAGGCGTTGGGCAGCAGGTTGTTCATGGTGAACCAGCCCAGCTCCAGCAGGTGCTCCGCGGTGTCGTCCGACTTGTTGAGCTGGAAGGAGCAGCAGAACGAGGGGGTCAACCTCCACAGCAAGGGGGTCAACGTCAACAACCAGGGGGTCAACATTAACAACCAGGGGGGCAACGTCAACAACCAGGGGGTCAACGTCAACAACCAGGGGGTCTCCGTTCACAACCAGGGGGTCACCGTCCACAACCAGGGGGTCACCGTCCACAACCAGGGGGTCACCGTCCACAACCAGGGGGTCACCGTCCACAACCAGGGGGTCACCGTCCACAACCAGGGGGTCACCGTCCACAACAAGGGGGTCACCGTCCACAACCAGGGGGTCACCGTCCACAACCAGGGGGTCAACGTCCACAGGGACAGATGGCAACGGCCCCCCGAGAACCGCTCCGAGACCGACTCCCAGTCTGGTTCCCAGACCGGCCCCGAGACCCACTCCAGGAACCGCTCTGAGAACCGCTCCCAGACCGGCTCCCAGATCGGCTCCCAGATCGGCTCCCAAACCGGCTCCCAGACCGGCTCCCAGATACCATCAGGCCTGCGCATACATTAAGCTGGACGTGGCACCCGATTGGCCGGTGCCCACCTTGCTGTACATGAACCTCTGCAGCTCCAGCTCGGCGATGCCCAGCTGGCCGTCCTCCTCCGTCAGGCACCAGCTGGCCTGGGCGAAGAAGATCTCTGTGCGCCGCACCACGCTCACGTCCTCCGGGGGCTTCCGCAACTCCAGCTTGTTGGCCCGCTGCAGCTGGAAGTCCTTGAAGCACCTGGGGGCGCACACAGAGGCACGCACACACACACATACATACATGAGGACACGCACACACACACACACACACACACACACACACACACACACACACACACACACACACACACACACACACACACACACACACACACACACACACACACACACACACACACACACACACACTTACACACATGAAGACACTCACACACAGAGGTACGTGCACATGAGGACATGAAGACATGCAGGAAATGGAAGAGCGGAGGACCGCACACACGGTGACACGCACACACACACGAGGACACGCACACACACACGCGAGGACACGCACACACACACGCGAGGACACGCACACACGGAGGCACGCACACACACACACACACACAAGTAAACGGAGGAGCGGAGGAACGCACAGTCTAGGGATGGGCATAATTAATCGATGCTCGATAATCGATCGTTAAGAAATGCGTCGATCAATTTATATTGTTATCGATCAAAAGGACGTTGTGTTGCATACTGTGAGTCTTGAAGCATTTAATTGAATATCACTATGTGGGAGAAATACCACCCTGCCGACTGGTGGAAAGTGAATGGAAGAAGGTTCCTGTCAAAGTTAGCGCGACAATACCTCTGCATCCCCGCAACTTCGGTCCCGTCAGAGCGGGTGTTTTCTGCTGCTGGACTGACAGTTACAAGGCTGCGTTCGCGTCTGACCCGCGAGCATGTTAACATGCTTATATTCCTAAACAAAAATATGTAGGCTGGAGTTATGCTTTGGACAGTAGGGACAGTCACCACCGTATGTGAGTCGCTCTTTTTTTTCTTAATGTGTTGTCTCTCGCTCTGCTTTTCTTTCGGCTTGGTGCCTCTTGGAGTCGTTACATTTTGCCAAAACTGTGATATTTTAGCAACAAGTTCAGCCTTATATATGTTCAATAAGGTAATTCTTTTAGATAGACTAGTTCATGCAATTGTTTGTAAATGGGTGGCTCATCTTTTTGTTGCGAGCCTTTTCCGCGCGCCGGCTGCAGCCTATAGGCATTATATGTCGGCCTTTTTTCCCCTGTTTTTTCAAAACAGTTATACCGTTTAATGCCCACTTTTAGCCTACTGCCTTTGTTTGATTATTGTTGTCCGATAAGTTGGCTACTTATTGTAATTATTGGAATAGGCTACAGATTTAGTCTTGTTGAATCGTTTCCAAACCTTTAAGAGCGCCTGTAGGCGGCTAGGCGCATTGTTCGGACTTTACGAGCGCCGCATATGCCTATAACCTATAATGCCTGTATTTATTATTTTAAAACTGTTAAACAGTTGTAGGTCTCCAAGTTAACTGTATTGTATTAATGTTGGCCCATACATTATTGTTGGAACAAAGATTTCATTGATAAAAACATGCTGCATTTTCTACCAACGGGAATTTCAATATAGCCTAGAAAAAAGTTAATGATTAATCGATAATTGATCGATAACTCTAGCGATGCTCGATCAAGGAAATTTCTTCAAATGCCCATCCCTAACGCACACACAAGGTGACACGCACACACACACACACACACAGAGTCGCGCACACACACACAGACGGAGGCACACACACACCCACACACACAAGGACACAGCAGGACTAGAGCAGCAGCGACGTAGAGAAGAGGAAGTCACGGTGCACGGTGTAGGGACGAGGGCGCACCTGATGAGGATGTTGAGCTCCTCGCTCTTCATCTGCATGTCCGTCTTCTCCTGGTCCAGCTGGTTCTGCAGCCGCAGGTTGACCTCCTGCAGGTCCTCCCCACTCTGCTCCTCGGGCTGGGTCTGCAGACGGGGCGGCGTTCAGACCGGACGGCATTCGGACCGGACTGCGTTCGGACCGGACGGCGTTTGGACCGGACGGCGTTCGGACGGCGCTTTACCCACCGGCGGCCGCTCTGAGCCAATCCACACACAGTCAACGCAAAGACGCCTCGAGAGGGTCCATTCAGGATCACGGGGATTTTGCGCGATTCTACTCGCGAACTAGGCCTGCGCGATAAATCGTTAGTAATCGCGATCTCAAATCGCCTCTGTGTGGATTTAAGTTTTAATTTTTTTTTTTTACAGTCTTCATTTA
This sequence comes from Gadus chalcogrammus, assembly GCF_026213295.1. Classification (NCBI taxonomy): domain Eukaryota; kingdom Metazoa; phylum Chordata; class Actinopteri; order Gadiformes; family Gadidae; genus Gadus; species Gadus chalcogrammus. The sequence goes on along the minus strand of NC_079427.1, from coordinate 12,497,454 downwards.
CAGGTGTGTGGAGTTGGTTCTGTATATTTAAAAGGCCAGCATTAAAGACAATGTGCTGCTGTTTTTGATACTGCACTTTAGTCAGTTATAAATGGCCTCAGAAACACACTGTGCTAGAGGTGCCAAAAAACTATGTTTGGTACTGCCATTTTTTTTTTGTGATGGTTCATGTGTGCAATAAAAATTACATTTCGTGAGAAAAAACCTTGGCAGAGAATCGTGATATCAATTCTAAGCTAAAAAATCATGATTCATATTTTTCCCCGAATCGTGCAGGCCTACCAGGGGGAACGGCAACTTGGAGGAGAATGGGATTGTTTCCGTTTGCGGACTCCCAGAGCTCTATATCTATACATAATATAATATACAATATCTCGGCCGAAAGCTGTATGAACCCTCGACTGTGTTTGGTTCCAAGACTTCTCTGGTAGTAGTAAAGACTCGCAGTGGTGGTTATCTCAGCCATGGTTGGGGATGAATTGGCGGGAATAAACGTTGTTGTTCACAAGAGAGCCCCTCCTCCTCCTCTAATAGGCTTCAAAACAGTCACGCGAGTGCTTTAAAGTTCACGCAATCAAACTTGTTTACTCACGTAACACAAATAATCATTACGCTTTTGAGAACAATACCCATTTTCCACCGGCGGGCACGCTTCGGACACCGCACGCCTCAGCCCAGTAGTGAGGGTGAGGTACAGCCCAGCTCAGTTACGGCTCGCGTATCCAACGCAGACAGTGCCCTTATGGTAGGGCGGGGTTTAAGCCGTATGGCGATAGCCACGGCAGCTACGTAAACATCGTGACCCTCTCAGGCGTCTCAGTACCCCAACGGAGGAGTACTGCGAGACGAGTATGGCGCAATACGGCTCAGTCCTGGTCACGGCCGCTTTTGCCGGTTGGAAACGCGACCCGTGCCGCACCTTTGCGGACTGAGCCGACCCGCACCCTCCGGTGGAAATGCGCCACAAGTGTGGCGACGCCAGGCTACGACCAGAGAGGAGGGGAACCTTTGGTGGGGGACCCAGTAGGAGGGTGCCAGGCTGGTCCTCACCCTGATGTTGGAGTAGATCTGCTTCTCCAGGCAGCGGATCAGGGCGACGTGCTGTCGCACCGCCTCCTGCAGGTGGAGGATGCTGCTTCGCTGCTCCTCGGGGTTACTGGAGATCTCCAGCTGGAAGCGCACCCTCTGCTTCTTCTCACTGTGCTCCTGGACACACACACACACACACGCAGGCAGATGAGCACACATATACAGGCAGACACACAAACGGACGCGCGCACACACACACACACACACAAACGCACACACACACACAGATAAGAACACGCCCACACGCATATACACTCGCACTCAACCAGACACGGACACATACACACACACACACACACACACACACACACACACACACACACACACACACACACAAATGAACAGAAACACAAACGGACCCACAGAAACAAAACGGACACACACACACACAAATGGAGACACACAAACGGACGCGCGCACACACACACACACACACACACACACACACACAAACGGACACACACACAGAATCAGCGGCTGTGTCTCTACCTTGCGTTTGGTCTCCACGTGCAGCAGCAGGTTGTTGACGATGTCCAGGATCATGGCGTACTGCACGGGGTTGGTGGAGATCTCCAGCTCGTGGTGGATGAGGGTGAAGGTGTCCACGGCCCCTGGGGGAGGAAGCCCACAGCAGAGCACGGCTGTGTTGAGGAGGTAGCCGGAACTCCTCCTAAACAGGCCCGTAATCTGGGACCCCCACCCCCCAGGACCAGGGACCCCTACCCTCTACGACCAGGGACCCCCACCCTCTACCACCAGGGACCCCCACCCTCTTAGACCAGGGACCCCCACCCCCCAGGACCAGGGACCCCCACCCCCCAGGACCAGGGACCCCCACCCCCCAGGACCAGGGACCTACCGGCCTGCTTCTTGAGCAGGTCCTCCTTCTCGTGCTCGTCGCGGACCTGCGGGGGCTTGATCTGCGTGGCGAGCTCGGGGTCGATGTCGTGGCTGTAGCCGATGTAGTACATGCGGCAGCTGCAGCGCGAGATGATGCGCTGGACCTGCTGCGTGTCGTTCACCTGCGCCGGCTGGTTCCAGTCTGAGGGGGGAATGAGGACCCCTCCGGTTAATTCACTGTGCGCTCATGTTTCAACAGGAGGGCGCTGGTCAGGGATCACCATGTCTGAGATCGTTATGGCTCGTAAACGGTGGGGATTAGACCCCGAAGCCATTTGTTTTGAGAATAATGGCTGGCTGATGAAGTTATTGGCTGGCTAGCCGGCTCAGTCAAAACCCAAATGCCTGCTGCAGCCGCCAAAATTTTCATGGCTACAAATGGCTGAAGCTGCCACACTTCATGTCTATGTTATACTGATTTACTATATCTCAATATTTGGACCATTAAATGCCTTCAGTAAGACCTGGATTGGGCTTCGCGAGGTTTGTTTACCGGCGTTGCTATGGTTACCGGTCTTGCGTGTTCCAACGGTTTATTAGGTTTCTAATAAATCGTTGTCTAATCAATACTTCATTCACATTCGGAGTCAAAGCCCTACTATGTGATAGAATTATTATTTGATGCAAATAAATCTAGCTGGCTCAGGCAAAGCTTATCAGATGGCGGCTTATTTTGGCTTATACAGTTATTGGCTGGCGGCGGCGGAAATTCGAAATGGTGCAAATGGCGGCGTGAGTGAGTGAGTGAGTGAGTGAGTGAGTGAGTGAGTGAGTGAGTGAGTGAGTGAGTGAGTGAGTGAGTGAGTGAGTGAGTGAGTGAGTGAGTGAGTGAGTGAGTGAGTGAGTGAGTGAGTGAGTGAGTGTGTGGTACCTGTGGTGGTGCTGACCATCCCGCCAACAGCCTGTCCGCTCTCCATCAGCTCCAACACCGAGTCCAGGTTCCTCTCCCTGTGCTCCTCGATGTTCTTCACCTGAAAACAAACAGCGCCCGCCGCAGGTCAAACTGGGGACTGCAGCTCCCTTATCAAGGTGACGTTACTCTGGGATACAGCGGACCTACTATAACAGCCGAACCTCTGATCCAGCAGTCCTACTGTGTTATAGCAGAACCTCTGATCCAGCAGTCCTACTGTGTTATAGCAGAACCTGATCCAGCAGTCCTACTGTGTTATAGCAGAACCTCTGACCCAGCAGTCCTACTGTGTTATAGCAGAACCTCTGACCCAGCAGTCCTACTGTGTTATAGCAGAACCTCTGACCCAGCAGTCCTACTGTGTTACGGCAGAACTTCTGATCCAGCAGTCCTACTGTGTGATAGCAGAACCTCTGACCCAGCAGTCCTACTGTGTTACAGCAGAACCTCTGATCCAGAAGTCCTACCGTGTTACGGCAGAACTTCAGACTCTGGCGTCTCGCAGCCCTTTCTAGAGGAAGGGCAGCACACAGCTGGAGGCCTTGTTCCCCATCTCCCCCCCACCCAGCTAGATGGACCCGAGATGGCCTCTGGGGGGGGACCAGGCCCGCCGCCTACCTCCAGCCAGAGCTGCCGGTCCTCCTGCTCCGAGGGGTTGGGCTCCATGGTGGCGAAGTACTGCATGCCGTCCAGCAGGCAGGTCCAGGTGGTCTTCTGCTTCAGCGTGTCGTTGTACCAGGCCGGGTGGTGCTCACACTGCAGCAGCTGGGCCATGGCGGCCGACACCAGCACGCAGCCGGCCGTCTCCGTGCCCCGCAGCATCATCTGGAGCAGGGGGGAGAGGTGGGAAGGAGGGGATGGGGGTCAGGCGTGGGGGAAGAGGTGGGTCACTGCCAGCATCGTTTCTGATTGGATTACGTTCGCTCCCCCCCCCCCCCCCCCCCTACGCTAACAAGGGGCAGTAGTGGCTCAGGAGGTAGAGCGGGTTGACTTGTAACCGGAAGGTTGCTAGTTCGATCACCGGCTCCTCCTAGCCGAGTGTCGAGGTGTCCCTGAGCAAGGCACCTCACCCTAACGAGCTGGCTGACGCGTGGTTGAGGACCCCACCGTCGGTGTGGGTGTGTATGAATGGTGTGTGTGTCGCTTTGGATAGAGCGTTCTCTTATGGAGCTTAAGGTCCGGTATGGTTAGGTGCGGTAGGTGTAGTACGATTAGGTGCGGCTCAGTTATGGCTCACATTTCCACCACTGACAGTACCCTTATGGTAGGGCGGGGTTTAAGCCGGATGGGGATAGCCGCGGCAGCTACGTAAGCATCGTGATATAATAGCAGCCCGACACAGTGTAGCCTGCTAATAAATCCAATGAAAAAGAAGAATGCAACACATTTAACAAAGAGCAACAATGGAGGACGTCCAAGAAGGACGGCAAACTTTTGCGCGACATTTTCAATAAACGAAGATTTCGCCGGGTACTGTGTTTGTTTGTTATTATTCCCCTGTCGCACGGAAGTGACGATTCTGTCGACCAATCAACGGCGGAGGTTACCTGGCAGTTGACCAGCTCGATGAACCAGTTGCGGTTGTAGACGTCGTCGGTCTGCGAGGCGGCGATGCCGCACAGCGGCTCACCGAGCCCGGAGTCCTCCTCCGAGAACACCACAAACTTATCGTTCTCCTCGATCAGCTTCTGCAGCATGGAGGTTCCTGAGGGAGGAGAACCGGACGTTCAGCGAGAACCTGACTGACGGAACATCAGAGGACCTTCAGCTAGAACCTGAAACATCAGAGGACCTTCAGCTAGAACCTGAAACATCAGAGGAACTTCAGCCAGAACCTGAAACCTCAGAGGACTCTCAGCTAGAACCTGACCAATGGAACATTAGTGAACGCAGAGGAGGAGTGATCCGTTAACGCAGTAATTCTCTACCAAACGTGAGGAAGTGGAGACTTATCATCGTATTTAAGTATTATCACTTTAAGTCTTGAACTTCAGTTTTTCATGATTGTGTTTCCGAGTCTGTGCATATTGGCAACCACAGCTAACCTGGACTTCACCTTTGAGGCATTACCTCCAGGATCCCCCGAGATCCCAGATATAATCCTGAAGGATCATCCACCTCAGCCCCGGTGTCCTGGTTTACTTTGAAGTGTTACACACCCAATATAAAAATGCCGTTTCATGCCACCATTAAGAGACGGAAGCAGAGGTGCTGAAGTGCAGAAGTTAATTGGAAGGCTGTAAAGAAATGGCATAGTTCACCTCATGTATGGGTTCCCATAGGCTTAACGATTGTCTCATATATGGGTGAAACTGTGAATAATTGATGGATGAGTTGGTTCATATGACCTACAGCAAAAGAGCTGTCGTGCTCATATTTTCTGTGGAGATTTAATGTCAGAAAGTGAAAAAGGCATTTTTTTGTCTAACGCTGAATCCTACCCTTTCCTCAGTGAGGCTGGGTCTAAGCACACTTCGCTCCCACCTCACTACTTAAACGTGTTCTTCATCACAAGATTAAATCAGGTTAACGACAACCTCACGTAGCCAGAGGTCCCTCCTGGAGGTTCACATGGTGATCGTGTCTGCAGTGTTTGGTCTCACTGGAGCTACATGCTAGCCCCTTTCTGATGAGAGGGAGTCACTTAAAGCTAGCTCAGGGTTCCTATAGGGAATATCCCCGCCTCTACCAGGGGTTGGGGTCCTATAAGACCAGAGACCCCCATCCTCTTAGACCAGGGCCCAATCCTCTATGACCCCCATCCTCTCAGAACAAAGTCCCCATCCTCTGAGACCGAACCCCCCCGCATCCCGACCCCGACCAACCTTCGTTCTGGTTCTTCTCGGCGCGGGCGGGGGCCGTCAGAACGGGCGTGGGGGGGGCCGTGCTGGGGGAGTAGTTGGAGGGCGAGCGCCGGAGCTTCTTGGTCTGCAGCTGGGGGTCGATGCGCAGCCCCTTCAGCGCCTCGGTGGAGAGGTTCCTCTTCAGCACCGCCGCCTTCTTGTAGCCGTCGTACAGGGCGAAGGCGATGTTGCGGTTGGTGGTGGTCCACGATGCCCGCAGGTCCACCAGACGCAGCCGGTGGGTGTAGGAGGCGTTGCCCTCAGCCTTGGAGCTGGGGTCCTGGGGGGGGGGGGAACAATCAACGTGATAAGAGTAAAAACATGGCTCCCGTGCACATGTTCTACCCGCGTTACGATCTTGTCGTTGGGCAGATCATACGTTCCATCTTATTTTGGACATTTTCATTCATTTGAAGTATGGATGTTGTTAGTGGTCAGGTCAGGGCATCTGGCTCATGGATGCCTGCAGGTAGACGGTGGACATTAGGGTTCGTACCCAGAACCTAGGGTGAGTCAAAGCCACAGAGACCCGCGGGCGAGGGGAACCAGTAGCAGTACAATGCCGTCGGGATAGAGGCGAGCAAGACAGCGGCCATCAGTGGCGTTGGGGGAGGGGCTCACAACAGGAGAGCGACCATTAGTGGCGTTGGGGGCGGGGCTCAAAGCAGGAGAGCGAACGTCTGCGACTGCGGTGGGGGTTAGGGTCGGGCTCACCTCCTCCACGCGGTTGCTCTGCCGCTGGTAGCTGAGCGAAGACAGGCTGAGCAGGTGGGTCTTCTTCACCTGGTGGTCGGCCGTCTCGTCCCAGGTAGAGGCCATCAGGTGCACCGTCACCTCCGACAGATCGCTGACCATCTGGGTCACGTTCCACTCCGAGATCAGACGCCTCATCACAGTGCCCGCTGGGGGGGGGGGGGGGGGGGGGGGGGGGGAAGAGACAGGAGCATGTTCAATATGGTGCTGCTCAAAGATAAATGGTCAATGGTAAATGGACTGCATTTATAAAGCGCTTTTCTAACCAGTGGCCCCTCATCAGGCTTTACAATACTGCCTTACATTCACACATTCATTCACACATTCACACACCGATGGCGGTGTCAACCCTGCCAGGTGACAGCCAGCTCGTCGGGAGTAGTCAGGGTGAGGCGTCTCGCTCAGGGACACCTCGACACTCCGCTAGGAGGAGTCGGGGATCGGTCAACCGGCCCTACCTCCTGAGCCACATGTCGATAAGATAGCATGAGAGCCACACCAAGGAACACTGTTGTTTTTTCAGGGAGGGATGAGGCATCTCGCTCAAGAATGGCTTCAGGTAGTCTGCTGTCGCCATTTCAAGCAAATGGCGACAGCAGAGTGCCTTCCAATCCGCCCACAAACCCTGCTCCTATTCTCCCTGCTATCCTCAAACCTCTCCCTTGATCTCCCCTGAGTCGAGTCCCCGGTGGTTCCAGTGTGTCCTACCCTGTGGGATGAGCCTCTGGGCCCCTCGGGGGAAGACGTGGCCCTTCCTGCACTCCACCTGGATGCCCCTCTGCTGGGCGAAGGAGGCCCAGTAGTGGACCTGGAGGGGGAGACACAGAGACATGCGGCTCAGAGGACAGGACACAGCGATATTCATGGAGGGGGAACAGCAGCGACCACAACAGAGCAGAGGAGAGAGAGAGAAAGACATACACACAGATAGATACAGAAAGATGGATTTCTCTTTGTAGAAAAAGGAGAACAATTCTAATTGGAATGCCCACTTTACAGAGAACAGCGCGCGCGAACACGCACACACACACACACTCAAACACACACACACAGTGTGTCTGAAACAGTCAGAAAAACTCGACAAAACGCGAACACAACAAGAAGGCTATACTAACACCGACTCCTTGCCTGACGCAGATCCTACGAAGCCCGCCCATGGGCCCATGGCAGACGACCAGGGGCTGTGAACGAGTGTGGCCCGGTTACCTGTAGCTGTGGGAAGGCGGCGGTGTAGGACATCTGTTTGTAGTGCTGGCCCAGCTTCCTGCGGATGGGCCGCAGGCTGTTGAACAGCTTCCCCCTGCAGATGGGCCGCGACACGCCCGTCCAGGTGGCCCAGAAGTTCTGCATCCAGCGCAGGGTGCTGCTGTAGAACAGCATCCTGGGCTGGCAGGGCTCTGGACGGGGGGGACGCACACAGAGCGGTCACTTAGATGTGGGACTCGGAGCGCTTCACTAAAGTAAAGCACTCTGGCTCGTCCCCGCTCACTCACTATTCATCGGGGGGGTAGTCTCTGTGACGATTGTTGTGCTCAGGACTGCGTAAAAATAGAGAGTAGGAAGTAAACCGTGAAACCATGAAATGCCGGCTCGGCCCGGCATTTCATCTTCCCATTACCTTCACTATGACTACACCCTGATGTTAGTAGTCATGGTGATGGTGATGCTGTTAGTCGTCGTAGTGATGGTGATGATGTTAGTAGTCATAGTGATGGAGAGGATGTTAGTACTTATAGTGATGGTGATGCCGTTAGTCGCCATAGTGATGATTTTCGTAGTCATGGTGATGTGGATGCCGTTAGTCATCATAGTGATGTTTATGCTATTAGTTATCATAGTGATGGTGATGATGTTACTCGTCAAAGTGATGGTGTTAGAAGTCGTAGTGATGTTGATGATGTTGGCTATAGCAGTGATGGTGATGATGTTGGTAGTCATAGTGATGGCCTACCGGTGCCACAGTGCTGGTTGAGGTCCATGGTGATGGACAGGTTGAGGTTCTCCGAGCGGAAGGCACGGTACGAGTCGTGGGGCTGCCCCGAGGTCACGTCCGCCACGTTCTCCGCGCAGCAGAGGGTCACGGCGTAGTGGTCATGGGGGTTGCCATGACAAAGCCACTGGAGGTCGAGGGTCATGCACAGGTTGGGCAGGTGGAGGAAGCAGATGTCGTCATACCTGGAGCGAGAGGAAGGGGGTTATTATCAGGCTCAGTGCCAAGTGGCCGGCACTTAATGTACCCACTTATTGTATGTTGTGCGTCCTGGCACTTAATGAACACACTTATTGTATGTTGTGCGTCCTGGCACTTAATGAACACACTTATTGTATGTTGTGCGTCCTGGCACTTAATGAACACACTTATTGTATGTTGTGCGTCCTGGCACTTAATGAACACACTTATTGTATGTTGTGCGTCCTGGCACTTAATGAACACACTTATTGTATGTTGTGCATCCTGGCACTTAATGTACGCACTTGTTGTTGTATTTTGTACATCCTTGCACTTCAAAATAGTACTTAGCATTGTGTAGGATCTTATCCTAGCTATCTTTGTATATGGTAAAACAAAGATAGCATCCTTACTGTACCGACAGCGATCTATTGTTGTTTCTCTTTCTTCTGACAAATGCACTTATTGTGAATCGCTGTGGATAAAAGCCTCTGCTAAATGCCCTGAATGTAAAATATTAATGTAAATGCGTGAGATTCTGGTTATTTTAGGACAGCAGGAACGGCTTCCTCTACTTACTTTGAGGCCGTTCTGACGTTTACGTCCATGTCTCCTTTGAAGACAAACTGGCCTGGGTTCCAGTCGTAGTTCACCTTGTTCCACTCCCAGTGCAGGTTCTCTATCGTGTTGTACGGGTCCTGGGTTAGAAGAACGAAGAATCGAGTTTACTGCGGGAAATGTGGAAGAAAGTCAGGACCATTCCTAAACTCCGAAACATTTGATTTTGTTAGAGCTAGAGTTGTTCCGATACCGATACCAGAATCGGAAATTCCCACGATACTGCCTTTTAGAAACTATCGGGTATTGGCGAGTACGCATGTCTATGCGTCGATCCGATACCATCACATGACATTACTACACAGGCAAAGAAGATAAAACACTATGGTGATATGCTCGTTATAGCGGTCAGAGTTGGAAAGTCGGAATGGGAAACACGTCATCCTGACCTAGGTTCGCTCCATTAGCGACCCCTACTGGTTGTATATAATACGCAAATATGCATACTGGGCCTCAGCAATAAAAAGGTTGAGGAACCCTGAGCTAGAGGACTTCAGGCAGTCAGTCAGTCAGTCGGAGCAGCACCTCGGTGGCCAGCTGGTGCAGGTTGGCGTGGTCGATGTCCATCACGAAGCGCCCGTGCAGCAGCAGGCGGCTCTTGTCCCACCAGGCCAGCTGAGGCGAGGGGTCCACGGAGGCCTTGGTCAGCAGGTCCGCCACCTGGCCAATCAGAGTCCAGGCCGGGTCCCAGCAGGGCCCCCACACGATGGTGTACAGAGAGATGGTGGCTGCGGAGAAAAACGATCCCCGTCAGCACTTACTAGAGAACCATAGCACATTGGACTCATAGAGCGCTTTCCTAAATACTCAAAGACGCTTAACCGAGTGAACACAAATCAAAACCAGTTCATAAGAACGGATATAATTAGAAAGATATAAAGGGAGGAATGGGAGAGAGGGAAGGAGGTTATGTGGTGAAAGCAATCTTAATGGGTGGGTTTTGAGGGCCTGTTTAGATGAAGGGAGTGCGTTGGTCTGTCGGGATCTGGTTGTGGCTGGGGAGGGAGCTCCAGAGGGAGGTTGCGGCCCATGAGAGGGCCCCGTCACCCCAGGTCCGTAGCTTGGCCCTGGGGGTTCTGTGTGTGGTCGTGTCCGTAGACCTGAGGCAGCGGGTAGGAGTGTGATGGAGGAGGAGCCTGAACACCTTCCTGGTGCAGCCCATGAGGAGCTCAGGTGATAATAGGATATGACAGGAGCGGGAGAGGGTTCGACTCCCTGCTCAAAGGCACTGGTTACGGTCCACAGACTCTAACCTCCACCTGCTCCGTCATGACATGCCTCTGAACGGACGGTGCATCCGCATGGATCAAAGCAATATAGATAAGTGAATGAGTCATGACCCGTCTGAGAGCCGGCGCTGCGGGTTTCGAATCCCGCGACTCACATTTGAAGTCGTAGTAGAACTTGAGCGGGGGCATGTTCCTGTGCACCGTCACGTCTCCCCAGGGCGCCCCCAGCGGGAGGGTCTGCTTGCGGTGGGCCCGGGTCTGCCCGTCCTGCTCCGTGCCCACCAGGCGCCCCGACAGCTCCCAGTCCCGGATCTCAAACAGGTAACGGGGGTAGTCCCGGATCCTCACTGGAACACAGAGGACAGCCTCAAGAACACGCTTTACTATCACACTCAGGCCGCTCTGTTCAGCGGACAGTGGAGGAGACAATAGATAGATAGGACTTCATTAAACCCCCGTAGGGGAGGTCCCCGTGTTACAGCACAGCAGCAGTGGAAGACACAGGATTTAATTCAATAGAAATAAAAATAAGTGCTCAGGAAATACTCGAAGCTAAAGTAAGGACCAACAGAACAAGTAGCAGCTCCAATAGATAAGTCCATCCATTTCCTACCAAAACAAACAACGACAATGAAACATAGATGTACTGCAGCAGGACACGCTATTAGCATTAGCATTAGCGCTGACCTGCATTCGAATTAGGCCTGCCCGATTTGGGGGAAAAATATGAATCACGATTATTTAGCTTAGAATTGATATCACGATTCTCTGCCACGATTTTTTTCTCACGAAATGTAATTTTTATTGCACACATGAACCATGAAAAAAAACAAAAACGGCAGTACCAAACAAATGGAGGTGCCAAAACAAAGTATTTGGGCACCTCTAGCACGGTGTGTTTCTGAGGCCATTTATAACTGATTAAAGTGCAGTATCAAAAACTGATTGATTTATTTTGTACATATAGCAGCACATTGTCTTTAATTGCTGGCCTTTTATAACTACTGAACCAACTCCACACACCAGTAAATGAAGGCTTAAAAAAAACAAACCAGTAATTTTAAACTTAAATCCACACAGGGGCGAATCGAGATCGCGATTTTATAACGATTTATCGTGCAGGCCTAGTTCCCATCAGACAAACACAGAACAAGACATGACGGCGACCCTCTGGGTCTAACCTCCTACCCAGGGCGGCGACTCACCCAGGTAGGCGGAGAGCTTGAACCTCACGGCACGGCACCACTGCACCACCAGCGCCAGCCCGTCCCGCGGGAAGGGGCTGACCCCGTCGATGTCCCTGAGCTGGTCGCGGACGCGCTCCGGCCCGTGCAGCGAGCGGTCGGCCAGCGCCACCAGCTCCAGGTCCGACACCGTCCAGGTGAGCAGGGACTTCCGCATGGGCGTGTTGGCGTAGAGGCGGCGCGAGCGCTGGATGTAGATCTCGATGTGCTTGCGCTCCAGCGAGCTGTACAGGTCCTCGATCTTGCGGGCGGGCAGCAGCTCGCCGTGCTGCTTGCGCAGCTCCGCCACCTTCTTGTCCAGCAGCTGCAGCCGCTTGGCGCTCTCCTTGTTCTCGTCCTTCATCAGCTCGTAGTTGTCCCTCAGCTTGATCTCGAACACGTCGTCCAGGAACACGAAGGAGAACTGGCCCACGCGGAACACCAGGTCGGGGGGCAGGGTCTGGGGGGCGGCGGCGAAGGCGGTGGGCGGGGCAGCGGGCCGGTGAAGGCTCTTCAGCCACTTCTGGACGCTCACGGCCATGTCGAAGGTGTTGGAGAAGTTGTACTGGTACGGGAACTCCACGGCCACGCTGGGGCAGGTGAAGAGCCACGCCCGGTTGCGGGGCGTGGCCAGGAAGGGGAAGGACTCCCGGTGGGGGCGCGTCTCCGCCGGCTCCTGCACGGCGCGCGCGTCCAGGTCCTGGAAGGAGAAGATGTCGTTGCCGTCGAAGTTCATCAGCAGCAGCGGCGACCTGAGCACCATGCAGCCCGCCTGTCTGGAGAGGGAGAGGGCCTCCGTGTGCAGCCGGATGTAGTTCTCCTCGCTGACGTGGGCCGTCAGGCGGGTGCGCCCCAGCTCCACGCTCACACACAGCGCCCTCCGCTGGGCGGGAGGGGGAGCGGTCTCCGAGCCCGCGGGAGGGACTGAGCCGTCGTCTTCCTGCTCCCCAGTGAGCAGCAGCCAGCAGGCGTGGGCCTCGGTCATGTGCTGGTACAGGAACATGTGGTCCGACGGAGTCCACTCCAGGACCAGCTCCTGGTCGCACTGAACCTGGAGGACAGAGAGACCATGTGGCGGACGGGGGTTGGAAATGAGTGAGCTCCAGATTTTTTCCTTTTAGTGGGGCAGCACACAACCCAAACTATTAACTACACACAAACTCATTATCTAGAATTAAATAGATACAGAGGGACTTGTTGTCAAAAATGCTTTTGTGTGTGTGTGTGTGTGTGTGTGTGTGTGTGTGTGTGTGTGTGTGTGTGTGTGTGTGTGTGTGTGTGTGTGTGTGTGTGTGTAATATTAACGTTTTCCACTCCTGATTATACGGTTATAAAGCGCAGATTTGTTTATATATATATATATATATATAAAAAAACAACAAAAAAAAAAAAACATATAGTAAAAACAATATGATAAAAAAGACATAATATTGGAGGAGCTTGGGAGGAGGGCTGGGGACGAGCCTACCTCCAGGGTGTGGGAGTCAGTGCGGTGGCTGAAGGACAGGGCGCTCAGGCTGAAGACCGGGCCGGGGGTCTGGGTCTGGGCGGCGGGGCAGCAGGGCTCCATGTTATCCACCAGCACCTTGACCAGGGCCAGGCTGACCCCAGCCAGCGACACTCTGGAGCTCTCCCGGTCGCCGCGCACCTCCACGCCGTCCAGACGCAGAGACACCGCCCCTGGGGGGGGCATCAGTGAAGGTTCAACACAGCGTGCTACAGAGGTAGGGCTGAACGATTCATCGAATTCAAAGCGACACCGCGATGTAACAGAACGCGATATGCTCATCGCAAATGCTGCTATAAACACACTGCGTTCTTTTTTTTTCTTTTTTTTTACTGTTACTGACTGGAGATCAGCAAGTTTGGTATTTATTTTTCTTTTACAATTCAATAGTTAAATAACGATGTTATAATATCAATTCATGCATCACTTCATCTCAACACATATGACTGGCCTAAATGAAAGAGCAGTTAGTATGTTAACTGCTTCCAATGTTGTGTTGGTCATACGATAGAATGATTTATTGCTTGTTTAGTGAATAACACAGAACATAAGGAACTTTAAAAGAAAAATCGCATACTAAATCGCAATTTTGGTCGAAATAATCGCAATTAGATTATTTCCCAAAATGGTTTAGCCCTATACAGAGGGAGTGAATGGGCCCAGTGTGTTTTTTACCACTAACGACAGCGCTGTTACACGTGTGGCTTGTTGGAAAACTCCCCGCCAGAGTACAAGTATTTCGCATTTTGTACTTTTTGCACACTTATATTTGTAGATATTTGTTGTTCTTTACTGCTTTTCTATTTGTGACGTGGTGTTTGCTGCTGCTGGAAGTGCAATTTCCTGCAGTAACCTCCCTGAGGGATTAATAAAGTCCTTATCTATCTATCTATCTATCTATCTATCTATCTATCTATCTATCCATCTATCTATCTATCTATCAGAGGCCTCCTGCTCGTTTCAATGCCTCCTCTAATGCTATGGCGAGTGTTTTAACTATTATAAGAGGACCATGGTAATTCGGTTATAGATTAATTTGACAGTTTATACTAGCTGCCGGGGTGCTATTGCTGCAGCATCTCCCTGCAGGTTTAGTCACAATCAAACCTAATTGAGTCCAAATTGTGTGGCGATCACCGTGGTGAGGACCGTGTGTATCCAACAGTATATATATTTCCACAAACTATTCCAACCATGCTGAACCATGACTACCCTTTAGCACCCCTAGTGGCTCCCAGTGGACACTGCACTCATTCATATTGACACCGTTCCAATGGATTTACCTGCCAGGTTGGAGAGTGTGAAGATATTGACGTCCTCCAGACCACACTCCATGTTGAACATGAGGGGAGGGGGAGGGCAGGAGGGGGAGGAGGAAGAGGAGGAGGAAGAGGAGGAGGACGAGGACGAGGGGGTGGAAGAGGAGGAGGGGGGTGAGGATAAAGAGGAGAAGGGGGAGGAGGAGGAGGGGAGTGAACCAGCGTCGTCTGCAGCAGAAAAGGCCGAGGCAGAGCCGGCCCCCTCAGCCCCGCGGGGGGCCGGGAGGCTGAAGAGGGAGAGCAGGCGAGACAGACAGAGGGTGCAGGTCTCAGAGAGCTCCACCTGCAGCCCGGTCAGTTTGGAGGTCAGGTTGAGGCTGGGGGGCTGGAGACTGGGGGGCTCCGAGAGGGGGCTGAGGTAGCTCCCCTGAAGGGACACAGGAAGGAGAGATAAGTGATGAATGATGAGGATGCATGCTGAGATAATAACACAGACACATGACGATTCCCAGAGAATGTAAAAAGTATTAAAGCATAGAGAGAACCTCAGATGAACCTCAAAAAACGAGAATTTATTCTGATTATAATTGAGCCTTTTCCAAAGATATTTGTGGGTTGAAACAAACCAAAAAATAAACATGACTACTACGACATCTTAATAAACGTCTGAAACAGGCAGTGCAGCAATGTGCATCTTAACTCTGCTCCGTCCCAGAGAAGTCTTTGGGGGTCCAGTGAGATCGTACCTTCAGGGTGAGGCAGTCCAGGATGAGGGCCTCCCCCCAGACATGCTTCCCCGGGGGGTGGGGGGCCTGCTGGATGTGGGAGCCCTGGCCCACCCTCCACCAGAAGTGGTCCAGGGACAGAGAGGCCCGCTGCTGGACGCATGGGGAGCCAGGACCCTCCTGGTCCAGGCTGGAGCCAGGACCCTGTTGGTCCACGGAGCGCTGCAGCTCTGTGGACGTGGAGAGGAGACAGTGCTGCTTAGACAGGGGCTACACACACACACACACACACACACACACACACACACACAGGTGCACGTACACACACACACGCGCAGGTGAACGTACACACACACGCAGGTGCACAAACGCACACACACACACACACACACACACACACACACACACACACACACACAGTTGTGCGCACGCACACACACTTCACTTTAGTCTCAGTAAACCATACACAGCATCCCCCCCTCCCCTGTGCACGCCCACACACACACTGATAACTTTGTGGTGTCTGAGGTGTGCGTTGCGACGCCGGCTAGGCGTACAGGAAGGAACAGGTGGTTAATGTGTTACACGGTGTGGCACGGCGTGCGGAAGACAAGCAGAGCTTATCTAATCTCCCTGGGGTCGGGGGATTTGTGAAGGCTTTGGAAGTTCATCAATGAACAAAGTGAGTGTGGGGGGGAAGGGAGGGACTGCAGGTGTATTTGCAATGTCTAAATATGCGTACACACGCAAACAAACGACCACAAGATACCCATCCTCATCATAAGTGTTGGTTATGGTTTAGTCTTGTGAAAATTGTTCCACAAGCGATAACCTCACCTGATTTCACCTTGTGTGCGTCTGCGTCTGGCTATGTGTGTGCGTATGACTGTGTGTGTGTTTGCGTCTGAGTCTGACTGTGTATGTGTGTGTGTGTCTGCGTTTGTTTGTATGCGTCTGCGTACTTGTGTGTCTGTGTCTGTGTGTGTGCGTGTCTGCCTCTTTGTGTATGTGTCTGCGTGTGTGTCTGCATGCGAGACTGTGTGTGCGTGTGTCTTCGTCTGCAGGCGTGCGTACGTGTGACTGTGAGTCTCTGCGTGGCTGTCTGTGTGCGTGAGGCTGTGTGTCTGCGTGACTGAGTGTGTGTGAGGGCGCCCAGTACCTGCGCTGGTGGAGATGAAGCCCAGAGCGAAGGGGTTGGTGTCCCCCAGCTGGACCGAGACGTTGACGTTGGACACGGAGGAGGTGAGCGTCAGCGGGGCGTCCAGGCGGGGGAACCGTCTGGAGGGCAGAAAGGCATGCAGATACTCTAATGGTCTACTCAACACAACAACACAACACAACACAACAGCACAACCGCATGGATAAAGGCAGGGAGGAAGGGAAATGTATACACACACACAAACATAGACACACACACGAGGAGGAAGTCAGGGAGGCAGGGAAATGTACGTACACACACACACACACACACACACACACACACACACACACACACACACACACACACACACACACACACACACACACACACACACACACACACACACACACACACACACACACACACACACAAAGAGACACAGACACGAGGAGGAAGAAAGAAAAGAAGGGTTAAAGATTGAAAGATACATATAAGTGGATAAAGACAGCCCATGTGTTATAAATGTGGGTGTTAACCTGTCAAATCATTACGTTTTTTACATAATATACATAATGACGTATCTTGACTTGATACGAATATTGAACCGATCTCAGCCGCCGGGCAACCGGCGCCGTGACAACGCAACGGCCGAGGGACTCGCCTTTTCCTGTGCGCTGCCTTCCTGTGGAACAGCTGTTTCCATGGAAATAGATCCAGCCAATGGGAGAACTCCTGGTGACGGTAGTGGACGATGCAGGTGCTGACTGTGACGGAGCCGGAGATGTTTATTGATGTGACCTGAGGAGACCCGCGGAAGAACAACAACAAGAAGGTGAGTCAAACGGCTCAACATGGCTTCTCCTGAAGGAACCGGTAACGCCGGGAAGCACAGGTTCCTCGTACCTTCACGTCCGTCTTCAAAGCGTTCAGGCAGAGGATCCGCTGTCGGCTCTGCGAGAGTAGAAGGCCGTCTGGGAACATCAATGAAAAACAAAAACGTTAAAGATCCCATATCGTGCTTTTATAGGGATCGACCGATATGGATTATTTAGGGCCGATACCGATGCCGATTTTCTTGAGCCGATATTTCAAGCCGATACTGCTTTTGCTCCCTCAATTTCCTTCATAAATATTACACAATGATGACAACATGACATCTGTAAATCTAGCCGGGAAAAAAATACTAATAATAAAAAAATAAAAATAATAATGCCGGTACACGTAAAAAACGCAAATATCGGCCGATATATCGGTCGATCACAATTTTTTAGGGCTAGTTATTGTATTTGGGGGTACTACTAAATAGTGGGGGGTACTACTAACTACTATAGGGTTACATGCCTGTATGTTAAAAATACTCCTTATTATTCTCACACCGTTTATTATTCAGACGGTCTGATTTGTATCGTGTCGCATTTAGGCCCCCCTCCCGAGTAGCCCATTGTGCTGTGATTGGTCAGCACGCCCCCTCCGATGCGATTGGTCGAACGCTTTGCACATGTGTCGGCAAAATCACACCCCTGAGAAGTTGTAAACATTTCGGGGAGCCGGAAGGCGGGACTTCTGCACTACAGCACCGCCCACTGCATAGTCTGACGTCCCAATATTAGGGAAGTAAAGTTTGAACGCAAACAAGCAGTTTCACACCCTTATTGAGGGGCGTTCTCGATGGGCGCGAATACTTCTCCTGGCTCGGACTTAGATTTTTCTAGCTAAGCAGAGGTAAAAAACGTATACATCCATAACAGTCTACAGCAAAGGGAAAAGTCGAAAAAGCAAGACGTGACCCCTTTTAAGAGATCAATAAAAACACGCTGCTTTTGGATTCCTAGGTGTGCAGACGTCCTCCTCAGTGCTGGCAGTTAGCCTGAGCTCTCCGTCTGTCTAACTGTCTGTCTGCTCACCTTCCAGAAGGACCCCCAGGCTGCTGTGGGGGAGGCGGAGCGGGGGGGTGAAGCTCTCCAGGGCGGGCTGGTCCTCGTCCCGGCTGTAGCCCACCTTCAGAGACTTCAGGGTCCAGTTCAGGTGTCTGCGCGAGGCGGAGTCAGGGCCACGTCCAGGGGGGACCAAAAACAACATTAACACTCACTCAGGCACAGAGGGACACTGTCACGGCCTTCTTTAGTTACGGACGATGACGCGTCGTCAATAAAGTAAAACCAAATCCCATCGTGTGGGAAGTCGCTGAGCAGGATAATAAGAGAGGTGTCGTGCTGGATGACTTCACCTCTTCTGGCTCTGCATGGACAGGGTGATGTTGTTGTTTTCAAACTCCACGTTGACGCTCTGAGGAACGAGCTGATGGAAACGCTCCACCGTCTCAGTTTGGACGAACCGCTCGTTCTCGCCGGCTGAAAGGTTATAAATAATTGATTACATTCACTTAACGGTACATCCGTGGCGATGAATGCTCTACAATTACGCAGCAGTGTAGCCTGCGAGTAAACTAATGTCCTCGCGCAGACACACATTGGGGTCCCTTTCCCTGGCCCTGTTTGAAAGGTTACTTCAACAAAAGTAATGGATTTAGTTACCAGGTCCCGTTGCTAATGGCAATAAGTGGTTATATGCTGAAACTGCTTTTCAGTTTGAATTGATATTGAACTGATGGGTTTCGGGGTGAAAGGCAATCTCCTGACTTCACCGTGTGTGTGTGTGTGTGCGTGTGCGTGTGCGTGTGCGTGATAACGGTCAGTGCGTCCTGGCAGACGGCCATGTCATTAAGGTTGAGCCACTCTGCGGAGCGGTGGGCGGAAGGAGCCGGTGTCTGACGACGTCGATCCCCGGCCTCACCAGCCTGCGTGTGGGGGCCAGCGGAGGGGGCCGGAGGCAGCAGGAGCTGGCTGAGGAACAGTCCCTCGTGGAGCTCCGCCAGCAGGTTCCTCACGCTCAGCGACAGGGAGCGGGGCCTCAGGTCTGGCAGGCCCACATCCCCGGACAGGCCCAGGCTCAGGGACACCTCCGCCAGACAGATGTCCTTGGGACAGACGGGGGGACGCTCAGTGGGTCAATGGGACGGGACCCGTCGGGCGTCATTCCCCATGCCTTATGTCGGGACCTACCTTCTGGCTGTTCTTGAGAACCTTGCTGCTCAACTGCCCAGCAGTAAAGACCCATGCCAACCTGAAACACAGAGTCAAACTGAATGGGTTGGCATTTATTAATTAAAGATCTCCTATTATACTACTTTTCTGGTCTTCATTTCTTATTTATGACTCCTATAGAGCAACCTGAACCGAATCACAGCACAAAAAACGATGTTGATTTTCGAGCGCTTTCAGCATTCTCTGTCAACACTCGGCTTCGTCCTTCTCCGCCCCCTCGCCCCCCTCCTGCCAACCCCACTCCGTTGTGATTGGTTACCTTCCGGAAGAGTATGTTGCAGCATTACCATACATGGAAAATCCAGATAGTTCTATGTCGATAAATCCTGGAAATTTGAACAAGTGAATGGCGACCAGCGTCCCTAGTGTTTAGCGCTCTGAACAGCCCAGACGGTCAGCAGGGAACACGTCTAAATGCATGGACGCAATTATTTAACACTTTAGTATGGTTAAACATGACTATAAATCATTAGAACAACGTTTATAGATCATAAAAGTCGAAAAAGCATAATAGGGGATCTTTAAGAAATTTTAATGATGAGTGGCTTATCAGACACTTTCATCCAAGAGTGACAACTTTTAAGATTTAGGTCAATGAGCAGAGACGAGTGCATTTCACTGAGGGATGCCTACAGGTAGACCGATAACCTTTGGGTTTGAACCAAGGACCTTTCAGCGGAGAGTCGATCAAACCCTCTTCCCAGGAGCCGATCCTTCCCCTCAGACATAAGAGACGTAGCAACAAGCAGCAGCCGATGGACGGGATCAATAAGCGTGTGGATTGCATGGTTACCGTTTACTCTGATGGTCGAGCAGCAGGCCGAGACCGGTGACCGTCATGTGCCACAGAGACTCCGAGAGGGAGAGGTTCAGCACCATCACACTGATGGACGCCATGTGGAAGGACAGCAGCTGAGAGGACACACACACACACACACACACACACACACACACACACACACACACACACACACACACACACACACACACACACACACACACACACACACACACACACACACACACACACACACAGAGGGGTTTAGTTAACACATGCATTTACCACAGAGGAGGACAGTCTGACACAGTCCATCGTTGTGAGTGACCTTGTGCCTATCATTCCATGAATTCAGCTTAAAATGTAGTGGCCCAATTTCGGAAGGTTGATCTTTGAAAAAACACAAACCCTCCCTACAAAGCACAGATTAAGATCTCAGGAGGCGATTTTCCAGACCCACCAATATGTGTAACTCAATACAGCCGGTCGGACAAAGCCGTGTCACGCAGCTGTTGACACAACAACAGTCTGATTGCATTTTACCTTTAAACATTCTGAGAAATCATTAACAGCCAGCTTAATACGCTTTGCAAACAGCTGGCTCAATCCACCCTTGCCCTTGTGAGGTGCTCACGCAGCATTAAAAATCAACCCCCCCCCCCCCCCCTCCCCTTCATAGAGAAATACCACGCACTCAACGAACGACGACAAACCAAGACCTGACATTAACATTTAGGAGAATTTACTGACGCTTTAATCCAAAGCGACATATAACCATTCATTCATACATTCACACACCGACAGCGGAGTCAATCATGCAAGGCCACAGCCAGCTCGTCGGGAGCAGTCAGGGTGAGGCGTCTCGCTCAGGAACTCCTCAACACTCAGCAAGGAGGAGCCGGGGATCGAACAAGCAGCCAACCTCCTGAGCCACACGCCTCCCCAGGACATAGACTTCTAAGTTCAGGAGAGGTAAGAAGGAAGCACGCGTACCTGTGAGAGCAGGCGCAGCATTGTGGGGTTGATCTGCATCTTCCCCGGGGTCCCCTCATCGCTCCTCTTCACCACGGCCCTCAGAGGAGCCTCCAGGTCGAACCTGACCCGCGTCTCCCCCACACAGAGGGCCAGGTACCTCCTGGAGGCATGGGGGACACACCTCAATGGAGAACCGCAGATCTTAACCTGCAGCGTGTCTGAGATCTGCACACATCCTCGCCTCACAGAGAAACACTTAAGCACTACTTACGGCAAGTCCGGATTCAACAGCTTGCTCGAGATCCATATTCGATCAATTTCCTGCGGTAGAAACGGGACACAACAACATTCATAACCGGTAGAGTATACAGTGTGTGTCTCTCAGATGCAGTCGTAACCACCCCGGCCTCAGGAAGGCCGGGTAAACACAGCTCAGCCAGTGACCTACCAGAGTGTGCTGGGGTTGAAACTGGATACTTATTCCTCGGACCGAGAACAGCCCGACAGACTTGATCCTCAGCTCAGCGTTTAGTGAGTTCTGGAAGAATCGCACTGCCAAGGTGCATATAAGCCACCTGTGGGAACAACAAATAGAGGTCTTAGTCTTCACACACGAGCATTGTGTTGTGTATTAATGTATTATATCGTTATTTAGTTAATTATCTAATAAGGTACACAACGTTCAGGCTGTGTCTGATAAAGCCTGAACTGTATTCTGCAGTGTGTATTAAGTTGTGCTATCATTTGTTCGACGTGTGCGTATATTTGCCTCACTATACTTCCTTGGGCAAGCTGTCACTTGTGGTTCTGCACCTGGGCGTCCTATTCAAGCTTCCAGACTACAAACACGCACAATATCCTGATGTACTAGGTATTTAACGACACATGGATACAGAACGTTGTTTAAACTTCAGGCGTGGCGAGTCAAATATGTCCGATTTAAAAGGGGTTGTTGGGGTGTGTCAACTCAATACATATTAAACTCAAAGCAAATAAAGGCTGTATGACGCGACTACCACAAACACAATAAAGGCACATCCTACCTGAAGATTAGGGAAAGGAGAAAGGTGATGCCGACCATCAAAGCTCCCAGGGAACATATCAGCAACAAAGACATCTTGCTCCAACTAATTGGTTCACCCCGCCGTCCCGGTCATGTGGCAGGGTGCCTTGGTCCTCGCTGTCAGCTGCTGTCAAGGTTGGAAACATTACCCCTTATTAAACAGAACGGCCACAGTCATGAAAATTGTTCCTGCTTTGGGTACAAAGAAACGGTAGTGCGATAGTGGATGTCATAAAGTGCCTGTCTGACAGCGACAGCAGACGGGTGGCTGCGTTAACTCAACGTCCAAATCGAAAGCGCCCATGAGTTGACGTAATACTAAGAGAGGATACAGCCGCTATATCCCAGATGGGTTAAAACGCCTGGCCAATCTGTGATATGGTAGTGAATTAAACATTAGGCTAGATCTATTCTTGGTGGTTTTGAGTGTAGAGCAACCAGTACGGGCACTGCTCCTCCAGTCCCACACTGCAGGCGATAACAGCCACGTAGCTAGCCCGGAGAAATGAATGACAACAACGGTCACCAATAATTATGAGCTGGGGGTGGAGGACTGTCGGACTGTAACTAGCAAAGTTAGCTTAGCGCAAAAACTAGTTATATGCAGCTAGCAGTTCTAATCCTAAACTGAACAAAAATATATTTTTTAAAGGGTACAATTTAACTATCCACTGCAGCACTTACCCTCTGTTTTAAGTTTATGTTAACATATTTCCAGTGGCTTTTCTGCAGCGCCCCTAATGCTACACAGCACAGCCCGTGAGACGGTGCTCCTGTTCGGGTAAACACAGGAAACTGAACCGCTAGCCCCGCTTCCCTCTGGTTCTCAGCTGCTGCTAGCAGTGTTGCCAGATTGGGCCAGATTTCCTGATTGGGCGGGAAATATGTCCCAATCTGGCACCACTGGCTGCTAGCATCACATCTGACCCGCTCTCGAAACGGGCCAACAGCGCCCTCTGTGGCAAGACATGTTGGGCACACCTGTCAGCCCCTTTACAAACTAGTATTCACTATATTTCACTTAATGGGTACAAATAAATAAGAAAGAATGAAAGAGAAAATTAGAGATTTATTAAATTGTCAGTTTATTTTTCATGTTCAATATTGTACAATATTGTATGGAGGATTAGGAACAGGGATTCATAGATTTCAGATATATTAACCCGATTACTACTAGACGGTTGTAAATAAATTAAATATTAACTCAGTTGTCCTCGCACCTCCTTGTCGTCTGTTGTGTTGAATCACTGTTGTGCTGGCATATGGCGGAACCATGTTCACATTACACAGAGGTGGATCTTTCTACCAAGTTTAACCTGCACTTTAACAGTGCAATTCTCCTATCTAGTCACAGAATATTCTGACTACTATTTATTTTTGTAGATTTCCATTCAGCCATCAGTATTCTCATGCGATAGCTTTCTGTCTGTTGTGTTGGGCGAACCACTCCTCGCTCTTGTCCTCAGCCATGGCCTGGAAACAAATGGAGTAAAGAATGCATTGACCTTGTGACCAACGCTTCATATCAGCTTCATATATTCAATGTTGGATCCTCACAAACCTTATCAAGCAGTGCATTTCCATTGGGATCCACCTTGGAAAGTTCCCTGAATGCCTCGTCCCCTACGAAGCAAATCTCGTGGGCATTCTGAAAGAAATGGTAGATATTATGTAATGGGAAAATACTTAATGATCAGCTTGAATTGGGAGCTCCGTAATCCACTTACTGGGTCTGCCAAAATGACCACTTCTACTGTAGCCTTTCCTGGGGTATCCAGGCTGACTAATGGAGTGAGGATCTTCTGATTCTCCTTCTTCATCAAGGCTTCCAGGTCAGGTAACTGAAAAGGCGAAGCCACTTAGAACCATTTTTATTTGAATCAAAAGGTGAACAGAAATGAAGCATTAGTGATGTTGAATTATTGGTTGTTATACCTGGTCTCTTGGGCATGAAAAGGCTATTCTTCCAAAAGCTGTTCCATGGTCTATACTCCCACCCACGTCTTGAAGCTCAAGCTTACACTAGACACACAAATGGACACATACAAATAAACGCAGACACACACAGACATACAGAGTCAGACTCGGACACGAACACACACACACACACAGTCACACGCAGACCCAAATACACACAGTTTTATTTTATATTTATAGTAGTTGTATAATTACATCTATATTAATATACTTCTCAGACGCCACATATTCATTTTGACACACCTGCTTGTCTTCATATCCCATAAGTACGGTCTTCTTTTCCTCATCCTTCTCCAACACCTTCATCCCCAGTAGATCGGTCCAGTAGTGGGTGGTTGTAGGCAGGTCTGACACGCCCAGGCAAACCTTCTGCACTGGGTCTGTAACAAGGGGAAGCCTCATTACATATGTTCAGCATCCTATCAATACATGGTATCAGAACTGGAGTCGAAAACTCCTGCAATTATTTGATTACAGCAATGAATAGCCGGTTCATTATACATTATAATATTTTCAATAATGCATTATTTAACAATTGATTAACTAATTGTGAGGCATTTCCAGAATAGCAGCCATGCAGAGTAGAAGAAAGAAGTTCATTAGTTTATGCAATGATTTCCTGTTCAGATATCCTCAATGTGAAAAGTTTTTGTGAAGTAATGTGAAACATTTTTGTGAAATACAGTTGATGTTGAAAGATATGGGAAGGTTCAGAAGGCCCAGCCCAGACGCATCCTTGGGGGGCTGCTCTCTGTCGCCGGGTTAAAGGGGCATCCCCCAGACTCACCCCTGGGGGGCAGCTCTCGGTCCACCAGGTAGAAGGGGTATCCACCGGGAGCCTCCGTGCGGTAAACGGCCTCCTCCACCTCCGTGAGGGGCCATCCTAGACGCTTTGCGTTCCTCACAGCTTGGCTCGATTGCAGAGTCAATCCCTGATAAAATAAGAAATCAAAAATATGAATGATTAACATATAGTTAACTATCAGGTCACTATGATGTATTATTATAAACCCCTTGTTGCGGACCTGGAAGTCATTGCCGAGGGTATACTCTCCGACGCCGTAATTGTATGTCAGTTCAGCCACGAAATGGTCATCCTCTGGACCAAACCCGACCATGGTCTTGCTCCATTTCCCATCATAAGGCCTGCAGATAGCACATGCAAGAGATTGCAACGGTGTTGAAATGTTCTCCAGTCCAATACACTTAGCCAAAGTTCAAGAGCAGGTTGAGCAGATCAATGTACCCGTTGCAACTTGCTTTGCAGCCTTCTTCAAACTCTTCATGCCTTAAAATCTGAAACGAACGAATACATTAGTGAAAAAATCCGCCAACGTCATATTTCCATAATTAACATGAAATGAAACAATGCCATGCACGTTAACAACATAGTGGTCAGCGCTGATGTGGATAACCCAAGAGTAGAACCACGAGATACCTTCATGCCCAGAACATCTCGGTAAAATGTGGCTGTTTTGGCCCGGTCACCAACTTTAAAAACAAAATGTAGTGTTCGCCTCATAGCCATCACAGCAGCAGCAGCAGCAGATCCTCCAGGCAGATCGAGAATACAGCATCGACGCTGCGGTAATTGACTGGATCTCCTCGATGACATCGATGTTTCTGACATCGACTTTATGTTGGTACATAAAGTCGAGTTGTACACAGTTGTTGCACACAGATGTATAAATAATGAGGTTCGTATTATTTTTTTATTTTACACATAATATAAGAATTTAAATAATCTTTGTGTTGAATAGGATTTTAATAAACAACGCTATATTATTAAAATAATATAATAATGTGGATGCACTACCACACCATCCGCTAGAGGGGAGCACCGGACGGGGTTAATTTGACAGTGTTGTTGAAGGAGAAGAAGAAAGGCCAGATATGGCGGCCTACATGAGAAACGTGATAATTCTGCTCTCCACGGAGCGAAACGTGTTACTGAGGGGAGGTTGCGACTACACAGTGGAATCAAGGCGGTATGTGAGGGGGCTGAGGAGGACACCCGTCAAGGTGTTGTTTCCCGACAGCAACAGGGAGACCGTGGCTCCTCCAAAGGGGTCTGAGGGTCGGAAGGAACCGAAGCCCGCTCCTCCAAAAGCTCCTGGGATGAAGAGGACCTTCAGTCCTCCAGCAGCGATCATGATCCCGAGCCATGCGTCTGTGCCTGCATCGGAGCAATCAAACATCACCTTTTCCAAAGACCGAATCGGAGGACTTCGTTTCGAAACAGCCTTCCCCGGAGACAAAAGACTGGCGTGAGTTTGATTGTATTTGACTTTGGTACCAAGCTATTATCATCATTTATAACCAATAGTATGTTTGTTTTCGCATTGAATATATAGGACACAGGGTTTCCTGTCACATGACAATGTTATCCGTTGTTTTAATACATATGTGACCCAAACACGTCCAAGG
Source organism: Gadus chalcogrammus (assembly GCF_026213295.1). Lineage (NCBI taxonomy): Eukaryota > Metazoa > Chordata > Actinopteri > Gadiformes > Gadidae > Gadus > Gadus chalcogrammus. The sequence goes on along the minus strand of NC_079427.1, from coordinate 12,470,760 downwards.
GCACGCATCCACATGACAACCAAACTACACTCAGTGGATGTCCGAATAAGCAGTGTCTCCTCGTCTTTACTTCAATTGGGGGGGGGGGGGGGGTAGTTCGATCCCCGGCCCCTCTTGGCTGTTTCGAGGAGTCCCTGAGCAAGACACCTCACCCTAACTGCTCCTGACGAGCTGGCTGTCGCCTTGCATGGTTGACTCCACCATCGGGTGTGTGAATGGGTGAATGTTAGGCAGTATTGTAAAGCGCTTTGAGTGGACACCGGTTAGAAAAGCACTGTATAAATGCAGTCCATTTACCGATAGTGCTTTAATTTCTCACCTAAAACAAGATGCGCTCCGAGTGTTTAATGGAAAACGATTTCTTTCTCCCCCACAGGAGGGTGGTAAGTATCGCCCGCTCTCGGACGTTCCGGGAGCACCAGGGTAAGATCCTTCTGGAGGGGAAGCGTCTGATCTGCGACGCCCTGGAGGCCGGAGCCCACCCCCAGATGGTGTTCTTCAGCCGGGTGGAGAAGCTGTGTGAGCTGCCCCTGGACAAGCTGAAGAGAGCCACTCTGGTTAAAGTCAAGTTTGAGGAGATCAAGATCTGGTCCGAACTTGTGGCTCCTCAGGGGGTGATGGGTACGTTTTCGGAAATAAATGATGTCCAATAAGCCTTGTCTGTATAGGCTTATTGGACAATAAGAAAGTCTGTTGTTAATATACAACTTAAGGCTCTATTCTGGGAAGGAGTAGTGTTCGTAAGTATTGGTTATCCTCGATTCAGTCCCTAAGCGACAGTCATGTGTAAACATCAGACAGATGAACTGTATGGCTTGCTGCTCTTTGCAGGATCAGCTCTGTTGCTATATTTTGCTACCCTAGTCTCCTGATTTGATTCACTCATTGGCACACACTTTTGTCTACAGCCAGTTTAGTGAATTCAGACACGGGGCCGGCTTCAGAGAGCAGCAAGGGGTTACACCCAAGACACTGACACAAGCCACTCCCGGGCCTCATGCTGTTCCTACAAACTGGAAGCAGCTGCAGGTGTGCCTCTAGTAGGCGTGTTGATCCTAGCTCACCGGTCGTCTTCTCCCTCCTCCAGCCATATTCTCCCGCCCCGACCCGGAGAAGATGAGCTTCCCCAAGGCCCGCCCCACCGTGCCGCTGTCCCTGATCTGTGACAACATCCGGGACCCCGGCAACATGGGCACCATCCTGCGCTCGGCCGCCGCCGCCGGCTGCCGGGACGTCCTGCTCACCAAGGGTAAGGTCAAAGGTCACTCGGGGCCTGTCGACTTTGAAACGACTCTATTCTACGATAGACGTGACTGTGTTTTACGATAAAGATGTGACTTTACTCTCCGACAAAGACGTGACTCTATATTCTCAGTTAAAGACGGTCTGATTCTGTTCTCCGATAAAGACATGACTGTATACTCAGATAAAGACGGCCTGATTCTGCCCTCCGATAAAGGACTCTGTATTCTCCGATAAAGAAGACCTGACTCCGTGTTCTCCGATAAAGACGTGACTCTGTTCTCCGACAGGCTGCGTGGACCCCTGGGAGCCGAAGGTCTTGCGTGCGGCGATGGGCGCCCACTTCCGCCTCCCCGTCCACTGCAGCCTGGACTGGAAGGACATCAGAGCTCGCCTCCCGGAGCACACCTCCGTCCATGTGGCCGACAACTACTGTGGCCCCGCGAGCGCAGAAGAAGAAGAGGTAACGGAGCATCGTCACGCAGAGGTCAGAGGTCAACCTACCGGAGCCCTGAAGGCGGGGGACTACGGCTGGGTGAGCACGCGGCGTGGACGGGGGAACCCCGACCACGACGAGTACGACTCGGACTCTGACTCGGACGACGAGACGGCCGCGGGGCTCCAGCTGCCCCGGGTCGACGCCCTGCTCTACCATGAGGGGTGGGGCCGGGGGCCGGCCGCGCTGGTGGTGGGCGGGGAGACCCACGGCCTGAGCCTGGAGTCGGTGGGGCTGGCGGCGGAGACGGGGGGCCGGCGGCTGCGGATACCCATGGTGCATGGCGTGGACAGCCTGAACTCGGCCATGGCGGCCAGCATCCTCCTCTTCGAGGGACGGAGGCAGATGTTGGACTCGGTGGAGACTTCCGCAAGGAAAGGGAAAGCGGAGAGACGGCTGATATGAGTGCGTTTGTGTTTGAATGAGGAGTTTGTTTGTGATGATTCATGAGACGTTTTGCCCGTTTACAGTTGGTTTGTGGTGTGTTGGCCTGTACTGCTGAAGGATCTTTGAGGGCTGAAAGTTTTGATTTGTAGGGAGAGGGACTGCATTAATCAAGGTCTTCAACCACAGGCTCTGAGGTCGTTTTTGTACTGCGATTGGTTGTCTAGTGATTTATATATGAAGTTAGCCTACACTGTAAATAAAATATATAACTCCATGCGAATGTGTTGGTATACATCCACCCTCTGAGCCATTTACAAGTCATTACAGAAGAACACAGATTTTCTGCTTTTGGCACGGAAGCTTGTTTGTGTCTGAGAAACTGAATTATCATTAATGACAAGTCCATTCAGTGATGGATATCACATGGTTGCCACTAGACTAGGGCCTTCATAGACGTCAGTGACATCGGCTATCACAGCTCCATAATGGCTTAATGTAGTTTTATACCTGCAGTTGATTATTTCACCACAAGGAGGTGACAATACCTGGCCAATTGCAGCATGATGTGTAAAACATGTGAGAAATACTTTAACATCAAGGTTACAATTGGAAAACATTTCAGTATTTCTGCTCGATAGTCTTGGAAAGTCTTAATTCCTCAAATCTTTCTGTAGTTGACAATGCAAATAATTTGTGCTTGACAGTGAATTTTTAATGATTGTGAAGTCGTGAGTTGAAATACAACCTGGCAATGGCAAGAAGTTACACAACAATTATACAATCTCTTCGCAAAGCGTGTCGTGCCTTTTGAATCGGAGGGACCTTCACTGAAAATCCCTGCGAGTGGTGAGATGAAAACCACCATAAGAATAAGACAGGATTAAGTTAAGCCTATTCCTAGGAAATATCGAGTCCTTTACGACATGTTCAGTCAAACACAACAGAGATTGCCTTAAAAAGCGAACAGCTACATCCAACTGGCTCATTAGCACACGTGTACGGTGAACATCTCATCTGCCAGCTATTCTTTCCCCGGCTGGTATCACAAAACCAAATGTAACAACGCTCTCGCCGCTAAGTACGTATGTAGGTCCATCGGCTCACGGGCTGGTGTCTTCTGGAGAGGGGGGGGGAACAAAAACAAATAAATGCTTGACTGCAGACCAAGCAGCTAATGCATATAAACACATAGATGTATTTATATGCATCTTACTGTGGGGGCTCCAGTCAACGCAAGGCACCACAGGAGGGGAGCGGACTCCATGGAAGAGGGGCGAGTACAAAAACAACAACCGAAAGATGTAAGATGTCAGTCGACAAGTCTCTAACAGTCTGACAGAGTCGGGGGGAGGGGGAGGGGCATAGCAACAAGGGGGGGGGGGGGGGGGGGGGTCTGAAGATCGGGGCGGGTGGGGGACGGGGGGCTTTGAGTCTTTAGACGCGGGGGTCCGGTCCTCAGATGGGCTCTGGCTTGAGCTTCTCGTCCAGGAAGTCGCTGACGAACTGGTCGACGACGTCCTGCGTGATCTCCTCCACGTCGCGCACGTACTTGGCGCGGGCGGACATGTCCAGGATGGTGAGCAGCGGCGCCGCCTCGGGCAGGTTGGTGTAGTCCCGCAAGGAGTCCGTCATGTCGTCCTGCAGAAGGGGGGCGGGGGGGGGGGGGGGGGGGGGGGGGGGGGGGGGGGGAGAGGGGGTTAGCGGTGCGGAAGGGACTTTCTCTGTGTTACGTCATCACAGTGTGGCAGCTTGTGGCCCAGGAGGTAGACCAGAAGGACTCTAGTTCGATCCCCTGAGTGCAGAGGTGTCCCCGAGCAAGACACCGCATCCTCACTGCTCCTGACGAGCTGGCTGTCGCCTTGCGTGACTGACACCACCGTCGGTGTGTCAATGTGTGCATTAATGGGTGAATGTAAGGCAGCATTGTGAAGCCCTTTCAGTGGCCACTGATTAGAAAAGCGCTGCATAAATGCAGTCCGTTTACCATTCACTGCAGCCATCCATTTCACTGGACATACTTTGAGTGTCTTCAGGTCAAATGGGTTTCAAGAAAGATAAACGACTTGTGTGGTTTCATTCTGTTGACCAGCCAAGGCGGCTGCAGTGAAGAAGCCATGGTGTCTCGTTTATGTGAACTACACACTCCACTCTAAACACGCGCTAACATAATCAGAACAAAGCCCTGTTTGTGTGTATTCTTGCCAATGTATCCAATGACATCTGGTTAGTGTCATCGGAGGGCGCATTAGCCTCGCTCCATGCTGATAGCCATATACTGTAGAGTGGGGTGGGGGGGGGATTACTCTCTATATGTGTTCAGGGCCCTGGGGGGGTCTGTAGGGAGCCAGGGGTTCTCAAACAACCTAGCAGTATGAAGGAGCGGGGGAGGCTGTTAACAATCCTATTCACCTTGTAACAGCAGGGGGGAAATCAGACACACCCTTGCCGTCTATTTAAAGTCATGCGGTCAGCAATGAATGTAGCATGGGCATGATTAACGTGGGAATGCCTTCTGAGCGCCCGGCGGCCTCGTCTTTCTGTTGTGGAGAACACATTTTTGGTTCTCCCCAAAATGGTTATTCTACTGTTCACACGCCTGAGGCCTAAGATCACCTTTCACCTTTCTACCAGTTAGGATTACAGCTCAGTCAGCCGCAGGGGGGGCGCGTGTAAATCACTCTGGCACAGCGGCAGACACGGCGGCAGCGCCTTCTCAAACCAAACCCACTTGGAACCGCCGTAAAAAGACCGTAAAACGAAAAAGGCACAATGGCTCGAAATTCATCCTGTGTGTCAGTACCGCCTCCGCAATGGGATCATCTCCAAACACTTCACACCCCACAAGGGTTCCCGCGTCCCCTCCCTCCGTTCCAGGGATTAGTCCACATGTTGAAGTGTTCCAGGTCCCACAATTCACTTTTGACAGGTTCTACTGGAAATCTAATCAGACAATCTCTCCCTTCCCCGGGCCGGCAGGCCTGATTTCCCCCCAGCTTAGCCTGTCTGGGCCGATGAGAGAGAGAATCAGAGAGAGGAAAAGGCAGAGAGAGAATCAGAGAGAGAAAAAGGCAGAGAGAGAGAGAGAGAGAAAAAGGCAGAGAGAGAGAGAGAGAGAGAGAGAGAGAGAGAGAGAGAGAGAGAGAGAGAGAGAGAGAGAGAGAGAGAGAGAGAGAGAGAGAGAGAGAGAGAGAGAGAGAGAGAGAGAGAGAGAGAGAGAGGCAGAGAGACAGAGGCAGAGACAGAGACAGAGAGAGAGAGAGAGAGAGAGAGGCAGGAGAGAGACAGAGAGAGAGAGAGAGGCAGGAGAGAGACAGAGAGAGAGACAGAGACAGAAATACTGAAGCATTTCAGTCTTTTTTATGTGGGAATGATAAAGATGGTGTTCGGTGGTTGAGACGTACCGGAGACGGCCACCGCGGGGCGCTGTTGTCACTGGGAGACGGAGCGAGGAAGAAGGGTTCAGTGAGGCCCGTACAGTTATGGCTCTGTGATTTATGCTTCACTATGTGCACTGTCATAACAAAGTAACAGGGTACATCCCCCAGCCCCGGTACTTATTTTAACTCTCCAGGCCACCTCGCTGTGGGGCCCCATTCTCCCTTATCTCAAATAGAGCCGCCCTTCAGTAGATCCCCTTTGCCTGCTGATCTCAGAGCTACGCTGTGTAATATAGGAACCATGAGCGATTTGGTTACGGTTTTGTTAGGGAGATGGCCCTCATACCCATTGCATCACAACGCCAACGCGGCCAGCTGATTGGTCAGTTTGACCCAATTGATCAGATAAACGGTATTAGTCCCAGACGGCGCCGAATTTGCGATGAAAGTAAAACACAAAGGGGAGCCCTCTCTTTAACTAGCAGAGGATTAACGTGACCTGTTTGTGTTCCCCTGCAAACACAAGACGGCCTTTGTGCCTGTGGTATGATCTGTAAATCATACCGTGTGAAGTAGATATGCATCTATCTGGACACACTCACACGCATGCCGGCGGTGACACAGAGAGCCATCATCGGTCACCATGGGCTTTCCCAGGTTTCCAGCGCACTCAGATATGAGGAGATGTGATCTGCAAGTCACTCTAGGCTCCGTACGAAGCCGTGCATCTTCTTTTGTGTGGCTGCTCGTGTTAACCGCTTCTCATTGGCTGCCGTGGCTGCAGCCGTTCCATATGCCCCGCCCACTTCCCTCAGCCCCCCCCTCCTGGGCTCACCACCGGACAAACAGACAAAAGGACTTCTCTGCTCGCGTGTGTGTGTAGGCACAGCGCCGATAAGTGTGTGTGTGTGTGTGTATGTGTATGTGTGTGTGTGTGTGTGTGTGTGGCCCGAGACAATGTGGCGTTTGGCAGACAATCAGCCTCTGATAAGGTCTCTGGCGATACCGGGTTATAGGCCTCTCATTTGCTGACGGCTTAGGATAGCATTCAACTGATTGGTCGTCTTGAACGTCGATGGGGTTTCGGCCACGGCTTCACATTTGGTATTGACTTTTTTTTATACTAATAAGTCAAACTAATACTTAAAAGGTCCCGGGTGTTGAATTCAGTGGCAGTAGGTGGTAAATTGCAGCCAACCGAATGTCCCCACCCTCACTTTCTAAAAACTACGGTGGCCTGTACTGGCCTGAATTGGAAAAGAAACATGGCGGCCTCCGTGGAAGAGGTCCCGCCCCCTTTGTAGCGATTAAGAGCTTGTTTAAAGCTAACGAGAACACAAAGACTCCTATTTTAATGGGATTAGACTCATAATAATACATGAATATTATATATAACTGCTAATTCTGTTGGCTAGATGGCGCTAGATTCTACACACTGCACCTTTAATTATTCAGAAGTAGGGCAATCAATTGTGTATATTTTATATACCCAGAAATATCGGATCAACGAATGTAATGCATTGCAGTTTCGTCATAGATCAAAATGCAGATTTATTTTATTTTCCGTTTCAGAGTCAAAGAGATGACTATAATGGTCTTTTTATGAAGACACCATAGTAACGCGAGTGTCCGGGGCTATTAATGCCTCCGCCTGTAGCTCTGGATACCCAGGGGCAAAAGATGCAGGACTTCTTTTAGAAGGACTAACAAGAGCCACATGTGTTTCCCCCCGGTAGGCGGACAGACCAGTTAGTGACGGACAGCGAGAAGCCAGCAGCTGGTCGGGCCCGGAGCGTGTTGGCACCAGGCCAGACCCAGGCCTAACCCAGGCCTGGGTCAGACCAGACCCAGGGAGCATGTTGGCACCAGGACTGACCCAGGCGTGACCCAGTTCAAGGAGCATGTTGGCACTAGGCCTGACCCAGGCCCAATGCCCTGCCTGTGGCCCTCTGGGTAGGAGCACACCGAGCCTGGGAGCGGAGTGGAGGAGAGTCCAAACGATCCCTGACAGTAAACCTACACCTGCCCCCCGTCCCGCCCATGCAGGGGGAGTCTGCGTCCCGGCACGCCCGGCTGTAACCGTAACCCTGCGGCGGCGAGGAGGGCCTGAAAATAACCGCGGTGCCCCTCCTACAGAGAGAGCGCCATCTGTCCAGTGAAGCCCGTCTGTCCCCCTTCCGTCCGGCCGCTGGCAATTCGCGGCCGGGTCGGGTCTCCCCCTCCAGGGGTGAGGAGGCGGGCTGACACACACAGCCCTCCTCCTCCTCCTCCTCCAGATACTCCGCCACCACCACATTATAGAAACCCAAGCCCCCGCCTCGCTGGGGGACACTGGGAACACGACCCCCACACACACACACTCGGAGGGCTTAACACTCGAGTGTGTGTGTGTGTGAGTGAGAGTGAGAGTGTGAGAGAGAGAGAGAGAGAGAGAGAGAGAGAGAGAGAGAGAGAGAGAGAGAGAGAGAGAGAGAGAGAGAGAGAGAGAGAGAGAGAGAGAGAGAGAGACAACGAGTGAGTACGAGAGAGCCAGTGAGAGAGCGAGAGAGAGAGAGAGAGCAAGCGATTGTGAGAGAGAGAGACTCTCTCCGGGGGTGGGGGGATCAAAGGGAGACGGCGTACTACGGGGACGGGCTCCGTCCCGCTGGGTCTGTGGCACGCGGGCGGCGGGCCAGCCCCCGGGTCATGGATAGGGCTCCGGTGCCAAGCTGGGACGGCAGGCCGCTCACGAGGGCCCCCTTCAAAGGGGATCCTCGGTCCGCTGCGCTGGGGGCTCCCAGCGCTGGGGGCCCCCAGCGTGACCTTCCGTCTCCCTGAGCGTTGACATCGGCACACAGCTACACCCCCCAGGCAGACATGAGGCCCCAGCGATGAGCTCCATCTTATGCCTCACCCAGGCCACTGAGCACAAACTCAGTGCACGCTCAGAACTGAGAAGAGTCGCTGAGTTTGAGTACATCCTGGGGGCACAGTGGAGGGCTTTACGTTAAGTGTGTGTGTGTGTGTGTGTGTGTGTGAGAGAGTGAGAGAGTGAGAGAGTGAGTGACTGAGTGAGTGAGCGAGTGAGTGAGCGCCCCCCCCCCCCCCACCCCCACCTGAGTCTCACCTCTCCGGCCACGAAGAACAGCAGGGGCATCTCCTCGTCCTTGGCCTTGGACGCGGCCATGAGCTTGAGGGCGACGGGCTGGACCAGCTCCTTGGCCGGCTCCAGCTCCCCCTCCTCCTCGGCGTCTGAAAGAGGAGAGCCAGGGGTTAACGGACGGCACTTAGACAGCGCTGGCCTAACCGGTGGCCCCTCCTCAAAGCGCTTCACGATGCTGCCTAATATTCAGCCATCCATTCACAAATTCATCCATTCATGCACACGTTCACACACCGACGGCGGTGTCGACCACGCAGGGCGACAGCCAGCCCGTCAGGAGCAGTCAGGGGGGAGATGAAAGGGGTGAGCGTGCGTCGGGCTGGTTCTCCGCGAGAGCGGTCTGATAAGAGGAGGTCAGTGCCGGCCACCAAACTCATTTCTTTTTTTGCTTTCATGTGCGATTCTCTCGTCTTCTTTCATTTCCACCGCGGCGTAACCCTCTGACCCGCACTACTCAGGGAGGGGGGAGCGGCGTCCGCCCCCCCCCCCCCCCCCCGGCCCCCACGGCCGCCCAGGCGGTGTTAGTGTATTATCAGTCGTGTTCCTCAGCGCCACTGATCAATGGGACGCTCCTTCGTTCAGGGAACTCAAACGACGCGACATGAGGGGGGGGACATTCTCGTTTACAAATGTTTTCATTCCGTGTTCGAAGAGATGTGTCGACCCCGGGTCAGAGAGAGAGAGAGAGAGAGAGAGAGAGAGAGAGAGAGAGAGAGAGAGAGAGAGAGAGAGAGAGAGAGAGAGAGAGAGAGAGAGAGAGAGAGAG